>NC_081414.1:800071449-800388949 GCF_030272615.1 Cryptomeria japonica | reverse complement strand
AACTTGGCCCATGGCCTTGGGTCTCCAGTAGAATGATCCTCAGGGAATATGGGAATAGGGCGAGAACTGTTCCACCATCTTGTGTAAGCTCATTGGACATTGACCATACCATCATTAGAGAATGGGGGCGCATCTAAATCCTTGTATTTTGGATCACGCACAATATCCAACGATGTGGACCTAGGCTGAGCTCTAGGTCTTACAACACTATGAGATGACTGCATGTAGGTTGAACTATAGTGGGAACACCCTATATTTAACCAAACTTCCACATCACTTGATCATAATAGAAGGGAACAATGATGTAGTGATGAAGACCCTAAAAAACTTGCACATATTGCGTCTTGCTAACTGTGTAGTTAGCCCTAACCAATGCATCATAGTCCTATAAGGTCTCCATGTGATGTCTATAGGCTCTAGTTTATATATCGCTACTCTCCAATACAACCAATATCCTCTCTACCATGGTATCTAACATGGATAGGCATGTGTTTGTGGGAATGAAGTTCGAATATCAATTAGACATCCCATCGGTCGAGTGCATGTAATGTGCTCGAATTCTCATACCTAGAGTAGTGCCCATACCATCAAACTATATCCCTCACAATGTACGTACCTAAGAAGCTCATGATGGATATGCCCTAACATGCTTCATCCCCATACACAGATGGTCTAACACTCCTCCATGCCATGGATAGTATGAACAAGGCCTTGGAGAAGGTGCATGCCTCATCCATCAGTGCTACAACTAGAGCGATAATAGCAATAAGTATCTTTCAAAGTATAGGAATATCCTTGGTCGTATTTAGCAACCATTGTAGGAAGATACATCCTCTCAATTTTATTGACGTGACCTACACTATACAATACATATGATCCTAAAAATTGATGGTAGGGGTTTGTGGTCCCCCTTATGTCATGGTGATGCCTTGCACTAGAAATCACATAATTAGATACACATCCTGTAAGGTGACTATTATCTCTCTCATCAGTAGATGAAAAGTAGAGGTATCAACATCCCATTGCTCCATCAATTCCATCAACATCACATCATTATATCTAATAGTAGGCATTCGGTACACCCAGTCCAAGCCTATCTATCGAAGATAAATCTATGTGTGGAGTGGGAGATTCCTTGCATGATCTCGTAGATGTGTAAATACGACTATCGACATGCTCACACATCACGATAGGAGCCTACTGTAAACAAAAACAAGATTTCATAAATACTTTTGCATCAAATTCTTTCTTTCCTTTGTCAATTTCATGCTACATCCCCTATGTAATTTATGGTTCCTAGTTAGGACCATGGAATCTAGATTGGACCATGACACCCATGCGAGACCATGACACCCATTTGATACCATGCCGACAAGTTTGAGGGGTCCACATGTTGATCTAGGTTTATGTGTAGAAAATCAAACTCAAACTCAAAAATCAAATGCAAAGAAAAGTTAGGATGTTGTACCTTGTATGTTTGGCTACCCTTAGTGACAACTTTCCTCATGACCTCTGTCCTAGTTGGATAAAGTTATTGCTTACACAATATCTTGACTATCATATTAGTGTGGACCCCTCTACACTAGAGGAAAACAACGAATAAGATAAACAAATAGCAGACTCTTCATTATTTAAAGGTATGTTTTATCTAAGAAATCCTAATCTAGCATAATTCATAATTTATTTAATCATAACGTGAGCTAGAGAACTTCAACTCACATGCCAATTGTTGCATTTAAAATTGTGATTTAATTATCTTTATACCAAATGTTCTTTGAGTGAGTTTGGTTTCATTTAGAACCCTATTTAAAGCATTTGTCATCACCTATCTTTCATAATTTGATGTCGTATACATGATACCATATCCTAATGAGAAAGTAGAAACAGGGGGACATAGAGCTATCCTCAAATTTCATCACTCTTAGTAAGCATTGTAGGTGATTTTGATTTGCACTAACAAATTAGTTTCATATAATGTAATTCCTAACATTGTATTGCAGGTATTTCTATATTGGGGGTTTTATTGGATACTTTTGAGAAAATCCATTTTACTTGAATGTTTACTTTCCTATACTTTAGCTTGCATATTCACATAGTTGTTGAATATCTAGAATACTAAGAGGGAAGGGGTGAATCAGTATTCCCTAGAACTTATTAAAACTTCTAACTAACCGATCTCATAACATAATTTAAATGTATTAAAGGAAATTAACACAAAACACATAACACCGAATTTATACATGGAAAACCCAACATGGGAAAAACCATAGAGAAAGTGATCTCTCAAGTATAGTGTAATATGTAACCAGTTACACAGTACAGAGGGGTGGCTCATAAATACAAAAAAGGCTTACTGCCGGATAATAGGCTTATAGCTGGAATATAAAAAAATGAACTATTAAAGTTGCATATGACATATGCATGAATTGCAATTTTCTTGAAGTTCACAAATTGCTTTTTACATCCATTGTACATACACCACATAGCAATATTCACATCTACAAAGTTTTTTTTTGCATATACAATATGTACACAATAGTTGTTTTTCAACAACCATGTCTCTAGCTTGCAAACCAATGGTTTTATATATCCGCACCAAATATTCTTATAAGTCAGCTCAATTAGAAAAGGGGTGAGACTGATATGACCACATGCAATAGAAAAATGTCTTCATAATATGTTGGCTTCAATCTTGAACCCAAAATCCTTTGAAGAACATGCCTCCAATATATCTGGATAGGACTGGATCCAAACTTGCCTTGTCAATTTCGCCTTCATCATATTCGGATGGGACCAGACCCAAAATACTTTTTAGTAAAGTAGATACCAGACCTCAAAACTACATGAAAGTAAGCATACATACATTTCATAATAAAGGATATCTGGATGGGACTAGACCCAAAATACCTTTCTGCAAATGTAATTTGATTTAATTTTGTGACTAAAAAACCATGAAATTGCTATTTAATTTACATGTTTTCTTAAGGAAGTTTGTAAGCACATATATAATTTGTATAAAGCTTACTAGAAATATTTCTTTTCTTTGAGAATGTATTCTCCAACCACGAGGGACAAGAAGTAGCATCAACAACTCGAGTATTGGATTGAGAGTTAGGTGATGAGAAATATAGTGTTATTCTCAATGGAGGGATCTTAGCTATATTTTTCAAATTAAAGGAAAAGGATGGAGGATTTTTACCCTTCTAAGTAGTTTTTCAGACAAATTTGAGGAGGGATTGGTAGTGGGCTTGAGGAATCAACATTGATGGCCTCTATTTCTTGTTCTTGTTCATTATTTTTCTCTTTTCCTCTCTCCTCGTCTCTCTTTGTCTCTCTTTATTTCTATGCTCCAATGTCTTTTGATGGACCATCTCGACAAGTCTTTTCAAGAATTTTTCTCTTCATTGGAGGCTCGTCTTCATCTCTTCCTCCTATTGGTTAATCTATGTGTTGTAGAGAGTTGGCATTGTGCTAGATTAGGAGGCTTCTACCTAACTAGGATTGCTTTGTCCTCATAACTTTTAACGTCCTTTAGGTTGAGCCTTAGCAGCATTAAATTTCTTCTTTTCCAACCAATTTGTGTTCTTTTCAAGTCAATAGTAGTCCTAGTCTCAAAATATTTAGGCTCCTTGAGACTCTAATGTACAAGCATGATGGGATACATTTGAATGTGACTGGTGTACACTTGATCAATGAAATAATACTAATCATCTTCAAAATCACTAGTATCCTAGTTTAATTTAAAAGTTACAAATTTCCTCAAGGTTATTGCCATCTAGTTTATTTTTATAACCTCATATCCATCAAAATAATCAACCTAATAGTCTTCTATGTGCTAAATATGAAGGAACCAAGGTCCTAGTTACAAATTATTTTTGATGAAATCTTTGTTGTCAAAGGGAAATCTCATTTCATATTTTGAGGTGGTATAATTGAGAATATTTCTCAATGTTAAGAGCGTTTGAGTGACATTAACATGAATAATATCCAAGCCCTATGGGGAATTGGATACCTAACTTCTTTCTTTATAGCACACCTCTTATTGACCTTAGCAACTTGTTTGTATATTTCAATGAGGATAAACTTATCCTTTGCATATTTAGGCAACTTGTGGGGTGCTCCATTATAGCCTCCAACTCCAAGGAAATATTTGAAATTGAATGAAATGACTACCATACTTGTTCCCTAATCGAATAGCTTAAGGAGAGATCCTTTGGCCCATATCTTCCTACAGCTCCTTGACCAGTTTGATGGTGAAGGCATCACACACCCTTCTAAATTTGTGGTAAATTTTCTCTAACTATAAATCAAAGTAGTAGTCATATATATGAATGCTATCATCAAACACCTCTATAGTCTGAAGTCTTGGTCATTATCTTGTACATGCTAGTACGCAAAATAGGCAGGAAGACATGTAAAAAGACCTATCAAGAACAAAATTTTAAATTATGTAGTGCATCCTAACATTAATGAGGGTTTCCCAACCCAAATATTTTTGTCCATCATAAATATTTTTTACAAAGAAGAATGTCCATTCCTCAAAGTCATTAGTAGTCATGTTACGTCTTAATCTTTAAAGCATCACTATTATGTCTGAGATCTCATCTTTGAAATGTGATTTGTGTGATTTTTTAGGCAATCTTTCTCTCTCTCTCTCTCGGCCAACAAACCAATCCCTTGCAATATGTTTTGATGGTATCCTTTCTTCTCATCGAATTGCACTTTAGAAGAGGTGATGTTAGAGTTTGCAAAAACCTCCCTTTTTGGTAAATTGAAGCAACCAAACTGGTTTATCTATCTAAGGTGATGAGATGATTGTTATAATTGGTCCTTATTTCTCCAATGTTTGGATTATATTGGTTTTTGCATTCAAGAACAAGGTCTATGCATTACATAGCCATAGGGAATGTGGTTGCTTCAAGCATACCAATATTTATTATTTTTTGAGTTATTAGTGCTCTATTTGGTTTGTTTACTCTTTCTTATAATTTGTCAAAGCTTATATGCCCTAACCTAGTGTCGCTGATCTCTGACAACTTATTAATTAGGCTATTCAAGTCCTTGCATCTAAGATATTTATACTTCATCCTTACTGGGTTCTAGCTCAACTTTATGTCTTTGAAATCTAGGAAATAATTGGTAGAGTGATGGTTGGGTTATGTAGTTTTTTCTTGGTAAATTGCTTGAAATATACTCAAGATGAGTGGAGGAAGTAACTCCTATAGGACTAAGAGTACAAACTTACCAATTCTTCTTCTTTTAAGAACACCTTTAAGTAGAATAATGCTCCTATCGATACTTCAAAACTTATGACACTCTTTGTAATTGATTTGAATGACTCGATTTGATTACATTCCCCTTGTTATACCATGGAAACTAATTCACTCACTAGAATCTAACAACATTGAATGTTGGGCAGGTGGCTTCCATTGGTGCCAAATTTAAAAATTACCTTTTTGGAACAAAGGATCGAGCCCTTGCTAGATTGTCAAAACCTTGTTAGAGTTTACAAAAGGTTTTAAAATCCCAGTTAATCTATATTTCATTTTGTCTTCTTTTCTTATTCTCCTTTGTTTCTTTCATTTGACTTTTGAGAGCCTTTGAAATCGTTGAATTGGAGATAAAGATAAGAGTTGGGCATGAGACATTGAATAGGTAATGAAAACCTTGTTGAGAACTTGCAATAGTTTTTAAAACTCATTAACAACTCTTTAAAGCTTTGAAAGTTTTCTTTTCTTCTCTTTGGCAAGTAGAGATTTTAGAGTTTTGAGTTCAATGTCAGAGCCCGAAAAGGTTGTAAGAACCTTTTTAGCTCTCAAGTATGTTCTTAAAACCATTGAAAACATTGCCAAGTAAAGAAACTTAAAAAAATGGGTCTTTGAAAATTAACCTTTCGGAGAGTCTCAAGGTTTCCAGAACCTTGATAACCACTAAAAATGCTTTCAAATTGAGTTCAAGACTGACATGCCAAAATACTTTTAAACAACAAGACAAGTTGTTAGAACCTCATCAGGGCTCATCAGTAGTTTCAAGATTGACTCAAAAGGCCAAATTTAGACCCAAAACACTCAAGTGTTGAAGGACTTGAAGGGACTTTAACGAAATATAATAACATGAGAAGACTCAAAGACCTGTAAGACTTGAACTTCATCATTTGATTTGTAAAACGAGATTCAAAAAATGGGGGGGACCAAAACAAGTGCAACAAGACCTAAAATATAGAATCTTGAAGCCTGAAGGGATTGAATTCCACAAGAATCCTAAGAATTAAAACCTAAAAGTAAAAAAATGAAACTATTTGAACTAATACAAATAATGACATAAAATTAGTAAGCAAAGGGGCCCTATAATCATTTTCAAAACCTCAAAACAACAAATAGTACTAAAAGTGAAAAAGACTCTAGAATAATTTAAATGGGTGTTGGGATTTGCCAAAATCTTGGAACCTCGCAAAAAAAACAAAAGCTATTGATACACACAAAATCTAACAAAGAGGAAAAAAATGAAAGAACCCCAACATTACTAGGGGCAAAAAATGATAAGAAAAAAGAAGAAATGATGATGAACTGAGGGGTTCTCTACCTAAAAGTTTGAATGTGTATGCAAGGAATAATAAATGATGATTTGACTGAGATAATTCTCCAAGGATTTAAACCATGCAACCATCCAAGTACCTAGACTCTTTGGTTTACGCTCATTCAAGGTAACCTAAGAAGTATGAACATAACTAAGATAAGGCACTAGAACTTATTAGATTTGAAAATATAAATTAGAAATCTTAAAGGAAAGATAAGTTTGTATAGGATCAATTGAGTTCTCCAAATGCAAAGGGAAAAGATATTTTCTTAAGTTCAATCTAGGTAAATCCAAATAAAATGAATAGACATAAACATAATTAACCATAACTAATAAATGATGCTACTAGGAAGAATTGATAATATGATAATTAAACAATAAAAGTGAATGGAAAATAAGTGTACCTAGCTCTAACAAATGAATACATAGATATATTTTCTTTTTGGGATTTGAAACAATAGATTTGACAAATTGATAGTTGTCTTAGAATAAAAAAACATTTGTTGAAAATATGTAGCAACAAGTTTGAGGATTAGAGACAAATCCATGATTATGGACCTATCTTGTACTTTCAAACTTGTAGTATGTAATATGTAGACAACTTTTCTTCATTTTGCATAATGTGTCTTGACTTCTTGTATGGTTCTTAGTATATATGGGTTGTTGATATTTATAAATACTTTGTAGGTCTATCTTTATATTGCAAGGGGACATGTTCTCCTTGGTCAATATGTACAAATATTAAAAAACATCAATCTCTAATCATACATATGCTCTTGTGATGCTCATGTAGAACAAAAATAATTTTGTGAATACAAATAATAATCAAATAATGCTTGAGATGTGGAGATGATTCAAATGAATGCATCAAATTTATTTCAATACAAGGATATAGGAATACATTGTGCAAATTTGTGTTTAGTTCACATAAAGGGTCAAGGTAACCTTTAACAAAATTTGAGTTTGGTTGGGACAAGTTTGTGATCACGACAATGTCCCAATGACCACAAATTTGTCTTAGAACATGAAAGAAGCTAAATTACAATGAATAACAACACAAGAATATATGTTATAGGTAGATAGATTGTATACAGAATGGGATAAGAGTTTGCACAAAATTATATCATTTGTCAACATATTTACATGTGAAAACATTCTTTCTAAAAATAAACAACAAAATTAAAGGAAAAATGATGTTACAACTTATCAGATTTGAAAATATTAATTAGTAATCTTAAAAGAAAGATAAGGTTGTGTAGGATCAATTGAGTTCTCCAAATGTAAAGGAAAATAAAATTTTCTTTTTTACTTTAGGTAAATTCTAATAAAATATATATACATAAACACAATTAACTCGAACTAATTAATGAAGTTACTAGCTAGGATTGATAATTTGATAATTAATCAATAAAAGAATAGAAAATAAGCGGACTTAGCTCTACAACAAATGAATACATAGACATATGTAGAGATTTAGAATAATAAATTTGACAAATTGATAATTGCCTTAGAATCAAAATATTTGTTGAAAATATGTAGGGACAAGTTTCCATGACTATGGATCTATCTTGTACTATGCAATATGTAGACCACTTTTCTTCCCTTTGCATAATGTGTCTTTGACTTCTTTGGTTCTTAATGTATATGCTTTGTAAGACTACCAATATATCACAAGGGGCATGTTCTACTAGGTTAATGTGAACAAATTGAAATCATCAATCTCTGATCATTCATATGCTCCTATGAAGCTTGGATGCTTGTGTAGAAGTAAAATCATTTTTGTACACCTATTAAAGAGTGTAAATGCAAATAATAATAAAATAATGCTTGAGATTTAGAGATGATTCAAATGATGCATTGA
Organism: Cryptomeria japonica; assembly: GCF_030272615.1. NCBI lineage: Eukaryota > Viridiplantae > Streptophyta > Pinopsida > Cupressales > Cupressaceae > Cryptomeria > Cryptomeria japonica. The sequence continues at coordinate 800,380,512 of NC_081414.1, read as the reverse complement.
ATTCCTTTAAATAGCATTACATTGTGCAAATTTGTGTTTAGTTCAAAAAGGGTAAATGTGAGAATTAACTAAATTTGAATTTGATTCCGACAAGTTTGTGACAATGTCCTAATGACCACAAATCTGCTTAGAACACGAATGAAGCCAAATAACAATGAAAGTGTACATAAATATATGTAGTTGACACATGGATAGTACACAACATGAGATGAGAGTTTGCACAAAATTAAACACAATATTTTTTTGTCAGATTTTTTGTGGCTTAACAATAATGGGGATGCAAAAAATGAAGATTTCACTCCTGAAAATTTCATAGAAATCCTTGTATTTTACAATTTTTAGAAACGATACGACAGTCTGTTTTATGTAAAATTTAACAGCTTCCCAAAATTATACCATCTGTCACTAATGTATATAATAAATAGGTGGATAGTATACATCATGAAATGAGTGTTTGTATATAATTATATCATTTGTCAACATATTTATTTGTGACATCACCTTACAACTATTTGAAAACCTTAAATTTAGAAATATTTTGCAGATTATTTTCTAGTAATATACGGGCACAATAAATCGAACGCACGCCTTCATCTTCCCATGTTGACTGCTGGGTGGATCGTTATTTATCTTACATAGAACCATATGTATATATGTTCCTTGGATCATATCTCTGTTACCACCTTTCACAAGCTTCTATTCAGTTATAGGAATTGGTTTGGTTGGTTACTATCATAGCAGTTAGAGGGGTTTGAGGAGGTTTAGAGAAGAAAGCAAAGATGCAGATATTCGTGAAGACCCTGACAGGAAAAACAATTACCCTTGAGGTCGAGAGCAGTGATACCATCGACAATGTCAAGACAAAAATTCAAGTGGGTTTTATTTCTTGTTCATATTTTATCGGATTAAGTTTTCTCAATTTCCTTCCTTTAGTTGGGATTTGAGTGATAAAAACTATTCTTTGAATATTTTGAGGTCGGTTTTTCTATGTGGGCTCTGTGTCATAATTAAGGAATTTCAGCTTTCTGTCAGGATTACTATGTTATAATTAATATTATTTTTTGCTGTGTTTTTAGTTGTGGGTTATGTCGATCTCTTGTCGAAGATGGGTTTTTGATTATAGTAATGCATTTTTTATGTTGAGTGCTGTCTCTTAAGCATATTTTTGTGCTTTTCAGAGTATACTTTTATATAGTTTTTTCAGGGTTTGTTTCTATAAGGTGTGTTTTGTCCTTTTTGTTTGTGGGTTTTGTTATAATAATCTTTTTCAGTTGGGTCTCTATTGTGTCAACCTTCCTTGCTTCTTTTTTTTTTTTTGGTACTGCTGAGTTTTGTCTAATCAGTGGTTTTTGTGAAAATCGAGGCGAGTTTTGCCGTTCCCCTGTACGATGTAGATTCATTTAAAATTTGGGTATTTTGTCCTATATAGTGAGTTGAGTTATTTTCTTGGAAGTTTGGTGGAACTGTTTGCAAAAGCTGATCAGGGCGAAATTTTTCTTCATGGATTGAGAGGTTTATTGAGTTGGGCCTGCAATTGACTGTGTTGATTATAATTAAGGAATTTTAGCTTTCTGTTAGAATTATTATGTTACAATTACTATTATTTATACTGAGCTTTTAATTGTAGGTTTATGCCAATCTCATATCGAAGATGGGTTTTCGATTATAGTAATGGATTATGCATGTTGAGTGCTGTAATTGACCGTGTTGTTCCAGGACAAGGAGGGTATTCCACCAGATCAGCAGCGGTTGATATTTGCTGGGAAACAGCTGGAAGATGGACGAACGCTTGCAGATTATAATATCCAGAAGGAATCGACCCTGCATTTGGTGCTGAGGTTAAGGGGAGGCATTTCCATTAAGGTGAAAACCCTTACTGGAAAAGAGGTAGAGATTGATATCGAACCCACTGATACCATCGAGCGGATCAAACAGCGGGTCGAGGAAAAGGAAGGAATACCACCTGTACAGCAAAGGTAGGAAGTTATTTAAAACGTTGTTGAGATTCTAGAGTCAGCTTAGTTTGTTGGGTTGCTTTGATGTGTCGGGATAAAGATCTGTGGTATTCTTTTATTCAAAGAGTAGGATTGAAATTTAGTAGTTATTTATAACTTACTTTTCCAATTCAGTAAATAACGATTGTTTTTTTCCCCCCTTCATTAACCATAAAAAATAGGCAAAATTATTTCTATTTAGGTATCTTAACTTTGGGCAAATAGGCAAATGGGGTTGGAAGTCAAGTGGGCTTAACTTTAAGGAAACACCATGGTTAAGCATGCTTGAGTTGGAGTAGTACTGGGATGGGTGACCTCCCAAGAAATCCCAATGCTTCACCTATGTGAGCATCACCTAGATGCAATGAGTGCTTAGTGTTCCATTCATTCTCACGAGAGATGGGTTCTTGTGAACCACTACTCATTAATCATGGGTCAATGAGTTTGACTCAAAAACTACACAGTTGAATCCTGATAGCAATATCACTATCTTAACTTTGTTTTATGAAGACATAAATGATGCAGTAGGCATTCACCGACATTCCTATTGATACTAGAACTATTTAACCTACATAGAACATAACACCAATCGTGTAAACAGAACATAAACATGTGTAAAGCTTCATGTCTCTCATACAGCCTGAGTAGCTCCTTCTGCCTGCCTAATTTTAATGCTTCATGAAGTTTGAATCCAGCATGCTCCACAAGCTTCCTGACCATCTTGACAGGGCCAACCAGACGGCTGTCCAGTCTTCCAAAAACCTAGAGACAGTTGTATACCCAGCAATGTTTATCTGTCTCATATTCGTTTCTACCTCCAGAATCTCATTGACTATAATCTTAGCCATGGCAGGGGCAATGCACCAGGTATGAATATTGCCAAGACTCGGAGATTAGTTTCTATTTTTGCAGCCAAACATGTCCGATACTACCCTTCCATTATCAACTCCATAGCAATGGTTTCTGCCTGCCAGTTTCTTACTGAAGGCTTTCAAATTTTAATAGCCATTTTCCTAAGAAACTATTGGAAGACTGCAATGGATTTAAATTTCCCCTTGACCTTTTTCTCTATATTTTCTTCTGCAGAAACTGTCTTGTTCCATTCAGTTCTAAAATAGGAGACATCCATGTGTAATTTCTTCTAGATTGGAGAAGAATGTCTGGAATCCTGGCTTCAGGTGCTTAGCATAGCCCTCTTATGTCTCTGTAATCCCTTGAAGTTTTGTTTGAGTTAGCCTTGTACCATTCTTGGTCCTTGTCTTCATAAAAGAAACAAATTTTCCTTTCCATATTAACCCTCGCTCGTTGGATTCATTTAACCCTTGATTTTGAGAGAAGAGGAATAGAGCTGAAAACTGAACTCTAAAGTGAACCACACAAAACAGGGGAGCAAACTAGAGGACAGAAGCCATGCCTAGGAACTGAAATTAGTAAATCGCTCTTGAAGCTTGTGAGAGTTATACGATACAGTCATGAATATTCTGAAGGTATCACCATACCCAGATGGTCTTGGATTTCCATTCATCATCTTGTTGTAATATAATAGTGGCAAAAGTGGGGGAAAGGTTGCTTGTAAGATTTGAATTGCATGCCATCTTGTAGTTGAACCTGCAAAGAATGGAATTTTCAGTGACTCGACTCACTTTTAATTCAATTTCTTGGGACTAACTTGCAAGCTATTCCTTCCTGTTGATGTGTATTTTGTACACGACCAAACACAGAATAAAATACCTAAAGGTACCTTATCCTCTCTTGAATAAAGCTCCCGAATGCTGAAGATATCGCGAAAGGATCAATCAGAGAAGCTTCAAGGTTCCTGTTATGTAGGATCTCTACTCGTGGATAAGCTATTTATGGTATGATGTGATTTTGCTGGAATCACAAGGGGACTTACACTCGATGACCTGAACGTCTGATTTGCTGGAATCACAAGATTTCACTGGCCTAGATTTTGAAAAAAAAAGAAAAAGGATGAGGGCGAGGAAAGGATCTAATTCTGACACTAAGAATGTAGGAGCAATGAATGATCTTTGATGAAATTCTAACTAAGTCTTGTCTTGACATCCCAGGACCATCTCCACAAGGTTAGTGCGATCTTCGGAGGAAAGCTTTATGATGTTGAGATCATCGCTATAGGCATAGACACCATCAGGCTGATGCATATCAATGAAGAAGCGACAATTGAAGTTAAGCTTAAGCTGAATGATTCCAGTTGACTACACAAGGCATGTCTGCAATCAACAAACTGCTAGTAGTATGGATATACAAATTTCACCATCAATCAAACACATTTCTTCCACTCATCTAATAACATGAAATCAAATCTGAGAAGTATAGAGACCATGCAAATTGTTGAATCGACCCATAGATTTCACCATTTCTTCAATGAAGTTTACAAGTCTTTTACAACAACATCTTGGCAACAATCTTTGCCTTCTCTTTCTATTCTACTCTAACTGCTATTCTATTTGCTATTAATCATTAGCTATTCTAACCTCTATGAATTAACTATTAACCTTCTAGCTATTAATGACTAACTATTAGCCTTTACAAATGAGGAGCTAGGGCTTATATAGCGCCCTCAATACAATTCAATGGCTCCGATCAATTTGAGATCAATGGCCGAAATTTTACAATGAAAACCCTAATTAGGGTTTGTTACAACAAACTCAATTCTGGCCAATGAAATAATTGCATTATTTGGACACATGTCTTCTCTGGAATATTCGACCAATGGAGAACCAGGGTAGGTACATTGAAGTTTGTGCCATTTTTGAGGAGTCACGTACATTGAATCTGGACATGCTGAGGTGGACCAATTTGATTGGAGGAGTGATGACTGGGATGCCACCTTGTCTGACACTTGCAACTTGGTAGATATTCAATTTGATGATGCTGAGAAGCTAACTTTAGTTAACTCTTCTGAAACTGTCTGCTTCTCCAACGGACCCTTGCTCTGACCTCCTTTGTCTTTGATGTGCAGGATGGATGGTGTACCTTTCCTTCGAATGCTGGACTGGAAGAGGTCGTCCCTGATGATGCTGGACCGGAGACGGCCGTCCTTGTTGATGCTAGACTGGAGAAGGTTGTCCTTGTCTTGGCTTGATCTTCTTTCATCTGCAAAACAAATCAAAAGATGATTAAGGACACATAATAAATTCATTTCAACATAGTATTTCACACCTTAAATCATCAACAAAAAAAATTAACATGAAGTTAGTTCAAGACTCTTTCCAAGGATAGGCCCTATAAGAATTTCGCTCTGGACCCTCTGGAAGGGTCAGGAGCGAATTTTGCATTCCTGGCTCATTTAGATCTCCTTTCAACGTTACCTCACAATTAGCTCCTCGCCTGGCCCCAACAAGGTGAAAAATAGCAGTTTCAAATGATTTTGCCTTGGACCCTTTGGAAGGGTCAGGAGTTATTTTCTTGATTAGGCCTCAATTACCCCATTTTTTCACTCCAAAATCCTCCAGAAGGTGAGCATATGCTTGTTTTAGTCCAACAAAGTCTAGGGATCCATCCTTTTAGCTTGTCACATGGGCAAATTAGGTGATAATGAGAATTTCACTCTGGACCCTTTGGAAGGGTCAGGAGCGAAATTCCTTCTTTAGGCTTTATTTTACACTTCCTTTACTTCAATTCACCCTACAAGGCAAGAATATCTCACTCCAGCCTCAACCATGCCATAGGTATCAACATTTTAGCTTCACTCAAGGGAAAAATGGTTGATTTGGAGAATTTTGCCTTGGACCCTTTGGAAGGGTTAGGAGCGAATTTCTCTCTTTGCTTGTTTTCCTTCACTTCAACTCATCTTGCAAGGCTTAAACAACCTCTCTCCAGTCTTTTCATGCCTTAGGAATCAAAATCTTGTCTTGACACAAAGAGGAAATAGTGACTTTGATGAATTTCGCTCTGGACCCTTTGGAAGGGTCAGGAGCGAAATTCACTTTTTGCTTGCCTATTCACACTAAATTTCACTTTCTTCACTTCACTTCATCTGGAATCCCCCATATTGAACCCACTTCTCAACTTGGCAACATTGGTTCGATCTTCACAAGGCCCAAAAGGAGAATTCGCTCAAAAAACTAGCCAGGGACAGGACCTATCCAGAATTTCGCTTTGGACCCTTTGGAAGGGTCAGGAGCGAAATTCCAATTTTAGCTCAAAGTTTGCATCTTTGGTGGATAAACATCTTTCCAAGGCATTCCAAATAGCTTCTCTCACCCTAGTCTAGGCCTAGTTTTATTCAAATCTTGAAGGAAAAGGTATCTTTAGTGTTTTTCGCTCTGGACCCTTTGGAAGGGTCAGGAGCGAATTTCTTTGCTTGTAGCTCATTTTTCATCATTCCAACTTCAATCCACCTCACAAGGCTAGGAAATAGTTCTCTTCTTTCACCCAATCCAAGTTTGATTTGAGTTTGCAAGGGAAAATAGGTGACTGAAGAATTTTCGCCCTGGACCCTTTGGAAGGGTCAGGAGCGATTTTCATCATTTGGCTCAATTCCTCCAAACTTGATAATCATTGGCAATTTGGAGTCATTCTTAAGGCCTTCTTTGATCTTGATCCACACTAGATTTGGCATAAAATTGAGGGAAAAGATAGGTTTTGCACAATTTCGCCCTGGACCCTTTGGAAGGGTCAGGAGCGAATTTCTTCCTCTAGCCCAAAATCATCATTTTTGGAGACAACAATTAATTCAAGGGCAATCTCAAGGGCATCCCTCACCTTAGTCTAGGCATGGCTTGGCACAAATTTTGGAGAAAATGATGGGTTTTAGGATTTTCGCTCTAGACCCTTTGGAAGGGTCAGGAGCGAAAATCTTATTTTAGGACAAATTCTACCATTAAACTCACCTCCAAGGTCAAGGAAACTTTGCTCCATCCTTCCCTAATTCATAAAAACCAAAAGCTTGACTTGATTTGCAAGGAAGATAAGTGATTTTAGGAATTTCGCTCTGGACCCTTTGGAAGGGTCAGGAGCGAAATTCCCTCTCTAGGCTTGAAATTTCATCTTTTGTTGCTTTCCATCATTCTTCAAGGCAAGAATATGTTTATCCTTCCTCCAACATGCCTTGGACACTAAGAACTTGGCCTAACAAGGAAGACAATGAGGTCCATGAAGATTTTCGCTCTCGACCCTTTGGAAGGGTCAGGAGCGAAAATCATGATTTGAGCTTGATTCTCCATTTCTCCAACTCCAAACCACCTCAAGAGGCAAAAACATGCTATCCCACTTCCATCTATGCCATAAAAAACTAAGGACTTGACCTCCTCCAATGGAAAAATTAGGTGTTTCTAGGAATTTTGCTCTGGACTCTTTGGAAGGGTCAAGAGTGAAATTCACTATTTGGCTCAAAATCCTTCACTTCTCAATGCTTTCAAACATCCAATGGCAAAAGATGTCCATCCTTCCTTTCAAGGTGCCTTGCAAATCAAAATTTGGTCAAACTATGGAAGAAATGAGTCTTAGGTAGATTTTCGCTTTGGACCCTTTGGAAGGGTCAGGAGCGAAAGTCTTAGTTTAGGCTTGATCACTCACTTTTCCAACTTCAAACCACCTCAAGAAGCAAACTTAGATCATTCTCCACCTAAGGAACAAGGATTGGATCCCAAACAAAGTAGCAAATGAGGTTTATAGTGAATTTCGCTTTGGACCCTTTGGAAGGGTCAGGAGCGAAATTCTCTTTTAGGCTAAAATATTGCTCTTCAAAATCATTCAACTCCATCTCAAGGCAAGAACATACCAATTCATTCCCCAACATGCCCTAGAAACCAACCAACACTTAGTCAAAATTTGAAAGGAAATGAGAGCTACAAAGATTTTCGCTCTGGACCCTTTGGAAGGGTCCGGAGCGAAAATCACTTTTTGGGTTGGATCCTTGACTTCATTTTCACATTTCTTCATTCAAACAAGCGTTTTTACCTTCATTCAAGCTTGGGAATGTGTTAGTTCTAGGTTTTGGTCAAAGTAGAATGTCTTATGGAGAATTTCGCTCTGGACCCTTTGGAAGGGTCAGGAGCGAAATTCGCTTTGGACCCTTTGGAAGTGTCAGGAGCGAAATTCGCTTTGGACCCTTTGGAAGGGTCAGGAGCGAAATTTGACATTTTGGTCTCTCCGTCAGGATCATTTTATGGAATATAACATTTAAGTATAAGAAATTCCGAAATTCGCTTTGGACCCTTTGGAAGGGTCAGGAGCGAAATTCGCTTTGGACCCTTTGGAAGTGTCAGGAGCGAAATTCGCTTTGGACCCTTTGGAAGGGTCAGGAGCGAAATTTGACATTTTGGTCTCTCCGTCAGGATCATTTTATGGAATATAACATTTAAGTATAAGAAATTCTTATACTTCAAGTTATATTCCATATGTACTTTCAGGATGTTTGAGAGTGGTTTCGGACCTCCAGGAGTTATATTGCAAAATCTAGTTTTTGGAGGATTCTTCAGTTTTCCAGACTTAGTCAAATTTCAGGATCAGGACATTTGAGACTTAGCCAAATTTCAGGATCAGGGCATTCCAGACTTAGCCAAATTTCAGGGCATTTGAAGATCAAGATGACATTCCAGACTTCATCATTCACCAACTTGACCTAGCTCGGACCTTCAAGAATGATACTTACTCACCAAGCAAGACACAATTAGCAATAAGAGCAAAACCAGGCCCCAAGGAAGACTTTCAAAGAAACCCTAACCTGGAGCATCTACTGACCCAACCTAGCTCAAGCAGAGCCTGCTATCTAGCGATCCCCCTGACAACACTCATCATGCAAAGGCCAATAGACAAAACCCTAAAAGACCTAGAAAAACCCTAGAAAGCAAAAAGTAGGGGTCCCCATTTGCAATGGGGCGATGTGTGAATACGTCACAACACTTCCCCATTTAATTTTTGTTTTTTAATATATGGCTGTCATTTTTTTTTATATTTTTGATTATTTGATCTTTTCTTCATTTGCTGAGTTTTTACTGTTTGGTTCCTTGTCAATTGAATTCCATTCTCACTTTTGTCGACACTGTGTCTGATCAGGAGCATTGTGGAGAATCGGACTGTATCATACCACACCATACTAATTTCCTTTGCAGAATGGAATGGAGGCAGCATGACAAAACTACAACATACCAAAGCGAAGGACTCATCGATCAAAAGATTCCTTCACTAGAAGTTTGCCCTATAAAGGAGAGTGTGTGGAACTTCTTTGAACCTTGTGGAGCTTGCATAGCACATCACACGACAGATATGAGGCAATGCGACCTTCAGATGGGTCCGCACCCATCTGCATCGAGTTTTGTGTTTTCTTCAACCGTCTGGGCTTGGGGACCTAACGGAGGCCAACACAGATTGCTCCTAGTGCTTGGAGCTAGTATATAAACACCTCGTATGATCTTTGGAAAGCAACGTTCATAGTAAGGGAGTTAGGATTTGATAAACTTTTTTGCATTTTCATTGTAATAAGCCCATGGTGGCCTGTGTGCTTGCATGTGGGGGTAATGGGCTTGATGTACTTGGCATATGGGGAGCCTATGGGCATGTATGAACCCTATTATGATCAATTCAATGTTGAATTCTATTGCAAGGCTGTATAGTCCATTTTGAATCCTCCATCCTTGATTGCATCATACAAGAGAGATCTGAATCCTTTGGGAGTGTGTGTTTTGGAACACCCTTGTGTGGATAGATTGTCGACTTGAGGCAAGCTGCGGTTGTTGTTAGTCGAGCATTGAATTGAGGTAATTGCAACCCCGAGCCATATTGCCGAATTGAGGTAGTCACACCAATCAAAATGCCAGTAACGGCCAATATCATCAGAAGGGTGGAGGAGATGGACATGATGAGAGCCATGAAGAATTGGCTGGGTGCTATGGAGGAGGATAGGAGAAAGAGAATAAACCCTAGATCGAAGGAGAGTGACAATGAAGAACCAAGGATACATACCACCGAGAGAGAGGACTCATACCACCGCGGAGGAATCCTACCAGTTTGCGTTGAAGGTCGAGGAGAAACTAGCCAAAAGAGTAGTTTGGATGCTGGGGAGTAGAAGTCGGAGAATTTTAGAAGGATGGTTGCAATACAATTGGAAGTCATATATTCAACGAAATAGAGGATAGAGCCCTTATCGAAAGGAGAGAAAATCGAGGGAGGACTCATACCGCAATCAGAGGGAAGGAGAAGATTACTATCGTGATGATGGATATTGGAGGAATGAAAAAAGATTTGACTAGGGAACCTGTTTCAAATGTAGAGAGGTAGGACATTGTGCCTTTGAATGCCGCTAAGGAATTGTGAGGAAGTAGAGAGAGCCCAAAGCCAAAACAACATACACTGAGGAAGAATTAGACGGATCTTCTAGACATCTGGAGTGAGGAGACTCGTTGGTCATGAGGAGAGCCTTGCTACAGATAGAGGTCAAGGAGAAATCGATGCAGAGAAAGAGCCTATTTTGGACAAGGTGCAAGCTAGGTGGCAATTGTTGTAATGTCATCATTGACAGCGGTAGCACAAACAATTTGGTCTGAAGAGGATAAAACATTTGAACCCATACCAAATTGCTTGGATTCAATATGATCACAAAATCTTGGAAAGTGAACAATGGCTCGTCAATTTTCACATTGGATTCTAAAAGGATGAAGTGTTGTGTGATATTATGTTGATAAATCCTTGCTGTTTGTTGCTATGGAGACTTTGGTAGTATGATAGGAGGGTCATACATTATTGAAGGAAAAACACCCACAGTATGACCATTAATGGGAAGAAGCATATCTTGACTCCTCTAGAGGAGAATAGAAGAAAGTAGTGTGCGGCAATGCAAGGATCTGTTTGGTGGATGGAAGGGAGTTCCTAGATGCATTGAAACATGAGAATACTTGTTTTGCGCGCATTGCTGGGAAGTGCAGTAATATGGATTTTGGAGGTACCACTACAAAAGGGGAAGAAGCACCACAAAAGGAAGTTGTAGAGAAGCTCAAAGAGTATCAAGATATTGTGTCAGAGAATGTTCTTGAAGGATTGCCACCAATCTGGAGTATTAGCCATAACATAGATCTCATATTTGGAGCAAGCCTGCCTAACAAAGCAACACACTTGATGACACTGACAGAGAATTTGAAATTGAGTAGATAGGTGTACGAGTTTTTGGAGCAATGATTGATTTGGGAGAGCCTGAGCCCATGTGTAGTCCTTGCTGTCTTGTCAGTAAAGAAAGATGGAGAACGGAGGATGTGTATTGATTCAAGAGCCATCAACAAGATCACTATTAAGTACTGGTTTCCTTTGCCAAGAATCAATGACATTATGGACTGTTTGAGTGGTGCAAGATACTTGACCAAGATTGACCTCAAGAATGGATACCATTATATCAAAATTCGAGAAGGTGATGAATGGAAGATAGCATTCAAGACCAATGAAGCATTTTATGAGTGGCAAGTCATGCTCGTTGGACTCACTAACACACCAAGCACATTCATGTGGTTGATGAATGGAGTGTTGAAGGAGTTCTTAGGTAAGTTCCTCATTCTTTATCTAGATGACTTTCTGATTTTTAGCAGGACAAGGGAGGAACATATCTGACACATTAGGCAAGTGTTCCAGTAGTTGAGGGAAGAGAAGTTGTTGATCAACATCAAGAAGTGTAGTTTCATGGAGACAAAGTTGTTTTACTCGGGGTTTGTTATCTCTATGGAAGGATTGAAGATGGATTCGGAGAAGGTGAGAGCAATTGCAGAATGGCCAACGACAATAGACATTAGGGAAGTAAGACCTTTTCATTGTTTGGCAAGTTCTTACTGGAAGTTCATTAGGAATTTTAGCACCAGTTTCACACCAATGATGGAGAACATGAGACAAGATCAAAAGGAGTTACGTTCAAAGCATAGAGGAGCTTTGAGTTGCTGAAACAAAAGGTGATGGAGCAACTGGTACTAGCTTTATCGGATTTCAACAAAGTGTTTCAAGTGGATTGTGATGCTAGTGGTAGTAGTATAGGAGTAGTCCTAAGTCAGGAAGGAAGGTTAATTGCATATTTCAGTGAGAAATTGAATGATGGATAGAGAAGATATTCAATGTATGATCAAGAATTCTATTGCATAATTCAGGCTTTGAAGAATTGGAGGCACAACTTGCTACCGAAGGAGTTTGTACTAAATACCTACCATCAAACCCTCCAATATGCACAGAGAAGATATTTAGTGTATGATAAGGAATTTTATTCCATAATTTAGGCTTTGAAGAAGTGGAGACACTACTTGCTACCGAAGAAGTTTGTACTATATACCGACCATCAAGCCCTCTAGTACCTGAATAGTCAAGGCAAGTTGAACTAGAGGCATATATGGTGGGTGGAATTCATGCAAAAGTTACATTTGTGTCTTGAAGCACTAGAGTGGGAAGTCAATGTTGAATGGTTGAATGGACCGGAATACTGAGAGGGGGGGGTGACTTTTCTTTGATATTAACTTTAACAATCAATCTCATCAACATGAATCAACTCATCCAAAACAAATGAAAGACACATCCACAAGATAAACACCAGATTTTTGTACGTGGAAAACCCATATGGGAAAAACCACAGAGAGGGTTAACTCTCAAGATAATATAACTAGTTATATAGTGTTTATAAAGGCTCATTGTCGGATTACAATGGCTTACTGCTGGAAAGCTCACTGCTATAGAAGTAATAAAAGCATTGAGGAAAATTGCATCTACAAATGCATGAGATCAGTTCCAGGTTAGCTCCGGTAACAACACCGTTGCACTCACACACTTCCTCTTGCACTTTCACACTCACATGCACACACCTTTGCTCTTACTCACACTTATTTTTTTTTCACACACATTCACACATCATCTTATATGTGTGTGTGTGTATCAATGGTAAGCACATACACCAAGACAATAAGTCGGCCAAGCATAAAAAGGATCTATACAACATTGCATCGCTTGGATCAACGAGTGACATAATTACCGAGACCAAAAACACGCCTTGAACAAACTTTGTCGGGCTCAACGATCTTTTACATGCTTCCTTGCCAACTGTCGGAACACATGCTTCAACTATTGGAGCAAAACTAGGTCAGCTGGACCCAAAACACAAACTTCCAAGCATACAACCAACTTCCATAAACATACTTCAGACAATCTTCAAAACATGAATACCATAGATTTTGGAGCACAACAATTATAGGTCATACTGTAATAATGCAATACTATCACATTGCACAGACATCTAGATAGCAACTCAATTGCCACAACCAAGACCAGCTTGTCCTTATACTTCATACATACCTATCTAACATTGTTGCCGAACATCACATACATACCTATCTTCCATTGTTGCTCAACATACATACATACCTGTCTTCCATTGCTGCTCAACCTGCTAGATCCAGAACTAACCGGATCACTGTTATATCTGGTCCTAATCGGATCACTGGGTTTGACATCAATGACAAATATTCACACAAATCTAGCAGTCAATTCGGGTGGTAGTCGCATTGAGCAGAGGAAGAAACCTGATGTTGCAGATGAGGGTGACAATAATGAGATTTTGTTGATTTTGTAACTAGGTTAGGAAAATAAATAGGATTTGGATTGCCTTAAGGCATCATCCGAATCCTTATAGGGCTGGGCCCTGCTTCATTAAGGAGGCGTGCAACTAGGGCTGGGCCCTATCTCTATGTGCACAAACTCGAATAGGGCTGGGTCCTTTATCTCCCACACGCCAAGCAACATGAAACATGTTCATCATATTATAGGGCCGACCTTATATCACTTCATGTAACGTGTTATAGCTTGGAGATATTTAAAAGTTGGCGCCAAGTTCTAGACATAGGCCGACTCAAATAGGTCATCTCCATGCATATAAAAGAAGACTCATTTGCCAAGCAAGATATCCATTCAGTCAAACAAGACCTAAGGCGAATTATCTCCTTCTGAGGAAGTGCGAATGATGCGACCCATGACTCTGCCTTTTGGAGTGCACTTGGTGTGCAGTGGTGCGGCCTAGGTGTGCACTCTTGGTGCAGGTTGGTGTGCACAGCTGGTGCAGACCCTGGAGTGCACTTGGTGTGCAGTGGCGCAGCCTAGGAGAGCACTCTTTAGTGCAGGTTGATGCAGACATAAAGCACAGCTTGGTGCACACTCTGCAGATTGGTGCGCACACTTAAGTGCAGATTGGTGCAGCCTAGATTGGTGCGACCAAGGTGCAGATTGGTGTAACTAAGATGGAGAATGATACAAGATAAAGGTGCAGATTGCTGCAATTTGAATGTGCAACCTGAATGCAAAGACAAGTGCAGATATGAGTGTTGTCAATAGTGCAAATCGTTTGGGACTAATCTGCCCTTGCATATACATTCAGTTGACCTGAGATAAGTCTTCCTTGTACTTCTAAAGTTATTGATTAATTCACAATCAGATCCGAGGATCTTTCTTGCTGGGTTTTTCCTCCGAGAGGGAGGTTTTCCCAGGGTAATCTTGTGTTGTGTGATCCTCTATTTGTATGCTTTACTGTGCAACTTTAGTTTTCTGTTTATTGTGGATAATCTGATCATGAAAACTAACAGATTTGACGAGCTAAGGCATTTGTATAAGGCTGATCTTGATTTTGTAGAGGCCTGGAAGGCAAGTAGAGACTCGGTGGTAATTGATTGAAGCAAGTGGCTGGATTACTTCATTCAAGATTACAAATTGTTTATCTCAAGTAGTTCAATGTTGGAGAATTTGATCAAGGAGAAACATTCTGGAGGATTAGTAGGACATTTTGGCATTGAGAAATCTGTAGCCTTGGTGAATGAGAGTTATTTTTGGCCTCAAATCTACAAGGATGTCTTGAAGTATGTTCAGGAGTGTAGGACTTGCTAGGTGGCTAAGAGAACTAGTCAGAATACTGGTTTGTATCAACCTCTTCTAGTTCCAGAAAGACCTTGGGAGGATATTAGTATGGATTTTGTGTTGGGATTGCCAAGTACTCAAAGAGAACATGACTGCATATTTGTAGTGGTGGACCAATTCTCCAAAATGGTACATTTCATTTTTTGTAAGAAGACTCATGATGCAATGCACATTGCTGATTCATTCTTTCAGGTAATAGTGAGATTTCATGGACCACTGCAAAGCATTGTTTTTGGTTGGGATACCAAATTTACGGGATGCTTTTGGAGAACAGTGTGGAAGAACATGAAGATAGACTTGAAGTTCAACTCCACACTTCATCCTCAAACCAATGGACAAAACGAGGTGGTAAACAAAAGCTTGGGAAAGTTGCTTGGGTGTTTATTAGGAGTCAAGGCTGGAAATTGGGATTTGATCATACCACAAGCAAAATTTGCATACAATAATTTGGTAAACAAGAGTATTAGAAAGACACGATTTGAAATTATTATCGGAATGCATCCTAGAGGAGTGCTAAAATTCGTAGACCTCAGTTCAAAAGACAAGTGGAGTGTGGAGGTAGAAGAGTTTGCAAACCACATGGAGACCATGCAGAAGGAGGTCAAGCAACATTTGGAGACCATGAATGGTAAGCACAAGGATTGGGTAGACACCAAAAGGTCATGGTGCATCTCGAGGAGAGGTTTTTGGTAGGTACATAATGACATGGATGAGATTGTACCCCGCCAGGGAACCCCAGAGGAATAACAATCAATAAACCAAAACAGGGCCTTGTAAGATCTCAAAAATTTGATTTTGAAAATGCTTATGAGGTAGAGTTACCAGAAGGCATTGGCATCTCACTAGTCTTCAACAACCTCTACCAGTACCATAGAGGACAGACTAATGAGGACAACACAAAAGCATCACTTTAGGACCAACCATCGTAACTGCAATGGGAGCAAATAGAGCAGATTTTGGATAGCCGGGCTATGTGTGGCACCCAAAACAAGGAATATAAGGAGTACTTGGCCAAGTGGAAGGGCAAGCCAATGGAAGACGCAACATGGATCCCAGAGACCAAGCTGTAGCGTTTTGATCATATTCAGAGCTAGCAATGTGTGAGGCACATTTTTCAAATAACCCTAGGGGGTATGATGTTGGAGCATCTTGGAGAATTAGATTGTATCATACCACACCAAACTAATTTCCTTTGCAGAATGGAATGGAGGCAGCATCACAAAACTACTACAACATACCAAGGCGACAACAACTGGGGACTTATCAATCAAAAGATTCCTTCACTAGAAGTTTGCCCTATTAGGTAGCCTGGGATCGGACCTAAAGGAGAGTGTGTGGAACCTCTCCGAACCTTGCGGAGCTTGCACAACACATCACATGACAAATATGAGGCAAGCAACCTTGAGATGGGTCTTGCACCCATCCACATTGAGTTTCGTATCTTCTTCAATCGTCTGGGGCTAACTTATACATTTCGCTGGAGATAGGGATTTGGACCAAATAGAGGCCTATGCGGGTCGCTCTTAGTTCTTGGAGCTAGTACATAAACACCAATGATCTTTGGAAAACAGTATTCATGGTAAGGGAGTTAGGATCCGAAAGACTTTTCTACGTTTTTATTGTAATAAGCCCATGGTGGCCTGTGCACCAACATGTGGGGACAATGGCTTGATATACTTGGATATGAGGAGCCGATGGACATTTATGAACCCTACTATGATCAATAAAATTGCATGTTTTTGTTTTGTGTTTAGTTCCATGTTGAATTCTGTTTCAAGGTTGGATAGTTTATCTCAGACCCTCCATCCTTGACTGCATCAGTGTCATTGCTGTGTAAATTGAATTCTACTATGATTGTAATTGAGTTTAGTAAGTGCTGGGGGTTTTATTTACCTATGTTGTTGAAACCTTATTTTCACTTGCCTCTCTAGCAGTGGTATTATTTCCTATAATCCAACAGTATTATGCAACGATAAGCTATTTTATTTCAATCATTTTACTTTTGGTTTAGCATTATAAGTGCATTCAAATGTTATTTAGTTGTCAGCGTGGTGGCTAATTGGCCGTGATTTATTCCCCACCTCATCTATGTGCACTTGGTCTTATTATGGTGATTTTTTTATGAACTCACATGAGTAAGATTATGTTTAAAACAGAAACTCAATGTTCTAAGCATGGAACTCTTGATTGATTTAGTTGCCTTCTTTCTACTGGTTTACTCATCGTAAACTTACCACTGCAGTGGGAGTAAAATTTGGCAGTCACAACATTATACATACTCTGAAATGCAGAGCAGAGGTTTTCATTTATACTTTAGTCACACAAAGTTTCCCATATAATTTTACCATTGCCATCTCTGTTGTACTGCTTCAGTTCTGAATAAAATTTAAGTCCTTAAATTCCCTCCCTGAATTGAACATGTTTTATCATAACTGTTTGTTATGTTTACTTACTTAAAAAACAGTAATCATCTTTCAGTCTTCCTAGTAATTGTAGCTTCCCATATGAGTTTCCATTTCATGTATTTATAGAATGGAAAGAGGTAAGACATATATATGCATCTGCATTACCAATATGCCAACTGCATGAGGTAAGGTATTGAAAGTTAACTTGAAATAACAAAATACTATTCTTGATTTCCATGGTGAATATTGTCCTGCAGGCTCATCTACGGGGGAAAACAAATGAATGATGAGAAAACAGCCAAAGAATATGGTGTTGAGGGTGGTTCTGTTCTCCATCTTGTGCTGGCATTGCGTGGTGGCTGGTAATAAATTTGTTTAGAACTAAGCACCAGTGATAGTTGTCATTCTTATGTATGCAGCTGTCATGATGTTATGGCACTGTTTGTCTACCTGTTATTTGTTGGAAGGGAGCAAAAATATGAATAAAGCATTTAGGCCATTTTGCTCCATGATTTTTTCTTGTTAACAATCTTATATCGACATATTTTCCATCCCGATGTTTGATTTCCATATCTGCTTGGCAATCAGAAAATTAATGGATATGAATACATACATTCATTTTGTTCATTATGTTGTTTTAATGAGATAGTACTGCAATATTGAAAATGGAGTTTGACTGTCATGTTTTATTTGGAACAATGAATATATGCATGAGTAAGCTGGCTGCTTGTCATGCTGTTGTATTTTGTACATATAACAAATGGAATGGGATGTGACATGTGGTGTTGGCTTTTCCGCCAACAAATGTAACAACTATCTCAATCTCCATTTCCACATTGAAGTAAAAATTTGTTGAGCAGTGCTGTAGCTATGTACAATATGCTTTAATGTAGTAATGGTGTTAAACAGTTAAATACAACTATGCAGAGAATTATGCAATATGTTGTTATGTACCTCTGTAGCCATCTTAATTACACGTTGAATTGGAAGTATGGATCATATAATCTCATGCCCAAATGAATCCAGATCAAGGACAGTATACACTGAATGGAGGTGCATTTAATAGAAACATCTAATGGAGGTGTCCTTAACAGAAACACTAAATGGAGGTGCACTTAACGGGAAATTTGTACTGTTTTGGCATTAGCATGCATTGGTGGTGGTCTTGGACAGAAACATAATGTGCTCTATCCTTAAAACATTTTTTTAATATAGGGAGGTTGCAATGCATTGCACAAGATGTCACAATACTTAGAAAGTTTACTTATATCTCAACTAGAGATCTATTTTTTATTTCTGACAGATCCTACTGTAAGGAGAGCTATGAGATGGTCGATCTGCTTGATTTGGAATCATGTGGAAGTGGGATGGAGCATTGCAGAGACGCCTATAAATCTAGGTTTCTGAGAGAGGTCATGGAGGCAATGGCACAACCATCAGCCCTGATGTAGCTCTTAGTAACTATGTAATATTTTTAACAATTTTCTTGTATGCGGTTTTAGGGTTCTTGCTTAAGGGTAGAGGAAGTGTTATGTGAAAGTTTTGTGAAGAACTGGAAAGGTTGGGCTTGAAGGCTCATCTATGGTCTTACAATTTGCCTTGAATCTGCTTTGTTTGAACATGCCTAATGCATTTTGTGAGCTTCTGTTCCAGGAATGCTTTCATGCAGGTGCATGTGTCAATGAATTAGTGGCTGAAGACAAGTCATGGGCTATAGATGTACCATAGAGATGATTGTTCTAAAGATACACATCAAACAGCACTGGTTTTATCATTTATGCAGATCCACCTGCCAATGAATTAGGGGCTGAGGGGAATTCATATGGGTTTTTGATTGATCAAAGATGATTGTTCTGAGAAACATATAAATCAAATATTACATATCCAGGAAACTTTTTTGCTAACCTAAGATTGTTGGCGAGAGATTCAAGTGCAAGCAACGTATGTGTGAAAGTTCCTGAGGTGACATGTTTGCATTTGCACGATCTCTTGTCTTAATAATGTATGTGCGTGTGTGCGAAACTAGAAGCTATTTTTCAGTTTTTGGATGTATGACTATTTCAGCTAAGGTTTATTTCATGTGAATTAATATGGATTTTTCTTCAGAATTTATTCGGCTGCTTTTCTGCTTGTCATGAGTAGTATGGCTTTTAGTGTTACCTTTCAAGAGCTGGATATTGTTTCCTTTCCTTGTTTGTGCTTTTTGTTAGAATATCTTGAAAGAGGAATGTTTTCAACTGTCCGAGCACAGGGATATTGAAAGAGGCGACTTCATAATTTATTCAGCTACTTCTCTGCTTGCTTTCCCTGTTTGTCACTTTGGTTAGAATATCGTTAAAGAGGAATGAATTTTGGTGCAACAGAACTAGCTGTTAGCATCGTTGCTGATGATCTTGCTCATAATGTTTGCAGGGTATTTTATTATCGATGCTGTGTAACGGCTAATAAGTTGTTAGCCATTGGTGGTCATGTAATGTCGAATATGCATAGTTAAAATTTAAATCAGTAGTGATACGACTGCTTGTGTCTGGAATGTTTCTTTGGCATAGCCTCCTGTTTGCATTTGTTCAAATTGATTGCACTAATGTATGCCAATATGTTACAATAGGCCAATTGCAGTGATCTTTAGTGATGCTTGTCAATGTTCAGGCTTATAGCTTTATTTTGAAAACTAAATTGGTGTTAGGGGCAGAGAAAGATGGTTAATGTCATATTTAAAAACAGAATAAAAGGGAACAAAAGTTGGATGTCAACGTACAAACAACATAAATAGTTTAGCAAGATGCTAATTTCCCTCCATAAAGTGTCACTCCAAGCAGGGTCTAAATGAAAGTCTTGAGAGTTTGGTTGGAATCCACTCTCTAATTTATTCAGATGTTATGGCAGCTGGTATTTTGTTGGTGAGCTGATTGGAACTAATAAACTTTTGTGTCGTGGAAGTCATTTTATATGATACAAGATATTCTATGATAGTATTGGTGTGACTTTTTCACACATCACCCCATTGCAAATGGGGACCCCTGCTTTTTGCTTAGATTAGGTGTCTTGATTGGGTCATCTCAGCTTGGCAATAGTTCTAGTATTTAGCCTTTGCTCATGAGAGGGTTTGGTTTTTATAGTCCAAGGTGGAACAAATCTTAGGTGTCTTAGGTAGTTTTGGATTTTTGGAAGGAAATTTGAGGATATAATCCTCACCAAAGGCAAAATTGACATTATGATGAGGTGAAGTGTGGATGAAACTGGAAATTCCATAAGTGGAGAAATCCACAACTTGCTAGAATACACGACCTCATCAAATCCACGATTGGGTGAAATCCATGACGTTGAGGTGATGTGAAGAAATTTGTCGACAACTTGCTCAAATCAACGACTTGAAAGGCTCAATGCTTAAGATAGGCAAGAGGTTGAATCATCAATCTATTTATGACTTTCACAAATCCACGAATTTAATGTCTCAATGCTCAAGTGGAGGTGATCAATTTTTCAATATGTATGATTTTGGTGACGCAATGCTTAGATGGGCTTAGACAAGGGGAGTTCACCTCAAATCATTTTTGCCTTCATTTTTATCCTTCAATGAAATCCACAACTTGGAGGTCTTGAGGGCTAGGTTGAGTGGGAGTTGCACTATCAATTTTATCCATGAACCTCCAAAATCCATGATCAAGATAGGCGAGAGTTGAAGTGAACGATTTTATCCATGACTTAATGATTAAATGCAAGATAGGTCCATCACTTCCCAAAATCCATGACTTTGAGGGGAGATGAGGGATTTGTCCATGAGAAGCAAGAATCCACAACCTCACCAAATCCACGCCTTGATGAAATCCACGATCTGAGCTGTCAACTTTGTCCTTCACTTGACTAAATCCACGACTTGAAGATGGAGAGCAACATTTGTGCTTGGCTTGCAAGAATCCACAACCTTGAGGTGAAGTGCAACAATTCATCCACCACTTGCTAAAATCCATAACCTAATGTCTGGAGTGCTCAAGATGATGAGAGGTGGAAAGATCAAATTTATACTTGACAAGAAGAATTCCATGACCTCGAGGTAATATGCTGAATTTGTCCTTGATATGGCAAAATCCACAACTTTGCAACGACATGCTAGATTTGTCCATGAGTTGATAAAATCCACGACTTTGGGGTGTGAAGACACTAAAATGCAAATTAGAAATGCGCCAAGGTAGAGCAGATCTAAATGATTGTAAGGTGGATGTTGAATTGTGTTTATGTTTGAATGCTTTGACTCTTATTTATACATGGTGGATGGTACAAAATCTTGCCTTAGCTAACTTGGTTGCAAGAGAAGGAAGAAACAATAAAAAAACATATATCTAGCCGACACCTTTATGCAAACACCTCCATCTTATGCACTTGAGTTATGCTTAAAAAGGCCCTAAATGTGCTCATTTTGTGCACTTTATCCTTTAAACCAGCTCCAGGGTAAAACAAGCCCTAAGTCGACCTAAAGTGAGAGGGAGGTAAAAATTAATAAGGGCAAAATAAATATTTTTTGGCCAGTCGATCCAGTTAAAGTGGTTAAGGGCGTGGAGCAGTATAAAAGAGAGAGTTAGGCCTGCATCATTCAATGCAATTCAAAGCCCATTTTATAGGAAGTTGGCTTGTGAAAATGGATCAAAGTAGGTTTAGGTGCAAATTTTGGAGAATTCGGGGTAATTTTAGGAGTGTCAGACCTGTAACTTTGCATCTGCAATGCTGAAGGCGTCATTTTTACTAATAAAAATCATCATGATTAGCAAGGCTATTTCTGATGGAAGTGTTCTAGCTTTCATCTTATTGCAATCTTGCATTTCATTCAGGGTTTTTCTTTCTTTTATAGGTATGAGAGAGGCTAGCATCAAGGTCATCAAGTCAAGAAAAAGCAAGCCAATATCATCACTATCATCAAGACTCAGTCATATGAAGGAAGCCTCAATAGAGGGAGAAGTGCCGACATTGCAAACATCAAAGTGACAACATCAAGGCTTCAACGTATGAGAGAGGAAAGAAACATCTTTAATTCACATCATCAACATTGCCTCATCAAGGGGCGAATCAACATTCAAGGATGGACTGCATCAAGGTTCAACAACATGAAGAACTTTACAAGATTAAAAAAGTGCAATCACAACATTAAAGAAATCAACATTAGGACAAGGACTCAGGCATTACCTCAAAGGTATAACCACCACATGGAGATAGTTCTACAACCTCAAGGATTCAAGACATTCGAGGTGAATCAAACAATATAACAATAAAGATAAGGAGGCTTTGCAACAACATCACATTGAGTGATTGGAAATGTTGAGTATCAAAAGATATGGTTCAACTACAAACACTTGTGATGATCTACAAGGTGTAAGCTGAGGTGGCGACAACTTACCTTCATCCACCAATCAAATGATTCAGTCAAAGCATCTAGATTCATTGAACTTGACTTATCTACAACTATGCATATGGAGGCACAAAGTTCAATATACCTAACCTTATTTCCTATTGGTTAGAATTCAGAGGAGGAAAAGTGTCTAAAATATGTAATTATCTCATTGGGCCACTTTAAACGTGGGTGGTAGTTGTAACTAACCCTAATTAGGGTTTTGATCATGTAATCTCAATCGTTGATTGTGAATCAATTTTAGCCTTCAAATTGTAATGAGACTTATATATAAGGCTCACTTTTCTCATTTGTAAAGGTTAAGAGACAATAATCAAGAAATTAGAAATTAGAATTGACAAAGGACATGTAGGGATTCCAAAGGAATCTCCTAACATAATACAAATAAAAAATTAACCTTTACCAAGTAAAAATTAACATTCTAACCCCTCTTCTTAAGCTTTATTTGGGGAGTTTACATCAAACCCTTCAATGGGTTGTAAACCAAGAGTAGGGATTCCAAAGGAATCTCCTAACATAATACAAATAAAAAATTAACCTTTACCAAGTAAAAATTAACATTCTAATGCCTCTTCTTAAGCTTTATTTGGGGAGTTTACATCAAACCCCTCAATGTGTTGTAAACCAAGATTTTTACATTGAATTTGGATTTTTTCTTGACAAAATGGCTTGGTGAGAATATTAACAATTTGATATTATCCTTTGCAATATAGAAGAGAAACTTGCTTGTCTTCAATTTGCTCTCTAATGAAGTGATGTTTGAAGAGCAATATGCTTGATCCTAGCATGAAAGATAAGATTCTTTGCCAAAGTAATGGCACTTGGATTGTCACAATACAAAGGTGTTGAATCTTGTTGAGGTAGCCCCAAGTCAGCAGTCTTAACGATAAATCTTCTTTAGATGCATTAGTGCAATCTTTATATTTAGTTTTTGTGGACCCAAGAGAAATAGACTATTGTTTCTTTGTATCCCAAGAAATGGCACCTGATCCAACAAAGAAACAATATCCACAAGTAGATTTCCTATCATTGGTATCTCCCCCTAGATTGGAATTAGCATATCATTTTAAAATAAAATCATAATTTGAATCATATAAAATGAATTGACATTAATAGTACCTTCAACATATTTCAAAATTCATGGGAGGCTGATGTCTTCTAGTTTGGTGATTTCTGACGCGGGGCAGCGTACTGGTTTATCTTCAGCTGTGCATGTGAATCCTCTAGATTCCTTCTATGTTGGTGAGGGATCTAAGATGAAGAAAGTAAATGGTTCCCTGTTGAGTGTTGGCATTCTACACTCTAATGAGAATGGTTGATGTTGTCATTGATGGCAACCAACCGGCAACGTGATTCTACACATTCACCGGCAACATCGACATCATCTATTGGCACTGACAGACACATTCACCGACATCCAGATTACACCGACAATGAAGTATACCGACACTCAAGCCCGCATGAGACAAAGTTTTGTGAATTGTATTGTAATGTAATTAATCTTTGTAAGCCGACATGGTATATTGTAAAAGACTCATATATGTATGAGATCTTATAGGTCATTTTGTATAATGATGATTATGATTATGTATATGTGATATAGTGAATGTAAAAGGTGATTATAGTGAAAGGTTTTGGTTAAGGTATCTGACAGAGCTTAAACTGATACTGAACCAAGCATTGGAGGTGCTATTTTGAGCAGTACATTATCTTGGATTTAATTATCCATATTGTAGTCAGTGAGACTCTTCCATTGAGTAGTGCGCTCTAGGCTATTGGCCTTCCTGCATGTGCAGACCCCTATTGTAAGTAATATTTATTCATATTGGTTAGTGAGTAAATATTGCGAGTCACAAATCCCACTGAGGTTTTTCCCACATCGGGTTTCCTCGCCAAATATCTTGTGTTATGGTGTGCATTTATGTTGTCTCTGTTATTTCTCTTTACTGCATTATTTGTTGTTTACCGGTACATTAATTTGGGTTACAAAGTTGTAAATAAGATCAAATATTACACCACCGGCTAGACACTGATTCATCCCCCCTCTCAGTGTCTTTGAGATTGTCATTGCATCTAACAATTGGTATCAGAGCCTCGTCCTCTATTTGCAAAAGCCTAACAGCTTGAGGAAGATTCTAAAATCGGTACCGATGAAGAGTTTGAGAAAACAGTTGGAAGGAGCTCTTCAAGATTTTGATGCAAAAAAATTGAAGAATATCAAACTTGAAGATGATCTAAGGACTGCACAGGAATTCATTAAAGGACTTCAAGAGAACCTGGTTATAACACAAAACGAGAGAAAATAACTTCATGAGCAAATGCATAAACATGATGATGAAAAGGAAACTCTTAGAGATATTGCAGAGAAGCTGAGACATAAGAACAGTAACATGAGAAATGAAATGCAAGATCTGACCATGAGGCTATGCAAGAATATTGAAGATAGGAAGAAGAATGAGGAAGACTTGACTATGAGACTTAATGATGGAGCAAATGAAAATCTGAGACTTGGTCATAAAAATGATATGCTTAAGACAGATCTGATCCACATGCAACATGATAAAGATGAACTTATGAAACAAGTTGGAATTCTGGAAAATGAGTTGATTACTGCTAATGAGTACAAAGATAAATTCAAGAAAAGTTTAGAAAGGCTTGATGACATGCTGAAAAGACAAAAACCTGATGGAGATATAGTTGGACTTGGATTTGAATGTAATGCCCATACCTTAGTCAGACTTTTGAAAACCCGTTTAACCTTGATTGACTTCCTATGTGGCATTCTTGAATGGTAGATTAACCGATATGCAATGTGTAGTTTAGATAATATAAATAAATTGTGCATACTTATTATTGTGCTTTTGCATCGATTTTCGTGTAAATGTAATTGTTTCCTAACCCTAGAGATAAATCTTGAGCTAACGCCTTCATTGAATATGTATATGTATATGCATGCTTGTATGAATTCATGGGTGCAGGAGATTGCAGGTACAACACCCCTTAGAGCAAGGTTTACCTCCTTTGGAATTTGCAAGGCTGAGTATGCTCCTTCATCTTTTGAATTCGGATTTAGTGGTCATATAACTTTCGTCTTGCCTTAGCCATGGTTAGGTGAGCATCGTGTGTGGATTCGTGGGGCTCGCCTTTCATTGGGATGCGTGTCGAGAGATTTGGGGGACTTCCTCGATTTGCGTGCCTTGCGCGAGGTAAGTGAGGTTTGTTATCCTAAGTATTAAATTCAAAATTAATGAGTAGGCGTACACAATAGTGATATAGGAATTTAAATAGGTAGCTTCTTTTATATGATTGATCATTAATTTAAGAGATTGCTTTAAAATTATTATCGTGGCAAGCTTGAGGTATTTAACTGGGGTTAGCGTGCTCATTTACACAGTTGTAACATTTACGCATATGTAGTTGGGAAATTAGAATAAATAAGACTCTTGTAATAGATTAGTCTATTATTTAAAAAATGTCGCTTTATTTTGTTGTAGCGAGTTAATTTAATAGTTAATTTTAATAACTACGATTTTAATAAATTATGCATTTTAGAAAGGAAAATTTTTAAAGTCGTTTGGGAGATAGAAATAAATTACTCATTTTCGCATTTTGGAAGAAAAAGGGGTAAATTATTATTATTTAAATGAAAATTATTTTCTCTTTACTTGTAAAAGTCGATATAGTATAAAAGTTGATTTTTAGAAAATTAAATTAATCAAAACGCCTTACCCGGTCAATAGTTCCAAAATATAAATGTAGAACTAAATCGATATTGAGAAATTAAAAATTTAAAAAGAAATAGAAGCATTATAATTTTAATAAGGAAAACAAATGAGATGTATTAAATAAGGTAAACGAATGACTTCCATTTCATTTTTTTCATTTTATTTCAAAAATAAATGCCTAATTTCGAAATTGAAAATTAGGGCAAAATTTAGGGTTTTCTTTTTAATCTTGTTTTGTAAGCATTTTGGGGGCTTCTTGGCCTTTGGGTTTTTTTTTGGAAAAAACATGGTTCTTGCAAGGGAGATTGGGGATTTTGGAGAGGGATGAGGAATGAGAGCAGCTGATTTGGGAGCTCATCTTCACCAAAATCTCTTCCTGGAAAGCGTTTGGAGGTAAGAAATTTTAATCTACCCTTTTGTTTATTGTTATGCCCTCCATGAAATGCTGGAAAAATAGAGAGGAATGCTACCCATGAGAGTTTATTAAGATTTAGTTTTCAGTTGGTTGAAGGCTTGGTTATTCTTCAAAGACTCTTCTATTTTGCCTTCTTTTGAAATCCATAATATTCTGAGAATGAAAAAGAGAGAAAAGAAAAAAAAAAGAAAGGGAGGAATGGCTGTGAGTGTGTTTTTTTTTTTTTCAAAAATGGGGTTGCTGGGAAATACTATAAGTCTTGTGGTTTCAGACTGTTTTTGGGTGAGATATTCATATACTTCTTTTGTATTGATTGCACATTCTAATTAGTTATATAAAAAAATATACATAGATTCAAAAAAATGAAAACTTGACTGCACTTTTTATGGCAGCTTGGACTGTGGCTGTGGCTGCAAGTTTAACAGAAAAAAAAAAGTAATTAATAAAATAAAATAAAATAAAACCAAACAAAAAAAAAAACTGTTACCTTCCCTCATGCTGCAGGTAGCTTCTGCTACCAATTGGTAGGCAGCGCTACCATTGGTAGCGATCTGCTACCAAATGGTAGCAGCTTGCTACCATTTGGTAGCAGCGCTACCAATGGTAGGCTGCGCTACCAATGGTAGCAGGGTCTGCAGAAAGTGGGGGGCCCACGTGGGTACCTTCCCACTTGTTTTTTTTTTTGAAAAGTTAAAACAAAAAATAAATTATTCTATTTTATTTGTTTTTAATATTTTATATAATTTTATTAATTTATATGATTATTTTAAGGTAAAAAAAAAATAGAAATGAATGTACGTGTTCAAGTTGTAAAAAAAAAATAAGAAGAGTCAGATTGATAAGTAAATTTTAAAATTTGTATAAGGGAATTAAACTTAGTTTTTTTTTATATTACTCAGATTCAGTTTCTTTTATGTTACTTAATCTCAGATTGCTAAATATAGATTTGGAATTTAGAGAATCAACATTTAGAAAATCCACACTATAATTCAAGCTATAATATCATATTGATTACATCATACTCGGGTTATACTTGTTATTAACATAGACTAAATAGTAATGGTGTATTAATATGAATTTTTAAATAAAAGTTGATTTAGCAAGTCTACCAATGGATTGACATTACTAGTTAGAGCATTACGGTAAACGAATACCTCGACCGGACAATGCCTATGCCGAATTAAATTTCTACTATCGAATTTGGTTATGTAATGGTAGAACTTGCTATGATAGTGTTTGGTCATAAGTTGGTCTAGCCCCTAGTTAGGGTACCGTCAAACAATAGAGTCTAGGTATGTTTGTTTTCTTTGGGTTATAATTCGATTTGCCCCACTTTTCAAAGGGACCACTATGTATTAAACATTCGAGGGCAGATGTGGATTAGTGTATGTGTTTGCCTAAAAGGCAAGAATGTAAAGACATGTAAATATGTAACTTTAACTATATTAAATGCCAAAGGGGTCTTGTAGTTGAGCAGACCCGGAGATGTAGCCCATCCGGGGTGAACTCCGAGATCATATCTGTGTTATGCGATATTTATAGCGTGCTTTGTTTTATGTTTTAAATTATCATGAATGGTTGCATTCTTGCATAAGTGTATGGTGGAAATTTAATGAATTCAAATTTAAGTGCATAACATTAAACATATGGGTAAATGTAGTTATTTAAGTTCATATAACGTTGTGAATTATGAATATGGCAAGGTATTTAAATATTGAAATTAAAGTGTGGACAAAGTAAATTGGTAATGTTAATTTAAATTGTAATAGTGGAAGAAATCTAGATAGAATTACTTCATCGGATTAATTTGTTAATAAGTATGTTAATGGATTGAATGTAAAAAGGGAAAAACAAAGTTGAAAACTTATGTCACAATTCCCAGATTGAGATTAAAAGGTTGAACATCATATAAACATCCATCTTTTACCTTAGTGAATGAATTCTCGCCATGTTGATTATGCTTCATTGCATTGGATGATTTGTTAAGTTATTTCACGTTTTAATCTTAACATTAATCCTCACCAGATTAATTCGATAATTGGGTGAACTCAATTTAGATATCCATATTTTAATCCTTATAAAAGGAATCCCTCATGCTTGCTAAGATTGAACTTGAATGGGAAACGTCATGTTAATTATGTTTCATTATATTGGATATAGTTGTTTGGTCAATTACGTTTAATCTTAACAAATTAACCTTACCGAAATTTAACTTGATAATTGGTGAAACTCAACTAGTCCACCATAATTATAACCCCAACAAATGAATTTCTTTATGATTGTTAAAGATGAACTGAAAAAGAAGGGATTCAATTAGTTGTTGATACATTAAATCTAATAAAAGAATCTCTCTCACATTATACTCATTTAACAATAAAAAAAAAAGTGATTTGCAACAAGATAATTGTAATTCAATCCTAATGGAAGAACATCTCTTGGAACTTATACTTTAATCTTGAAATGTTAGATATTATCTTGCTAACTATATCTTAAAGTTAAAGGTTGAACTCATGTGGCTCTAAAACATTTTCAACGTATGATTTTAGCCATCTAGTAGTACTATTAAAACTCCAAATGAATTTCCATGGCTACTCATATTTTACCTTTCATAAAAGAACTTCAATTCATTAGTTGGCTACGCATGGAATCAAATAAAGGGACCTCACTCTATTAATAGTAGATAATCCTTAAGGAACGAATTCTTCCTATTAACCATACCTTTTAATATTTAAAAAAAACTATATATCAAATGTGAGTGAATACTTTAGAATCAAATGATGGAATCCTCGTTTTACTAATCGTAGTTTAACCCTAAACGAATGAATCTCATTAAGCATATTTATAGCATTAAAGGATGACGTCAAGGGTGGATGGTTATCTTAAAAAAAACCTACTGAAAGAACCTCGTTATATTAAACGCTTGGAACCAATTGGAGACCTCTAAAAG
This sequence comes from Cryptomeria japonica, assembly GCF_030272615.1. Classification (NCBI taxonomy): domain Eukaryota; kingdom Viridiplantae; phylum Streptophyta; class Pinopsida; order Cupressales; family Cupressaceae; genus Cryptomeria; species Cryptomeria japonica. The sequence goes on along the minus strand of NC_081414.1, from coordinate 800,350,743 downwards.
AAAATTATGAATTTAAGTGCACTGAAATAAATAATCTACCAAAGGCCTCCTAACCACCAAAGTAAATGAATGCTTCCTAAAAAATTATAAGAGGTCAGACTGTCGAACACTTATATAATCAAGATCTATGCAATATCTCGTAAATAAGATATCCAGTTTAATGAATCTAATGACGCAAGTTGAGTTAGGTGTAAGGTTATGTAATCGCGTTGGGAAACCTCTTAGGATCTTTTAGCCTTCCGCTGTGTTATCTAGTTAGAGATAACTTTGAGATAACTTCAATCTATCTTAATAATGTAACTTTTCATTAACGCTCTTAATAATTATTTAAAAAAAAAAAAATTTACACTCTAATTGAGTGTTTTTAACTTAAACCCTTAGGGGTTTCCTGGCGGGGCATTACATTGAACATGGAGAAAGTTTCGGGACTGCAAACAATCAAGATCACAACAAACTGGTAAGACAACTTAATGCTTATAAATTTAATGGGAAATGTTTTAATTGCAACAAGTTTGGTCATAGAGCAAATCAGTGCAGATTTAGAAATAATCAGAATACAAATTTACCCACCGGTTAATGTTCCAAATGCAATAAAGTTGGTCATAATTCAGAAAATTGCAGAATGAATGTGAAATGCTATGTTTGTGGTAGATTTGGACATTTATCTAGTCAATGCAAAACACAAACCGGTCAAGGATATGGAAAAGCTATTCAGAGGAATAATGTAACTTGTTATGCATGTAACAAGATTGGGCATATTGCAAAATTTTATAGAAGCAAGACTACACGGACAAACAATAAAGGATCTAATGAGAAGGGAAAAGAAAAGGTAAATGAAATAAACAAGAATTTTCAAAACAATGGATTAAGAAGGGAGATCAGAGAGTTGATGAAACTGTCTGCACCAGTAGAATAGAGTAATCCTCTACTGGTAAGAGATTCTTCATCTAACTAAGGAATAATCCTTAGGGGGTATGGCAGCAAGTTGAAAATCATGCATTCTACCCTCAGTTGATGGTAAGAAGACACATTTCTTCTTTACCGGTAGATATGTTAAGATTTCACTTAACTGACAAGCATTTAATACGGTTGTTGGAGAACATTTTTGGTTATAAAGCACCGGAAAACCTTCATTTCTATCCACCAAGCATCCAAGCATTCAGAGAGCACGAAATTGAGCAAAGACATTCTAAAGGCGGAGCAACAAAGTGTTTTTCAGGCTTTCAAGGATTTCAAGCAAAAGGTATTTATCGAAATGTCATCCTCATCCTCTGTACCTGAATTTATTGCAAACCCTACTGTGGTAGAAAACATTAAGCGCCCTAGACCCGTATTTAAAACCATCCCTGAAATTGCCAAGCAAGATGATTCTATCAGAGCTTTTTCAAAAATTCCGAAAGGAGTCTCTTTTGCCGAAGACTCGAGAATTTATATTCATTGCAACATAGAAAACCTAGGGACTGATGACTTGAAGAATATACAATGATGTCATTATTGATGAACAAGGTTTGGTTAAACCAGAGCATAAGATAGTAGAAGACTTAGGATTTGTTGAAATTCTGAACATACCTAAATTTCCGAAGGAGGTAGTTCGTCTTGTATTGAGTAGGGTTCATGGAGAGTTTATATGGCTAGACTCTATTTTTAAAATCTAAAAGGAAGCAATCAAGGCAGTTACTGGTTTACCCTCAACCAGTAGTAGGCCCGACAAAACAAAGAAGATACCTAACAAGGGTGTTATGGACCTAATCGGAGCTACATCCGACACCAGATCTCTTAGGGTTAATGACATTACTGATGCAAATGTGAGATATGTGAGCATGGTACTTGGCTATAGAGTAACTCATGCAAATAGATTGAATTCAGTTTTTAGCTTATGTATTCATAGTGCATATGAGATGGTTAAGAACAATGCTAGGATTGATGTTTGTGAATGGCTTAAGGATGAACTGATAGATAACTTGAAAAAGATTAAGGGTGACAAGAAAGGGACATTTCGTTTTGGCAACCTACTTGTGTGTTTGATGCTTTACTTCACCAAAGAGATACCCAACATTGGTCATAAGGACTTTGGATATGACATCCTGGTAGGCAAACAAATCATGGAATCTATCACCGGTATGGGCACTAATAGTGATAACATTATAGAAGACTACTTCAAAAACTTCCAAACTAAGATGAAGGCTAGAGAAAGGTTACCACAGAGCATTGTGGATAAGTATGACAAACAAATCTGCTTTGTACTTAAACGTGATGAAACATGGATGGAAGCCGCTAGCCCTAGAACTATTTGGGTAACTAAGATGGGGTATGAAGTTGATTTGAATATTCTTGAAGCATATGCTAAGACACTTCTTGATGCCCCTAGAGAACCGTCTGAGGAAATTTTTGGAAATGCTGAAACCATTGAGAGTGCTGTTTCTATGAAGAAGGAAAGGAAGAAAAGAGAAAAATTAATCAGAGATGCATCTAAAATGGCTAAGGAAGTTAAGGAAAATGTGATGAATTTGAGTGGTATATTTGCTAGTGAACTTGAAGGATTGGAACCGGTAGCTCATATTTCACCAGTTGTCACTTCTTCAGATACAGACAGTGGAAAAGCAGCCGAGTTCAAGAGAGTTGAAAGGAAGAAGAGGAAAACCCCACCGATACCCTCTCCTTCTCCCAAAAGGACTAGAACTTTAAGGAAGAAGTAGTAGGCTGTAAGGGAGCCTAAGAAAAAGATAACTCCTAAGAAGAAACAGGAACCAAAGACATCAGATACCCTTACACCGGAGGAACTGATAAATGAAATAACACAAGAAGGTAATCTTAGTAATGTGAGCAAATTGTATCATTCTTACAATGATTCTGACAAGGAGACAATAGAGGCTAGTATTATTTTGCATCTAGACATCTATAAGAAATTTTTAATTGAAGTTGTAGATGATCTGCTGAATGACTTATATCTAAGATTAGAAGCTAAAAGAATGTCAGTGACGGAATTAGATAAAAAGTTAAAAGTTGAAGTATTATTGGCAGTGCACCCTGTAAATTCTGAGGAAATTGATGAACTAATTTCTGAAGCAAACTGGTCAGTTTTTTTGAGTGGACACCGACAAATTAGCCTAATGGTTGGAAGAGTAAAAGAAATAATTGATGAAATTGCGAATAGTTGGGACATATTCTTTGTTGAAAAAGAGAAGATAGAAGAAAGGAGTAGATAGAAAGTGGATAAGTCTTTTGCCAAAGTATATCAAAAGGATAAGGACAAAGGTAAAGGTAAAATTGGTAGTGTACCTGTTATAAAGGTAACATACAACCTTCATCCACCAGCACAGGACACCCCACCAATAACTTTAGCTGCACCGGTACATACAGGCAATCAACTGGATAAGGCAACTAAAGAAACGACACTTGATGACACTAACCTGGATTTTGAAATTCTTTTCACTATGAATGTAGATACACAAGATTTTAACATTGTTGTGGATAAAGAGACTGTAGAGGTTAAGGCAGTCGATGCTAAGAACATTGAGATCTCTGAGTCACCAACACACACTGTTGACTCTTAGATCACTGAGATACCGATAGAAGTTAAGGAAACTAACATTGATACACCAACAGAAGCAGAGGTACACACACAGACATAGAAACAGACATAAAATGTAAATAAAGAGGAAACAATTGTTGGAAACAAGGAAGAAATAGTTAAGGTAATTGGGCAAGTATCTGTTGAAAGGAAAACTATTGCTGAATAGAGCACATCCACTAGTGAATTCAGACCTACAAACGTAACAAATGTTCTTTTGGATTCGATTAAGAGGCTAACAGATTGCAATGCCTTAGCATTTAAGGCTATTGATGACACATTACCTATTTTGAAGATGATTGCACCAACCTATAAGATAGATCACATTGATGATTCTTTAAGCAAATTGGATGCATCGTTCAAATTCATTGTTGAAAATGTTCTAACCATAGACAAGGTAAATGAGGAAACTGTAAAGGAAAGAGTAGATAAAGAAAAAGGTGAATTCTTTGAGAAAACTATCAAAGACTGTACTGAGCACATGGATTCATTATTACCGGTACTTAACTCAACAATTTTGGAATATAAGGAGCTGTATAGAGAAGCTTGTAAGCCTCACCATCTGACTGGAGATATTGATGAGGAAATTAAGAAGACATAGAAGGAGATAGATGACATTGCAGATAACATGATAGGTTCTTCGGAACTTACCTCAGTTTTTGAACAGGAAATGGCAGTTTATGAGGAAAAGTTAGAGAAACTTGAGAAAGAGGAAGCAAGGATAAGGTTGAAGGCTTGGGAACTAAAAAGAAAACTTGGTCCAAGATTGGACAGTCTTATTACTCAGCGGGTTGAACTATCAAAAGCAACAATTCAAGGAGAATGGTCACCAGAGAAACAGATGCACTATCTGACCGACATGATCCAACAAACATAAACCATTCTTTTTGACAATAACAAATTCATGCAGAGACTGAATCTAATTTTGGCGATATCTCCCAAATTGTAAGCAACTAGTTACAAGCTAGGAGGTAGAATTTTGTATTCTTTGATTCTTTTTGACATCCTTTGTCATTGATGCCAAAGGGGGAGTAGTATGGATAAAAATAAATGCACAGAAGGAATCACTTGCTCAGGGGGAGCACACTTCTTTTGGATTTCATTTTTTGGATAACAGTTTTGGATTTTTCTCATGAGTGTTGCCATCAATGCCAAAGGGGGAGATTGTTGGCATTCTACACTCTAATGAGAATGGTTGATGTTGTCATTGATGACAACCAACCGGCAACAAGATTCTACACATTCACTGGCAAGACCGACATCATCCACGGGTATCGGCAGGCACATTCACCGGCATCCAGATTACACCAGCAATGAAGTATACCGACACTCAGACCGACATGAGACAAAGTTTTGTGAATTGTATTGTAATGTAATTAATCTTTGTAAGCCGACATGGTATATTGTAAAAGACTCATATATGTATGAGATCTTATAGGTCATTTTGTATAATGATGATTATGATTATGTATATGTGATATAGTGAATGTAAAAGGTGATTATAGCGAAAGGTTTTGGTTAAGGTATCTGACAAAGATTAAACCGGTATTGAACCAAGCATTGGAGATGCTATTTTGAGCAATACATTAACTTTGATTTAATTATCCATATTGTAGTCAGTGAGACTCTTCCATTGAGCAGTGTGCTCTAGGCTGTTGGCCTTCTTGCATGTGCAGACCCCTATTGTAAGTAATATTTATTCATATTGGCCAGTGAGTAAATATTGTGGGTCACAAATCCCACCAAGGTTTTTCCCACATCGGGTTTCCTCGCCAAATGCCTTGTGTTATGGTGTGCATTTATGTTGTCTCTGTTATTTCTCTTTACTGCATTATTTCTTGTTTACCAGTACATTAATTTGGGTTACAAAGTTATAAATAAGATCAAATATTACATCCACCGGTTAGACACTGATTCACCCCCCTCTTAGTGTCTTTGGGACTGTCATTGCATCTAACATCGAGAAGCCAAGATCGTCCTGTGCTGGTTATTCCGCCTGAATCTGTTGTGGAGGATGTGGCTTATTAGGTGAATCATGCTTTGATTTGTAAATTCCTTGGGATTCACATTTCTTTCTCAACATTAGAAGCCTGGATTTGTCGGACTTGGCAAGTTGAGGGTGATAGGGAGATTATGTTGGCTACCAACAGTTATTTTATGGTTGTTTTTTCCAGTATGGCAGATAGAAATCGGGTTTTTGAAGGTGGTCCCTATTTCTTCAATCAGGTAGGCTTGTTTATTAAACCCTAGCATATGGGCTTTAACTCAGTTGAAGACATGCCTTCCTAAGTTCCAGTTTGGGTGCGTCTTCCGAGGTTGCCTTTGGAATTCTGGAGAGGATATTTTGAGTCGAATTCCTAAGTTACTTGGGAAGCCAGCTAGATTGGGCCCTTCTTCTGTTCTCTTTTCATCATGGTTGAGGGCTTTGGCCATTTCATAAAGGCTCGAGTTTCCCAAGGTTTTACTTAGGGGTGGGATTGGGGTGCTGGTCTTCCCAAGCTTTCACACCTGCAGTTTGTGGATGACACTGCTCTTATTGGAGTGACACGTATACAAGAGGATGAGTCTATTAGGAATTTGCTGGATGTTTATTTAGCTGCGTTGGGGCAGCGGGTCAATGACCATAAGTCTTTTATCTCCTTTTTTAATACCCCAATTCTTATTCAATGAAGAATTGCTACTATCCTGAGGTTTCAGATTGGATCTCTCCCTTTCATCTATTTGGCGATTCCTATGATGATTGGTCATCATCCTAGTCCCTTTTGGCAATATCTTTTGGATAAGTTGTGTTAGAAAGTCAATCATTGGGCTTATTGTTGGCTTTCTACTATGGTTTGTGTTACACTTCTTCAATTTGTGATTCAGGCTCTTCCTGTTTATTGGGGTTTTGTGTAGGCTGCTCCGATGTACTTCCTCAAGGAATTTGATGCTTTATCTCGTCAATTCCTCTGGGGAGGTAATTTATAGTCTTTGAAGTTGAGTTTGGTGAAGTGGGTTTTTGTTTGTCGGCCCATGTATGAGGGTGGCCTTGGTCTTTGCTCTACAGTTTTCATAGCCAGGTTTTGGCTACTAAGTTATACTAGCGGTGGTGTACCAATCAGTATCAGGTGTGGGCTCACATCCTTACTTGCAAGTATGTGGGACCCATTCATAGCTGGGATGTTCCTCTTTGCCAGATGAAGGGTAGAGGTTCTGTGATATGGCATACTCTGAAAACTGGGGCTCAACTTATTAAGAATGGGCTCTTTTGGGTTTGTAATAAAGGCTCTGAGGCTCTTTTATGGTTGGACTCTTGGGATGGAAATCCCGCCATTCTTTCTATGTATCCTCATCTACAACCTCTTTATGATATCTTTGTGGTTGTTGGTTGGATTACGGTTGGGCATTACAAGACTATTCAACATTTTGGGCGGACCATTGGTTATAGATGGAAGGGCCATGATGAGTGGCCGCTTGGCGGTTCTGAGGATGCTTGGCGAGAGTTGGCTATTATTTTGTCCTCACGTGGTTGTAATTCCTTATCCAGTTCGAATATTTTAGCTTGGGGCAATGATTTTTCGGGGAAATATTCTGTTGTTGAAGGTTATAAGTAGTTGGTTCGTCAATTTTATGGTGGGCAGGAGGTTCCTTGGTGGAAGCATGTGTGGAATAATTTTTCCTGGCCCAAATGTAATTTTTTCTTGTGGTTGGTCGTCCATAATAGGTGTCTTACTTGGGACATTTTGTGCAAGAGAGGTTTGTGTGGGCCTTCTATGTGTGTTCTATGTTGTAATAGTGAGGAGACAGTGTCCCATATTTTCTTTCGTTGCTCATTTTCTAGGTGGATTTGACACTCCTGGTGAGATTGTTGGAAGCGCCCTTGTTGGCATGTTTCTTCCCTTGCCAAATTCTGGGAGTGTTGGGGTCACACTCCTGTTCAAACCCCTTTTCTTCAAGTTTTTTGGTCTTTAGGGCCTCCTTTTATTATTTGGCACATTTGACTTGAGAGGAATCGTCGATTTTTTCAGGATGCTAGGTTAACTATTCAACAATTTTGGTGGAAAATTATCCATTCTCTTCGAGAGATTGTTATGGCTAAATGTGATTTGTCTGGAGGACCTGCTTCTGAGGAGAATGATATCTGTAACAGTTTAATCTTTCTCTCCAGGGGGATATTTAGGATTATGGTATGCAGAAGACTAGACAACTCTTCAAAAATAGATGTTGTCACCCTATGCGGAAGATCTCTAGAGTAGGTAACTGGAGCCCTCCTCCTCCTGCTGTAATACCCTAAAAATGGTCATCTAAACCATAGGCCCCTAATCTCGACAACGTCACCAAGGTCCTAACCAAAGGCAATTAAATCAATCTTGAGCACACAATTAATTCCTAAAATCATCAAATGTCACATGGCAAATCAATCACTCAATATTAATTAAATATTTATTTAATTAATTAAATCATTCCAAGTAAATCATTTAAAACAATTATCTTATTTATTTTAATTAAATATCTTAGCATATTTAATTAAATAAAGCAATTTGCCATAAATCTTCAAAAAAAGAAACACATCAAGAAAGAGGAATTAATTTAATTAAATAAATCAAATTGCCATAAATCTTCAAAAAAGGAAACAAATCAAGAAAGAGGAATTAATTCAATTAAATAAATCAATTGAGCACAAATCTTCAAAAATGGAAATAAATCAAAAAATGAATTAATTGACAAAAAAGAATTAAAATTTGAGAAAAGAAATCAATTGGAGATAATCTTGAAAAGAACAAATTAAAAATTGATAGATAATCTCAAAGAAAATAATTAAAACAATTATATATTAAAATTGAATGAAATAGAGAATAAATCAGTTTTTTCTTGATTTAATCTTAATTTTAGTTCAATTTACTTTAAATCAGTTTTTTCTTGATTTAATCTTATTTTTAGTTCAATTTCCTTTAAAATTGAGAAAAGCATCCAATCACATCAATTCACTTGGATTGTGCTTCCTTTTGGAAAATCTTGACCGCTCATCATCATTTGATCTCAACCATTGGTTTCTTTCTGAATTTTCTATAAATTCAGGCTCATCTCTCATTCAAAGAGAGGCTGGAGAATATATTGTTATTATACTATTTTTGCTCTAGGATTTCATTGATATATTACATATTAATTATTTCATATTAATTAAATCATTTAGTTTAATATTGCAAAAATATTGTTAGATTAATATTGCATCCATCTAGCATTCATCATGTTCATATAGATAAAATCCTTCGTCTTGATGTTGTCTAGTCACTGGTATTGCTTATAATCTGAGAGCAATCTTATACTCGCATCTTTTAGAAGGCAATGGGTCGATTTGTTATGGTTTATTTATTCATTGATTATATCTGATTAACCATGCATGTAATGACTTAATTGAAGTGTTGTGTCTTGCAGATACAGATTCTCATACCACTTTTCACACACACATTTCTGGCGCCCACCGTGGGGCTCATGTTAGAGTAAAGTAATTAATTAACTTTGCTCTCCTCTTAAGATTTCCCTTTATGCACATATTAGTCATTTAATAATTAATATTTAATTATTAAATGCTCACACCTTAGGATTAGGTTTTCCTTTTGGTGTTGATCTCCTTTATAAGGATTGATCTCTTGTATTATTCATATTCTTGATTCATTTCTTCTCTGATAATACATCTTTTCTCTTTGTCAGAGCCAAAACCCTTGTATTCGTTCTCTCTCTTTCTCTGTGACAGGTTTCTTGCATGCAGGTTTCTTTTGGGTTCTGTGGATTTGTATTTCTCAAATCCTACATGGTATCAGAGCTGGATCTGCTGCAGCTTGTTCAGACTTTTGAAAGATTTTGAGATCCAGGTTTTGGTTGCATCAGATCTGTGTTTGTCTTCTGTTTTTTATTTTGGAATAGGGGGTATTTTTTTTCGGTGCACTTTGAGCCCAAACGGACCTCACCGTTGAGCTCGTAGCGCCCAAAAACCCCTATTTCCATATAAAATTCGTCTGATTTGGACACAGTTGCTCCAGGAGGCAAATTTTTTTTGGCCCCAAGGCCGTACGACCCTAGGGCACAAAAACCGAGGCGAAAAAAAATTAAAAAAAATAAAAAAAACGCAGTTTTTAAAATTTTTTGGGCACAGCCAGTGTTAAAAAAAACGCAGCCACCGCCCAGCCCGGCGGCCACCCGACGGCCACCGCCGCTGGCGGTAACCCGCCCACGCGCAGCCCCGCACTCAGCCGCCGCCCGCCGCGCCGCCCGCCGAGACCCCGCCGCCCGGGTGCCACCTGCGCGCCGCCCGCCGCCCGAAAGCGCCGCCCGCTGCCAGCAGCGCCGCCCCCGCGCCGCCGCCCCCTGCGCTCGCCCCTGGTCGCCCAGAGGACTAGGGGCTTATTTTTTTTTAAGCCCTTGAGGGCTTAAAGGCCCATCTGGGTCCTTTTAGGAGCAGTTTTACAAAATCGGGCATAACTTGGGCGTTCGCTCTCCGTTTTTCGAAAACAAATAGGCGTTGGAAATCTGGTTCCGAGCCCGATCTAATTAACAAGGAATTTTTTTCTGATTTTGCCGTTTTGTAGTGTTTTTTGCCAGTCAAAGTCAGAACAAGTTTTTTGCACTCCAGGAGCCATATCTTTTGCATACGGACTCCGTTTTTCGAAAGCGAATAGGTGTCGGAAAGGTGGTTCTGTGCTCTTTCCAGATCTACAGTCTATTTCATCAGAAAAATCTTCAGGTGCTCCAAATTTTGTCTCAACCCGTTATTGCTTTCTATCATTTTCTGGCTTTCAGTTTGTACTGGGGATTAGTTTTTTGCATTGTGGGGGGGTGTTTTCTCTTGCTTTCTGTTATTTACATCAGAAAACCAGAATTTACAAACACCAATACAAAAAAAATCAAACCCCCTTCTGCATCTTCTGTCTAGTTCTGAAAGACCACTTAATAATAATTAAAAATTCAGAGCAGTTGAGGCACAGTTCACAGGATGGCTCACAGACCTATTGAATCTCTCACACCGCATAATTACCACACTTGGAAGGGTCGCATGATGACTCTTCTCCAGTCAAAAGGGTTATGGTCCTGTTTGGATGAGGTTCAGCCTCAGTTGACACGTCCTTTTGAGATTATGCAGCACAGGAACAATATGGATCAGGCTATGGGATTGATGGCTTTACACATTTCCGACAGTCTCCAGTTTCATCTTGAAGGTTGTATCACTCCTCGAGCCATTTGGACCAAGTTTGAGGGACTTTTTGGTACTGTCAACGAGTTCAGAGCTTTGCAGCTTGAGGCAGAGTTAACTTCCTTGGTACTTGATTCATTTCCTTCTATTGAGGACTTTCTGATGAAGTTCAAACAGCAAAGATCTATCTTGCAGGGTTGTGGTAAGACTAAGACTGATACAGAGTGCATTTTCCTGATTCTCTCCAAGCTTCGGGGTCCATTTCAGATCTTCTCTTCGACCTTCTATTCCACCATGGATGCCTTGGGTGCTCGACATGTCATGCCTTCTTTTGAGGTCTTTTGTGATCGTCTGACTCGTGAGCAAGCTAAGCTTAAGCAGTTGGATTCACTTTTAGGTTCACAGAACCAAGCATTGGTAGCCCAGTCCTCCAAAGGAAAACAGAAGCAGAAACCGAAGCCTAAGAAAGATTCAGAGGCTAGTGAGAATCCCTCCAAGCCACCACCTAAGTCTGATTCAAAACCACAATTCAATTCTAAACAGGGCAAATCTTCAAAGTCTGGTGAGTCTTCCTCCAAGACTAAGAAGAAATCAGGTGATCCTTGCAGTTTTTGTGGCAAGGAAGGACATCCCGTTTCCAGGTGTTGGAAACGTTTAGAGGCTTTGGAGGAAGCCATGCAGTAGCATAATATCAGTGCACCACAGCCTCCTTCACAGCCCACAGGGAAAGGTCATGCTCTTTCTGCACGAGCATTGTCCTCAGCGTCCACTTGGATTCTAGATTCTGGTGCCTCTCACCATATGACACACACACAAGATTTGGTCACCGCTCTTGCTCCTACAGGCACTCGACATATTGCAGTTGGTGACTCAACACAACTTTCCGTTCAGGGTTCTGGTACTGTTTCATTGGATGGTGGTTGTCTTCAGGATGTGCTTTTGGTTCTTGACATTTCGACAAACCTTCTATCTGTTTATCAGATTTGCCACTCTGGCTCTGGTAAGACAGTTGAGTTCTCTCCACATGATGTGGTTATTCGAGATCTTCATGATCCTGACTTGGTTGTGGCTACTGGGAGTGTGGATTCTACATCTCACTTATATAGTTTTGATGGCTTTGAGAGTTCAGACACTTTTGGTTCCTCTCTTATAGCACATGCAGATTCAGTGAGCAGGCTTTGGCATAAGCGTTTTGGTCATGTCAATTACAGATATCTACAGCAGATGAGTACACAGGCACTTGTGATTGGGCTTCCACAGATTTCTTGTACAGATGGTGTATGTCGTGGTTGTGTCCTTGGCAAACATCATCGAGATCCTTTTCCTAAGGGTCGAGCCTCTCGTGCTAGGGCAGCCCTAGAGTTGGTACACAGTGATCTTATGTCCTTTCCGACTCCTTCTTTTTCAGGGGCCCGTTATGTACTCACTTTTGTTGATGACTTCTCCAGACGTACATGGGTGTACTTTCTTAAGTACAAGTCTGATGTCTTTGACTCTTTCAGGAAGTTTAAGACATTTGTGGAGAAGCAATCTGGACTTTCTATCAGGAGGATACGCACAGATAATGGGGGGGAGTATGTAAATCAGGCTTTCAGAGATTTTTGCACTGAGCATGGTTTACAACATCAGTTTACAGTTCCTTATACCCCTCAACAGAATGGTGTTGCTGAGAGAAAGAACAGAACCTTACGGGAGATGGCAAATTGTATGATACAGTCTCGAGCTATGAGTTCTTCATTTTGGGCTGAGGCAGTCAATTGTGCCAATTATATTCAGAACTGGATGCCCCATAAGGCATTACGACATATAACTCCTGAGGAGGCTTGGACCCATGTCAAGCCTGATGTTTCTACATTCCGAGTTTTTGGTAGTGAGGCTTGGGCATTTATTCCTGATGCTCAGCGGATAGCCATGGAGAGGAAGAGCCGACCACTCATATTTGCTGGCTACTGTGAGGATGTTAAGGCATACAGGTTGTTTGATCCTGATTCTAGAGAGGTCTTGTTTCGGCGGGATGTCCAGTTTGATGAGTGCTATCCTCAGATGGATTCTCCATCACCAGCTTCTCCCTCATTGCCTACTCCTTCCTCTTCATCTCTTGAGGATTACTTATCTCTTGAGGATGATGTAGATCATGATCCACCATCTCCACCACCACCAGTTGCTCCGTCTTTGCCGAAGTGGGCCCGTGATACTGTTGATGCAGCTGGTTCTTTGGCAGGTGGTCCTTCAGATACTCGTCGCACTCGTGCTCAGACATCTGGTTCTAGTCTTTTGAGTCATACCCTTTCAGATGATCCTCAAAAGTTTTCAGAGGCGACAGGACACCCAGAGTGGGATAGGGCCATGGATGAGGAGTATTCTTCTTTGATGAAGAATCATACTTGGGATCTTTGTCCTCTTCCTAAGGGAAGAAAGTTGGTTCGGTGCAAGTGGGTGTATCGTACCAAGTATGCTGCAGATGGTTCTATTGATAAGTATAAGGCCCGTCTTGTTGCGAAGGGGTTTTCTCAGGTAGAGGGTATTGACTACTCTGAGACCTTTGCTCCTGTCGCCAAGATGAATTCTATACGCCTGGTACTTTCACTTGCAGCTTCACAGGGATGGACAGTGTTTCAGATGGATGTGAAGAGTGCCTTCTTGCATGGAGACCTACATGAGGAGATCTATATGGAGCAGCCTCAGGGTTTTGTGCAGGACACTTCTTTGGTTTGCAGACTTCGACGTTCATTGTATGGTCTCAAACAAGCCCCCAGGGCTTGGTATGAGAAGATGGACTCCTTCTTGCTTTCCTCGCACTTCACACGCTGTCATTCCGATCACACAGTCTATATTCAGCGTCAGGAGGGTGATCTTTTGATTCTAGTGCTATATGTAGATGATCTCATCATTACAGGTAGCTCATCCTCCATGATTCAGAGTGTTCAGAGAGCTTTGATGGAGCAGTTTGAGATGACCGATCTTGGTCTCTTGCACTTCTTTCTGGGTCTACAGGTTATTCAGTCTTCGGATGAGATTTCCATTTTTCAGGAGAAGTATGCTCTTGATATGCTTCAGCGATTTGGCATGCTTGGTTGCAAGTCTGCCCCCACTCCATTTCAGTTAGGTGTTGTTTTGTCTTCCACTTGCTCTACTCCTTCAGTAGACCCCACTTTATACAGGTAGTTGGTTGGCAGTCTGTTGTACCTGACACATTCTCGTCCTGATCTTTCCTTTGCGGTTGGCCTTGTCTCTCGGTTCTCCCATGATCCTCATGAGAGCCATTGGCAAGCAGCCAAACGTATTTTGAGATATATTCGGGGCACCACACATTATGGCATTCACTACTCTTCAGGATCCCCTCACATCATTGGCTTCATTGACTCCGATTGGGCTGGTGATGTCAATGATCGGAAGTCTACTTCTGGCTTCGTTTTTTGCCTTGGTTCTGGTCCTATCACATGGTCTTGCAAGAAGCAATCTGCTATTGCATTATCATCTACAGAGGCTGAGTATCGTGCAGCAGTGTTAGCCAGTCAGGAGGTTTTATGGCTTCGGCAATCGATGACAGAGTTTGGGTTTCCTCCAGATTGTCCCACTATTCTTTGGTGTGACAACCAGAGCGCCATTCACATTTCTCGCAACCCAGTGGAGCATCAGCGGACAAAGCATATTGAAATCCACATGCACTTCATCAGACAGTTGATTCAGGATGGTTCTCTCATCTTGGAGTATATTCCTACAGAGGAGCAGGTTGCAGACATCTTCACTAAACCCTTGGCATCTCCGCGCTATCTTCAATTGCGCTCAATGCTTGGGGTGAAGGAAGTTGTCCTTGGGGGGTCTCAGTGAGGCCTTCCTTCCTTCATGTTTTCTTTTCAGCATGATTCTTTATCTCTTTTTGGAGAGGAGTTTTTTCCCACTGGGTTTTCTCCTTTACTCCGCTTTATAGAGATTTTCTTGTATTCGGGTACCTCATCAGGCCTTGTTTCCGGGACCCTCTTTTGCATTGTAGTTCCTTTGCTTTTTTCTGCATTGTTTGTAGCTGCATTGTAGCTCATCTTAAGGGGGGGTGTTAGAGTAAAGTAATTAATTAACTTTGCTCTCCTCTTAAGATTTCCCTTTATGCACATATTAGTCATTTAATAATTAATATTTAATTATTAAATGCTCACACCTTAGGGTTAGGTTTTCCTTTTGGTGTTGATCTCCTTTATAAGGATTGATCTCTTGTATTATTCATATTCTTGATTCATTTCTTCTCTGATAATACATCTTTTCTCTTTGTCAGAGCCAAAACCCTTGTATTTGTTCTCTCTCTTTCTTTGTGACAGGTTTCTTGCATGCAGGTTTCTTTTGGGTTCTGTGGATTTGTATTTCTCAAATCCTACAGCTCAAACCCACAACTACAAGATTTATAATATTTTTTGAACAAATTTAATGTTTGATTTTTATAACTAATAAACATGTGTTAAAGTTGCAAATAAAAATCTTTCTTTTTTATTGTTCTTCTATGACAGTAAACAATGGTCTCGGTTTGGAGAGTATAAATTTTAATTGAACCGTTGGATCTCAACAAATTTTTTATATGTTGTTGAAAATGAAGTTTTCTACAGGATCACCGAAGGGATTTTCTTAAAATTTTTGGATTTGAAAGTTATTATTGACAGAGTGTAGGACTATCATTTTACTCATTCTTCTATGACAGTTAAAAATGGTCTTGGTTGGAAGAGCATAATTTTTTATTGAACCGTTGGATCTCAACAAATTTTTTATATGTTGTTGAAAATGAAGTTTTCTACAGGATCACTGAAGGGATTTTCCTAAATATTTTGGATTTGAAAGGTATTATTGATAGAGTGCAGGACTATCATTTTACTCATTCTTCTATGACAGTCAAAAATGGTCTCGGTTGGAAGAGCATAATTTTTTATTGAAGCGTTGGATCTCAACAAATTTTTGATATGTTGTTGAAAATTAAGTTTTCTACATATTCACCGAACGGATTTGACAAAATATTTTTTGTTTAAAAATTATGATTGATAGAGTGTAGGACTGTCATTTTACCTATTCTTCTGTAGCAGTAAAAAATGGTCTCGGTTAGGAGGGCATAACTTTTTATTGAACCGTTGGATCTAACCTAAATTTTAATATGTTTTGTAAACCGAAGTTCTCCATATTTACACCGAAGAGATTTGACAAATTATTTCTGGTTCAAAAGTTATAAGTGACAGAGTGCAGTACTATCAGAAATTGTCATAACTAGGATAGTCATAAAATGGAAATTCTTGTTAGATTAGTTTAAAGTTTACATGATAGAATTTTCTTTTGATGATTTTTTTATGTTATCTTGGAAACTAATTTTGAGATTTTAATATTTTTAGGACGCTTGTCAAAGAATCTATCAATCAAACATACGCATGCCAAAGAATCAAGAAGAAAATGACTACTGACATATTGGTTTTGCAGGTTGCCTAAGGAGAATCGACTAAACATTGTGTATTCATTTAGTATTTTCTTAGGCACTTAAATTGCTATCTGGTTAAAGAACAAATCTGTCTTTCATGTTTTTAGAAAAATCTAAGAGGTAGGAGAGTATGCTCTTGTCTTTTATAGACAATCAGAAATCTAAACCCTCGAAGTTTTTTTCTAAGTTTTGAGATTTGTGTACCTTTAGCGGGCTTGTCACAGTGGGAAAAAGTAATCACCCTGTGAGAACGACCCAAGTGAGTACAGCTGAACCTGAGCATTCCAACTCACTATAATAAATAGGCCTCTGGTGATTAAAGTCTCAGAGGATGGGATTATTTGAGTTTTCTCCTTGAGATCTCTCATATCGAGCATTTTGTAGGGCCTCGCGGTCTCAATCACGTTTACGTGACTACATCTTGTTTCGGTACCTTGTTGGGCTATAGGCTTCAATCATGCTTGCGTGACTTCAAGGGGTAATTTCAAACGGAATTCCTGACTAAGAACCATAAGATAGAAACTACCCGATTCACCTCCGAAAGGTTGATAATATTTGTGCAAGAGAGATAGTAACTCTCCCAAGACACTTGCCATATCGTGCCCCCATTAGCGTTTGGAGTCGGCTAATACGGCGTTGAGAATCCATTGCGTGAGACTCAGCGGCCATATTCTGATTAGCTATTGGGTGTGTACCTAAGTCAGCAAGCAAAGGTTTTCTTCTCTAAGCCAACTTCCATAGGGTTAGCGTGCTGTGATTGAATTATTATATATTTTGTGTGTTTTCTATGTTTTCATCCCTAAAACTAAAACTGGAATACCAAAACTGGAGAAAACAACAAACAAAGTCAGTGATAAACTCTGTCTGTGTCCAAACTGGTCTCTGTTAGTCATTGAAACATCAATCCTTATCAAAAACTAGTAGTCGTTAGTCATTGAAACTCTGTCTGTCAGAATCTCGTCTCTGTCCAATCCTCTGTCATATGAATTCCTGATCCTGTCAGTCAAAATAGTCAAAGTTTCCTAGATCAGTCTACAGCAAGCCTAAAATTGGTTATCATCCTCTTGAGCATAAACAACCTTGATAGTGTACCTCTGCCGTTGCGTTGCACGATTTTGTCATTCATCTTTAAGCTAGTTCAAACGAACATTTTATCAAACCTAAGTCAACTTAGATAACGTCTTACACAAGATAGATCGTTCCTGAAACCAGACTAGATCTTAAGTTACTTCCCTCAATCAGTACGCTAAACAAACTACTAGCTACAACTTGATCTTGACTTCTGCAACACATCTCGCTCTCGGTCTTGTCGGTTAAAAATGCCTATTCAAGCCAAAAGCTCTTCTAATTTTTTTGACAAAAGTAAGAATCTCATGGATACCTTAGCTCCAATTCCCATGGCTACCTTTGCTCAAATGCTTCAAGATATCAAGAAAGAAATGCATGACCTGAAAATGCAAGAAAACGAATCAATGACTCCTTTTGAAAAACAAATGCATGATATCAAGAGTGTGAAACTTCAAGGAATGCTAAAACAATTAGGTGATTTGACGATTAGATACCAGAAAATAATTGACTATCAAAGACCAAATCTCATACAAGATCACAAGACACCTTCACCAAGACAAAAAGACATCTATTCCCTAGATAGATAGTTTACACCTTTGGGGCAATCTATTGAGTCAGCTTTGGAAGAGCTTATTAAGAACAATCTTATCATATTACCTAAAAAGACCACATGGGGATGGGAATTTATGAGTAAGTATTGTGCATATCATAGACAAAATGAACATAAGACTTCGCATTGCATAGACTTAAAACATAAGATTCAAGATCTCATTGATGATGGTGTCATTGAAATTGAAGGAACTACTTCTAAGCATAATCAAAATCATGAAGCTATGTCTAGCAAGGCTCCATATGTAGCCTCCATCCCTTCCATGATGCCTTCATCTCCTAAAACTTCTCAGCAACAATCCATACCATCTCCTTCAAACAATGAAACTTCTCATGTTGACTTTCAAGGGCTATCTCCTATGGAAATCCAAGTTAATGCCAATATTGATACAAGTTCCTCTAAAGATTTAAAAATCCCAGATCCTATTCCATCATACACTTCAATTCCAAACGTACCCACTCCAGAAGGCCATTTCCAAAATGCTTCCCCATCATGTCAAAATATGGAGATCTTCCAAGAATCCCCTACACCTATGCAAAATCCTATCCCGTCCTTAGAAGTGACTCCATGTCAAGAGGGTAATCTAAAAAATGAAGAAACAAGTCCTATCATAAATCAAGATCAAGACACTAAAACTCCTCAATCCCATCTAATGATTGAAAAAGATCCTATTTCACTAGAATCCCATGATGATCCTCTTATACCTTTCCATTTCTTCCAAGATGATCCTTTTCCATCTCAAGAGCAAAGAATCCTTTCAAATCCCATTCCTGATCCACTTCCTAAGCAAGATCATGATGCCTCTTCAACCTTTTCAAATGATCCTATTCAAAATGAAAAGTCAAACACCCTTCCCACTCTATCCAATGGTCCTCTTCCATGTCAAGATCAAAGTATCCCTTCATCTCTTTGTCATAATCCTCCATGTTCACCTCAAGAGTCCATCATGCCCATAAATCCCTCTCATGATCCTATCATTCCATGCAAGATACCTCCACCTCAAAATGGATTTGCCTCTAGCATCAAAAGTAAGAAGAAACCCTTTGTTAAAAAGATCTTTCAAAGCATGCATTATCAAAGAAAAGGGTTAGAAATTCATGAATGAGGTATATTAGAACCCCCTGCTATTAAAGAAAATGTTAAAGGTCATGGCCTCAAGGAAATTTCTCAAGATGTTGGTATCTCTCATAAATCCTACATTTCTCCAGTTAAATCCAAATACAAGCTTTCCCCATCATCGCTTCCATCCATTCTAGGTCCCTATATCTCTCCATCCCTTGTGAAAGATCAACAAAGGCACACATCTTTGAGTACCTTCCATCAATATAAAAGATCTCCATATCATTCCTATATATCCACACATCCTTCTCCAAGCAATTTGTATGCCAAGCATAAAAGTCATAAGTCAAGTAATCCACGTGTATTCAAGGATCAACATGTCCCATCTAATCGACATGTCAAAACAAAGAAAAATATGATCCAAAAAGAAAAAGAAAAATACAAAATGCCACAAAGGCCCACAAAGAAAGAAGAAAAGTCAAAAGTTATATGGGTTCCTAAGGCACTTGTACAAGCAATGTGCTCCAAGGAACTACAAAAGAATCAAAAATCAAAAGCCATGTGGATCCCTAAGCGGCTACTTGAAGCACAACAGTCTAAAGAAAAATCAAAATTGGCATCCAAAATTGTTATTCCTCCATCCAAACCTTCTGAGTCTATTCCTCCATCACCTCCTTCATCCATTTTGGGTTCTTATGCCCCAAAACATGTAACCTTTCCTCCATCCAAATCTCAAAATTTGAGATTCAATTCTCTTCCATATGTCCACCATCCTTCAAGGCGTGTGCCAATGTTGATCTTTCCAGCATTTCCATCTATCGATACACAATTCTTCCAACATCCCATCCATTATCCAACACCTCTTTTTCACCCTTCCATCCCTCTTATCCAATCCTTTGCATAAGTCCTTGCCCTAGTTTCATTTCATTATCTTGCCAACATCTTTGAGCATACCTTCATAGCCATGGTCTATTGCAACTCATATTCTAAGGGTACCATCCAAAGCAACGAGATGTTTGGGTACTTCTTCCATCCCCTATCATGCCTCTATTATCTTCCCCCCCCAAAAAAAATGATGAAAAAAAGTGAAAAAAAAGAAGTAAAGAGAAATGAATTCGTCCTTGTGTGAAAACCACTTCTTGTGGCGCCTTGGGCAAGTACCATGATGAAAACCTGGCAAACAGGCGTCATGCATAATCCATTATCCTTTTGAACTTTACACTGGGGGCAAGTTCCATCCATCTATTATCCATCTTCCTCCATTATCCTTCATCCTTCATTACTCCCTTTTGATCTTGCTTATCATATCTGCCTCCTATCCAAATCTATTCCTTGATCTTGATCAACACTATGGACAAAATGCAAAAACATGCTTTCCACAAACCTCTTGACATGGCCACTTGTTTGGAACATATGGCTTCGTTACGCTATATCCTTTCTTGACATTGCTAAAATCCTTGCTTTACATCGCTAAAATCTTTGCTTTACATTGCTATATCTGGACCCTATGCTTGGATTAATGTTGTGAGATAGTCCTTGAAAGCATCCACCATCATTCGCTTATCCATTCATGTACTCAAAATCCCTTTTGCCTTGCTAGACACTAGGGGCAAACTTTTGAAAAAATCCTAAAAATAAAAAAATGTCTTGAAGAAATCCTAAAAATCAGAAAATGTCCTGAAGAAATCATAAAAATCAGAAAAAAAAAAAGAAAAAAAAAAAAAAGGAAAAAAGAGAGAAAATGCCCTGGTGGAAACCTGGTAAATAGGCACCTTGGTAAAAAAAAAAAAGAATCTCTGCCAAGCAGGTGAAAACCTGGTAAACAGGTGTGTCTTGTACTCAAGCGCTCCATCTATCAACGCAATGTTCGCATTCGTTTGTACATATTTCAGTCACTTTTGTGACATCCTGGTTCGTTGGAACCCTCATGGCTTGAAATCAATCAATGTCCTAGTCTTAGGTAATCCACAGAGCACATTATATGTCCTAAGCAGTATCAACCAAGTCAACCTTACGTCAGTGAAACCTGGTCGTCCACTTCGAGTCGGTTACCTATCTCCTGACTACTAAAGAGTTTTATCACTGAATTAACAAGCAAAACAACATAATGGAAAACAATCACTAAACTATTTGAGCTATGCATGAAAATTGTATTTGTGTGCTGTCTTTTATATTTGTTTTCGATTATTATCCCTCTGAGTAACTCGAGGAAGTCTATCTTGACTAAGAGGAGCAAGGATTGGGGGCATAATATTTTCTTGTTTGCTGCTTGAAGGAATGATCCCAATGATCTGGAAACATCTAAATTAGCTGGGTGTCTGTGATAAGAGCCTTCACATCAAGGTGGAATCGCTTGACATACCTCGACTCCGCTTATTTGAATGCTACAGGGAGGTTCCCATCATTTCTTTGTTTGTTTTGTGGGAATTTCTTCATTGTGCAATCCGGGTCCATGCGTAATTTGTCCAAGGATATGAACGAAAAAAGGGTCATTGTGGACAAGATAATTAATATTGCACATGAAAAGAAATGAACTCTATTCTGCTTGCTATAATTGTAAAACGCTCAATGATGACAATTAAGCTTTTCAAAGTCCAGTGACTAGGTTTAGATTGCATCTCATTTTGCATCTCATCTTGCATTTCATTCTGCATTTTGTGAATTTGGAGTGATTTCGGTATAGTAACAATGCTTCCTCTTTGTCTGCTGAATGAGAGTTGGAGCGTCATCATTTCTTCACTAAGTGGTCTCTTTTCATCATTTCTCCGATCGAGTACTTGTGTTTTGAGATGTTTAGCTGCATACATAAGCATATTATATAGATTCATACATTCACTATCATTCATTTGCATTCATCTTATTGCATAGAAAGATGAAAAAATTTGCATTACTCATTCTCCTTACTCATTTGCATTATCATTTATTTGCATATGAAAAGAAACAAAAATAGACATCCATGATCATTTGCATTGCATACATTCATGCTGAAAAGAAATGCATACATATAGAATAAAGCATATAGAACAACATCTCATAATCCATCAACACAAGTACGATGAAATCAAATCACGAGCTTGTAAATCGGTTGTCCTGAGTCCATTTTCGGGATCGAAATAAAAAATTGAGATAATTTTGCTAGTCAATTTCAAAATTTGGACCACTTAATGCTTTTCATCAAAAGTTCATTCTCTCTTCTAATTGCGCTCAATTTCTCGTTAATCAATGCCGAATCTCAATTTAATTTCTACAAATCAACTTTGCGCTCAATTTCTCGCTAAAATTTCAAAAATTCCTCTGAATCATTTGTGCTCAAAACAGCTTATCATCGCTCAAAATTGCCTATAATCATCATGAACCCTTTCTATTTTTCGATTTCGCTCTCGAGGGGGCATACTCATGACCTTATGACTTCACATTCTTCAATGTCGAGAAATTTTTTAAATCTTCATCGAAAGTCAAGCAAAAATCTTTTCAACTAAAGAAAATCAAATAAGACCTCATCGCTAGGGGCATCTCAACTTCATCACTTTATATCAAGTTGAGATTTCTCGATCATCTCATCCAAATCAATCTCTAGGGGCATATCAGTTTCATCACTTCATATCAAGCTGATATTTGTCTTTTATCTGAATCAAACTCTTTACGTTAATCAGTTCCATCGCTTTTCATCAAGCTGATTTTTCGTTTAAACTCAATTAAGGGTTTAAAGAGTATCTTCTATCATGCTAAATCTAAACAGGTGTTACATTTTATTCGTTTCTTGATCAAGCTAAACAATTTATCTTCATCGTATCTTGATCAATCAAGTTCAAGATCAATTTTTATCATCACTCACTGTATCTAAGTTCAATCAAATTCTAGATCAGTAAGATCCGCTTCTTGATCAATCAAGTTCAAGTTCAGTATCTTTTGTTTTCTATTGTTCCCAAGTTCAATCAAGTTCCGGAACGGTATCACGTTAATCAGACTTTATTCAGCTTTGTCGCTTCGAATCAAACTAAACACCTCGCTTTTTTATGTAGTTTGTGATCAATCAAGTTCAGAACTGACATCTCCTAGACATCAACTATTCTTTGAACCAACGCGCTGCTCGCACATTAATTCAAAGAGGGGCAAATGTAATACCCTAAAAATGGTCATCTAAACCATAGGCCCCTAATCTCGACAACATCACCAAGGTCCTAACCAAAGGCAATTAAATCAATCTTAAGCACACAATTAATTCCTAAAATCATCAAATGTCACATGGCAAATCAATCACTCAATATTAATTAAATATTTATTTAATTAATTAAATCATTCCAAGTAAATCATTTTAAACAATTATCTTATTTATTTTAATTAAATATCTTAGCATATTTAATTAAATAAAGTAATTTGCCATAAATCTTCAAAAAAGGAAACACATCAAGAAAGAGGAATTAATTTAATTAAATAAATCAAATTGCCATAAATCTTTAAAAAAGGAAACAAATCAAGAAAGAGGAATTAATTCAATTAAATAAATCAATTGAGCACAAATCTTCAAAAATGGAAATAAATCAAAAAAGGAATTAATTGACAAAAAAGAATTAAAATTTGAGAAAAGAAATCAATTGGAGATAATCTTGAAAAGAACAAATTAAAAATTGATAGATAATCTCAAAGAAAAGAATTAAAACAATTAAATATTAAAATTGAATGAAATAGAGAATAAATCAGTTTTTTCTTGATTTAATCTTAATTTTAGTTCAATTTCCTTTAAATTAGTTTTTTCTTGATTTAATCTTATTTTTAGTTCAATTTCCTTTAAAACTGAGAAAAGCATCCAATCACATCAATTCACCTGGATTGTGCTTCCTCTTGGAAAATCTTGACCGCTCATCATCATTTGATCTCAACCATTGGTTTCTTTCTGAATTTTCTATAAATTCAGGCTCATCTCTCATTCAAAGAGAGGCTGGAGAATATATTGTTATTATACTATTTTTGCTCTAGGATTTCATTGATATATTGCATATTAATTATTTCATATTAATTAAATCATTTAGTTTAATATTGCAAAAATATTGTTAGATTAATATTGCATCCATCTAGCATCCATCATGTTCATATAGATAAAATCCTTCGTCTCGATGTTGTCTAGTCACTGGTATTGCTTATAATCTGAGAGCAATCTTATACTCGCATCTTTTAGAAGGCAATGGGTCGATTCGTTATGGTTTATTTATTCATTGATTATATCTGATTAACCATGCATGTAATGACTTAATTGAAGTGTTGTGTCTTGCAGATACAGATTCTCATACCACTTTTCACACACACACCTGGCATCCTCAAGGTCAATATGGATGGGTCTTCAAGAGGCAACCTTGGACATGCGGGTATTGGTGGTGTGGCACGAGACAGTTTGGGGCAAGTTCAATTTCTTTTTTCTATCTGCAAGGGTTTTTACACAAACAATTACATGGAGGCTCTGGCCATTTTGGTTGCTTTAGAGCATTGTTGTTCTATTGACTGGCATCACATTGTGTTTGAGTCTGATTCCCAGGTTGTGGTGTCTTTATTGAACTGACAGAGTTGTGATGGTGTTAGTTGGCAGCTTTAAATGATTATTTGTTAGATTCTCTCACTTTGAGAGTTTTGTGTGTCAGTCACTTTCACGCATATTCCCAGGGAATAGAATGTGGTGGTTGACTGTTTGGCCAAGTGGGCTACTGGTTTTGGGAAGGGTTGGTCTATTGAGGATAGGGGACAACTTTCTCTTGAGTTGTCTCAGGTGCTTGATTAGCTTGTTAGTCATGATAAGTCTATGATGTAGTTGTTTTTTGTTGGGCTATTCACCCTCTTTTGTTGTTCCTCTTTCTCTGTTTTCAATAAGTTTTTACCCCTTTTTTATCATCAAAACAAATATCAGACCTAGTAAGAGTTAAATAATTTAAACTTCCAACTAGTTGCCTATATAAAGTAGCATCAACAAAAAGAGTTTGACTACCAATATTTACTTTAGTGCCTAATTAACAAGGAGTAGCTACACACATGATTATTATTGTTCATTTTAAACTTATCTAAAAGATCTTGAGCTTATTTACTTTGAAATTGAAATAATCCATTAAGTGTTTGCCAAATTTGCAACCTAAAAAATAATGTAATAGTCCCAATTCAGTCATTTGAAATTCCTAATTGAGTTGAAAGTTAATTTCAAAAATAAAATTATTAGAACTTGAAGTTAGAATTAAATCTACATATAAAATAATGATCACAATATCATTTAACTATGCTTAATATTTAAATTAGGATCATTTTTGTTTCTAATAAAACCTTGAGAATGAAAGAAAACATTGATTTTAGAATACCATTTTTTAAGAGATTGTTTCAATCCATAGATAATAAATTACAAACTAAATATTCATTACCTTCCTTAAGACTAGGATGTTGAGACATATAAATTTCTTCATGTAAATAACCATTCAAAAAAACACTTTTAACATCCATTCGATGAAGAGGCCAATGCATATTAGAAGCTAAAGCAAAAAATAATTTAATAGTTGATATTTTAGCTATAGGAGAAAAAGTTTCATTATAATCAAGGCCTTCTAATTGAGAAAAACATCTAGCCACTAATTTAGCTTTAAACTTGCTAACTTCATTATTGACATTGAACTTAGTTTTATATAACCAATTAGAAGAAACAAGATTCTTGCGTTGAGGTAAAGGAATTAAATCTCAAGTTTGATTAGCAATCAAAGTATCATATTCCTTTTGCATAGCCTTTTTCCCAATGAAGTTGATTTTAAGCTTGCTAAAAAAATTGAGGATCGTTTGTATGCATGATAGTAGGCATCAAAGCATAATTGCAATAATTGGTTCTTCTAGCCTTAAGTTTACCCATTGTAGCTAAATTATCATTACTTTCTTGAATCAAAGTTTCAAGACACTTAGGTTTCCTTTTAGATGTAATAGAATCATCACTTGAAGAAGAATCACGAGGAGTGGAATTATCATCATCATCAATATCATTGAATAAAAGATGCATTATGACGGTTTAGAGGAGGATTGTCCTCCAAAACCATAACTTTACTTTTTGCAAATTCACTATCATACACTTTAGAACAATTATGAACAACATTTTCAACAATGCAAACATCTCTAGCAACTTTAACTTGTTAGTAATAGGATTATAAACTTTATAAATTTTAGAATTTTCATCATACCCAATAAATACATGTGAAGAAAATTTAGAATCTAATTTTTGCCTTTTTTGTTTAGGTTTTTGAACATAAGCAATAGAACCAAATGTCCTTAAATGTTTTAGATTGAGCTTCCTACCATACCAAGCCTCTTCAGGTGTTATATCCTTTAAAGCTTTGGTAGGTTTCATATTAATGAGATAAGTAGCACAAGTCATTTTCAACCCAAAATTCATAAAGCATATTTTTAGCATGCAACAAATATCTAGCCATTTCAACAATGATTCTATGATTTCTTTCTATTACACTATTTGGTTGAGGTGTATTTAGAATAGTAAGCTCATGTTTGGCACCAAAAGGTTTTAAATAACCAATGAAATAATTATTCATATATTCCTTACCATTATCAGTTCTAAGAATTTTTATCTTAAATCTAGACTGTCTTTCAACAAACTTATGAAATCTAACAAAATCATAAAAAGCTTGATCCTTACTATGAAGAAAATAGGTTCAAGTTCTTTTTGAAAAGTCATCAACAAAAGTAAGTGCATACCTTGATCCTTGGATAGAGGCATTCTCCATGGGTGTCTCCCTATGCATCTTACCATTCATGCATCCCATGCATACAATTTTAGAAGGAATAATACTAGGCAATCCTTCTACCATATTAGATTTTTGTATCAATGCAATATTGTTAGCATTGATATGGCCAAGTCTTTCATGCTAAATATGGAAATCAGTGGTAGTAAGGAATATTTTGAATGAGAAAACTCATAAAATTTGAACAAGTTATCATTGTCCAACTTAGCATTAGCAACGACTTTGTATGCTTTGGATCAATAACACAACATATCATTATAGATTTCAATCTTGTAATCTTGACAAAGCTTAGCAATTGAAAGAAAATTTGTTTTTAATTTAGGAACATAGAGAACATCATGCAATTTACCATTAGGTACATTCACATCTCCAATTACTTTTACTTTACAACTATAATTATTAGCAAGTTGAAGAGGAACTTTAGAAGTATCAAGGTGCATAGAATCATAAACTTCTTTATGTGAAGTAACATGCTGAAAAGCACTTGAATCAATAACCCATTCAAGAGGTTGAGAACATTATAAGTACAAGAAAAAACACAACGAGATTGATTCCCAACTATTATTAAACTTTTTAGAATTAGGTTTATTTTGTTGATTATATTATTATGAGATTTGAAATTATGATTGTGATTTTTAGACATAAAAACATGCTCACTACTTTTAAGAGTATCATATTGAATCAATCTGGCTTCCTCTTGACATAACAAATCACAAAAAATATCATAAGTAAGTTGACTAGTTAAAGAAGGAATAGCTAACTGAGCATGAATATTAGTAAGAAATTACTGAAACTGTCTAAGAAGACACTTTTTAAGAATAATATGAATTAGAAGTATATTGTCAAGTTTATTTCCTAAATCTTGTAATTGACTATTAAGAGAATCAAACATTGATAAAAAATCATCTATAGATTGGTAATTAGTGCACTTGAGGTCTTCGAGTTGATCTTGAATTAGGATCTTTCTTGATTCATTTGAACCATCATAAGTACATTTTAAAATTGCCCACGCTTCATAGGATTTCGTACAATTTCCAATGAGAACATAAAGTTCAGGGAACCATTGAAATGTCAATGAGCCGAAGGGCTTTCTCATTTTGAGCCTTCCATCTGTCTAGGTTGGCTTGAGGTGCAATTGAAGCCAACATGGACTTCAAATCAGTCGCAACATCCAAGAAATGCTTAAAACAAAAAATAAATGAGATATGTATTTTTCACGAATGATAATTAGAACTATTTAATTTAAGTTTAAGAATCAAAGTAGACATGTTTGCAAAATAAATTTAAACAAATAAAGGTTAGTTAGAAAAAAATACTTTTGATTAAAGACAAAAATAACCTCTTTGCTTGAATGAGACTGAAAATTTTGCTAGAGCAATTAAGATAAAACACCCTTTTGTTAAAAAGCTTTAAAAATAAATGCAAGTTTTGAAATTAAGAATAGCTATCAATATTGAAAACTCTTTCTTAAGAAAATATTAACTTTTTATTTATTTATTTAAACAAACTTTAATATTTTAAAAATGAAGCCTTGAAAAAGACTTTAATAAGTAAAAGAATCTATCTAACAAACTTTTAAATAATTAAAATTTGATATATGAAATTTGAGTTAAGAAACCCTTTATCTTTTTTTAAGACATGAAACACATTATACACACACACAAATTTGATATATGAAATTTGAGTTAAGAAACCCTTTATCTTTTTTTAAGACATGCAACACATTACACACACACATACATTTATACATTAGAATTATTAAACGAAAACTAATTATGAAACTACTGAATATAACAAAAGATTAATGTACAAAGAATGAGACAAAGATAAACAAAATAGATTGCTAGTTAGAGTTGCTCGCATATGGGCTAGTTTGAAAAAAAAAATTAATAACAAGAATATATATAAGAGCACAACTTAAAAAAAAAACTAATTATAATTTGTAGATTTAATTTCAAACTATTATAGCAATGAATGAGACTATTAGGCTCTTTGTGATTTATTGAATGAAAACTTAAAAAACTTATCAATTTTTTTTTTTTAAACAAAAATAAATATTTACAAATGTAAATGAAAAGATTAAAATAAATTGATGTAAATATGAAGCAAGAAAAAAAAAAAAGTTAGAGATCCTTGCAAAAAAATAATTAGTATTCAAAAGAAAAGCTCTTCTATTGTCTTAAAGAGTGCTTCTAAAGGTGAGTTCACAAGACATGGTAACCTTTATCAACTTCAACTTTAAGAAAAAAAAGAGTCATCCACACACGTGTGAGATGATACAAAATGACAAAGGACATGTAGGGACTCCAAAAGAATCTCCTAACATAATACAAATAAAAAATTAACCTTTACCAAGTAAAGATTAATATTCTAACACATACTCTCATTTCAAATTATAGGACACAAATCACAATTATAAAGAAATGTGGATCATAACAAGTTATCAATGCAAGCTGACTATCTAGGTAACTTCAAACATTTGGATCACTTCCACAAACTTGAATAGATGAAATATGATAATACAAAAATTTCTCAACTGATTCTATCACCATAGCTATCGAGAATTATATTTTCAACTCAAAAATATCTAATATGATATGATAGTAATATACATTCTTCAATATTTCGATGCTGTTGTATCAATAACAAAACTAACTAGCACATTTGTCACTCCTATGACATTAGAGACAACACTCTTTTTACATCAATGACAACTTATATCCACCAATCTCCCCCTTTGTTAGCGATGGAATAAAAAATTCTAGTAGCATATCAACACAAATCTAATATGCTAGAATAAAAAAAAAAACCCTATCAGGAACATCAAAACCTCTCTCTCTTCAACCTTCTTAAGAATTTTGAGTTCCATTTCTCCCCACTTTGATATAAATGGTAAATGCCAACTACTCATTGCACAATCTAGAAATATTTCTCCCAAATAGACTCCCCTTGAGTCTAGACTTCATCATTCCTTCTAATCTCTCCATTCTTACTCAACCATGTTCTAAAATATTTTGCAAGACCACCAAGTCATCTTGCATCAAGGAGTCAACACTCCCCCTCAACCTGTACTTCCTCTTTATTCAAGAGGAGTGAGCAACCATTCCCAACTTCTTTTAGAGATAATCAAAAGTCTCTTTAGAAAGAGGTTTTGTGAAGATATCTAAAATATGTTGCTTAGTCTCAATATATTCCAACTTCACCTCTTTTT
Source organism: Cryptomeria japonica (assembly GCF_030272615.1). Classification (NCBI taxonomy): domain Eukaryota; kingdom Viridiplantae; phylum Streptophyta; class Pinopsida; order Cupressales; family Cupressaceae; genus Cryptomeria; species Cryptomeria japonica. The sequence goes on along the minus strand of NC_081414.1, from coordinate 800,320,841 downwards.
CTACAACCTTCTCTTTAGAAAATGATACTTGATGGAAATATGCTTTTCCCTTGAATGTATCATTGGATTCTTTGAAATATTTATTGCACTTGTATTGTCACAAATAATTGAAATAGGCTCATCAAATTCTACCTTCATCTCCTTCAAGATATGCTTCATCCACAACACCTAAGTGCAATAGGAAACTGCAACAATGTATTTTGATTTTTCTATAGATATGGATATTGGGTCTAGAGTTTTGCTCAACCACATTTACACTAGACTATCACCAAGAAATGATGCTCCTCCGCCTGTAGTCTTTCAGTCATCTATACATCTAGCCCAATTAGCATTAGTGTATTCAGTCAATCTAAACTTATCACTACTAGGATACCACAAACCAAAATCTATTGTTTCTTTAAGTATGAAAACATCCTCTTTACTAAGTTGTCATGAGTTTCCTTAGGTACTTCTTACAATCTAGCAATCATATAATATTCATTCTAGATAAAATCACATCCAACAAGATACCAATCAATAACTTGTATAATGTCTAATTTTTTAGAGAATAATTATTGTAGATGGAGGAAATGGATTGAATACAAGATTCAATCTCCCAACATCCAACAATGAAGTTTTTCCTGTAAAAAACACACATGCAAAATAAAATCTAAACTAAGGACACACATGCATGTCACACAATCTACTACATTGCACTCCTTAAACCAAGATCTTATGTAGATAATATTGCTCTCAAAAGAACACACAAGAAGCTATGGTTTTTGGAGATTCAAGATGATTAATGCAAAAGAAGCTAAAGAAAACAGAATGCAAAGATGATGAAGAATGCAAATTGACATAAGTTCAACACATAAAGATGAGATCCCCAAATAAGAGAGAGGGGCTTGTTTAAATAGATTTTCTCTGGGCGAGTTCATGTTGTGGGCTGAATATGGGATAATGAAAGATGAGTGGTATAGGGAAGATGAGTGGTAAATGGGAAATGATAAGTGGTAGGAGGGGATATTAAAGGGTTTTATTAAAAGAAATGTATATAAAGTGAATACATGAAGGTGTATACATGAATTTGATATAATGTTTTATTTAATAAATTTAATAGATAAATGATGAGATATTAATAATAATATAATAAAAGATGAAAATTATGAACAATGAATTATGAAGAAATAATGGTGTAATAATAAGGACTCGCCAGATGTTCGAAGAAATTTGAAATTAAATGAGGACAAATTAATGGAAATTTTTATGTGTCTACATTTTGCCCCTATTTGAGATAATGCAACCTGTCGCGTTGTTTCAACGAAAATGGTCATCTGATATATGCCCCAGAGGTGTCTTGGTAAGGATGATGATTGATTGGTTAAAGATTCAATCTCCCAACATCCAACAATGAAGTTTTTCCTGTCAAAAACACACATGGAAAATAAAATCTACACTAAGGACACATATGCATGTCACACAATCTACTCCATTGCACTCCTCAAGCCAAGATCTTATGTAGATAACATTGCTCTCAGAAGCACACACAAGAAGCTATGGTTTTTGGAGATTCAAGATGATTAATGCAAAGGAAGCTAAAGAAAACGAAATGCAAAGATGAAGAAGAATGCAAAATGACATAAGTTCGACGCATAAAGATGAGATCCCCAAATAAGAGAGAGGGGCTTGTTTAAATAGATTTTTTCCAGGCGAGTTCATGTTGCGGGTTGAATATGGGATATTGCAAGATGAGTGGTATATGGAAGATGAGCGGTAAATGAGAAATGGTAAGTGGTAGGAGGGGATATTAAAGGGTTTTATTAAATAAATAGAGAAATGTATATAAGGTGAATGCATGAAGGTGTATACATGAATATGATATAATGTTTTGTTTAATAAATTTAATAGATAAATGATGAGATAATAATAATAATATAATAAAAGATGAAAATTATGAATAATGAATTATGGAGAAATAATAGTGTAATAATAAGGACTCGTCCGATGTTCGAAGAAATTTGAAATTAAATGAGGACAAATTAATGGAAATTTTTATGTGTCTACATTTTGCCCCTCTTTGAGACAATGCAACCTATCACATTGTTTCAAAGAAAATGACCACCTGATATATGCCCCAAAGGTGTCTGGGTAAGGATGATGATTGATTAGTTATGCCCCCTTGAGAGATTGATCAAACAGAACGATGGAGATTGATCTCTCGATAGATCGCAGGAGAGAAGATTGGATGATTGATATTGTACACGTGATTAGGTTGAGATGTACATTTGATGGAAATACACAATTGATGAGGCATAATTGAACAATTGATGAAAATGAATAGTATAGCTAGGTTGATAAGCTGATTGAGCTGATAGGTATTGATGCGAGTGCAAGATATGGTGATCCAATGATTGATTAACTCCGGGGGCATTGAGATTGCATGAAGCAAGTTGCTTGATAAAGAGATTAAAGATTCAAAGACATTGCATCAGTTAGATAAAGTGTTTGATCGATCTCACTACAATAAGAAGAATGAAGAAGATGATGAAAGAAATGATGAAAAAGATAGATGAAAAGGAGGATGAGTAGAGAAAAGCAATGGAAAAAAAAGAATGAGTGATGAGAAAGAGGATATGAAAGGCGATGAGAATTCTTGTGCTTTTAAAGTGCTTGTATCATCATCGAGCTTATTATAGCAAAAGGAAAAAAATCATCTGGATATGAATTAGGCTCGAATGAATTGTCATACCAATTGCGAGTAGGAAAACACACAAGACAGTCAAGGAATGCCCCAGTTCACAGGAGACCCATATGTCCTCGATGATCTTAGATGATCATGTCCTAAGACGAGTCATCATATTACTAAGGAACAATCCACAAGAAACAAATAGGTGAAGATGCTCCATCCTCGCCTTTCTAGTCAAATACATCTTGGAGATAAAATCTCTAGTCAAAGACATCCTAGAAAAGCTAAAAGACATGTCGCCAAAGAGAAAACCAGAAACAATCAAAAGAAAATAAGCAAACAAGCAAACAATATGTCGAATGATTTTTTTGTTCACAGTTGATGGGTTCAGGTGTATAAGTTGACCAAATATTGTTCTGTTTTCTCAGTCTAAGTCTTGTCCTCTCATGAGTTCGTTGAAGTTCCAAATGTTGGCAATATTACATTATAAGGATATTGAGAAGGTTGTTGATGATTATGGACATAACTGATTAAAGATGTTTTACTATCTTGATATTATTATTTTGTCATTGATGTCAAGAAATTGATTTTCTAATTCAGTATGATGTTGCCATATCTTGAGAAATATGATATGAAGATTATAAAGAAGTCGGTAAAGACACATGAAAGAATATGATGAATAAGGGGATAAGTTATTCAATGGGCAACTACTACCGAGTTAGACAATGATGAGATCTTGATGTTTTAGATTGTTTTAACATCATACATATGTTGTAAAATGTAAAGGTTAATACTATACTATGTTATCAAGCAAAGAACGTAGTCGGTAAACCCTAAGGAACCTAGTCAGTAAACCCTAAGGTTATTGCAGTCGGTTAATGAAGACAAAAATTCTACTGAGTGAAGTTTAGTTTTCACCGAGTTGTAACCGAGCTATAACATAATGCATTAAATGTTTACATGTGATATTTAATAAATGATGCTGATGAGTTGGAGCGGATCAATGATTGGTAAGCCATGGAAGAAGTTTGTTAAACGAATCTAAGGCAATGGAAAGTCGGCAAGAAGATCTACAGCTCAGATTGAACTGCATTACCCTAACACAAGTTCCAAGGTGAATGTGCAAGTTCCAAGGCGGGGTAAAACGTTTTCAGATTGAAAGATACAATGAACCTGGACAAGATTGAAGATTTGATGGCTATGATTGATCATGGGAAATGTGATCAAGGAGATTAAGTGGTTAGAAGATTGTTTATAAATAGGAAACTGTTGATAAACAATGGATGTGGGCAAGTGTATGCATAGGGATGCTACATAGTGATTACCGAGCTCAGAAGCTTGAAGACCTGTTAGAATAACAGAGTATTGATGCCCAACAGATAGACAAGATTAGTTCTATGTCTAGATTTGTATTGAACAAATAGAAATCTGCTTTAGCATTTTAGATGTGAAGTTGCAGATAGATTGTATTACTGTTATTTTGCGAAAGTGACAGGAAATCTCTTAACCGAGTGGACTTAACAGTCTTATATGTAAATCCTCTAACAAGGTGACATTCTGATTGAGTGTTTGAAATCCTTTGACAAGGTCACTTCTAACAAAGTGAAGATCTTAACAGATCTAAGGGAAATCCCTTAATCAGGTCACATCTAGCAATGTGTTTGTAATCTTTAACATGATTTGCTTTTAACCGAGCATACTCTAGAAGAGTATATTTCTTAGTGGGTCCGAAATCCCACAACGGTTTTTCCCTATTTGGGTTTCCACGTTAAATCTGGTGTTATGAGGTTTATATTGTTCATATGCTTTTTGAGTTTGCATGTTTGACAGTTTTTGGTTATATGACTGATATATATGTTACCGAGGTTGAATCTGATGTTTTTATGGATGATTAAGTTTGTATGATTCACCCCCCCCCTCTCATCTTGTTGGCTATTGGATCTGTACTTATATTAAGTATCAGAACTATCACCAAAGCTACATGCTTGTCCAAAGTGTTTGTGTCATCGCAATGTTTATTGCATGTTTTTGGTTTTTTATGATTTTTAGGGTTTTTTATGAATGTTTTGATGTTTAGGGTTTTTTTCAGGAGATTTTATGATTTTTATGATTTTTTCAGGAGATTTTAGGTTTTTTTTCAGATTTTTCAAGGACATTTTAGGTTTTTTATGATTTTTTTAGGACATTTTATTTTTTTTTATGATTTTTTGAAGACATTTTTTTTTAAATGATTTTTTCAGGACATTTTATTTTTTTTATGTTTTTTTCAAGACATTTTATGTTTTTAATGATTTTTTCAGGACTTTATATGATTTTTTATGATTTTTTCAGGACTTAATATGATTTTTATGATTTTTTTAGGACTTCATATGTTTTTAATGATTTTTTGAGGACATTTTATGGTTTTTTATGATTTTTTCAAGATATTTTATGTTTTTTATGATTGTTTCAGGACTTTTTATGATTTTTTCAGGATATTTTACAATTTTTATGATTTTTTTAGTGTTTGCCACTAGTGTCTAGCAAGGTAAAAGAGATTCTGAGTAGATGGATGAACAAATGGGACATGAATGGATCAGTGAATGATGGCAGATGCTTATGTGATGTTCAAGGACTATTTGACAATAAGATAACATGTTTAATCTAAACATAGGGACCAGATACAACAATATAAAGCAAGGGCATAGTGTAACTAATGCCATATGGTCCAAAGAAATGACCATGTCAAGAGTTTTGTTACATTTTATGTCCTTAGTTTGGATCAATATCAAGGGATAGATTTGGCTAGGAGTTAGATAGGATACACAAGATCAAAGGGTGATAATGAAGGATAGGAGCTGAAGGGTGTGGATTAAGTATAATAGATAGGACACACAAAGCCTACAAAGGTCCTTAACCTTGTCAAGATCAAAGGTGGAAACATGGATATGTATGAATATAGAGTGAATGAGGGATAATGGAGGATGAGGGATAATAGATGGATATGGAAGATAGGATAGTATAGATGGAACTTGCCCCCAGTGACTAGTGAAAGAAAATAAAGGATTACACATGATGCTTGTTTGCCAGGTTTTCATCATGATACTTTCCCAAGGTGCCACAAGAAGTGGTTTTCACACATGAAATAAATTATTTCTCTTTACTTCTTTCTTTCTTTTTTTTTTTGTTTCATTTTTTTTTGACTTTTTTGAATTGTTGGAAGATGATGGATACTTGATAGGAGATATGACTTAGGAATCAAGTTGTTCTCTAGATAATATACCTAAAAGATGTTCTATAAAGATCCATGGCTATTGAAGGTATGATCAAAGATGTCGATAGGGTGATGGTAAAGGGAGATGAAATGGATGATAAGATGAAAAGGTTATAAGGATTTATGTAAAGGATTGGATAAGAGGGATGGAAGGATAGAATATAGGTGTTGGATAATGGATGGGATGTTAGAATAATTGTGCATGGTTGGATGGAAATGCTGAGAAGATCAACATTGGCCCACACCTTGAGGGGTGGTGGACTAGTGGATTTCAGAGTTTGTGATTGTGATGGAAAGGTTGATGTGGATTTTAGGACACAAGGAGAAAAAATGGATGAAGGAGGTGAAATAGGTTTTAGGATAGTGGACGTGGGAGAAGCTGGGGTACCAAACTTGAATGCCAATTTTGATTTTTCTTTAGTGTGCAAGTCTTGTACGAGCGACTTGGGAATCCACATGGTTCTTGATTTTTCATTTTTTTGTGATACTTTAGAATGCATTTCCTCGATGTAAGACTTGGGAAGCCATACACATTTTTACTTTTATTCTTTCTTTGTGGGCCTTCGTGGCCTTTTGGAAATTTCTTTCTTTTGTAGTTCCTTGGAATGCATTACTTCTACAAGAACCTTGGGAACCCATATGGTTTTTGAAATTTCTTTCTTTTTCTCAATGGGCCTTTGTGGCCTTTTGTATATATCTTTTTCTTTTTGGATCACATTTTGCTTTCTTTTTACATGTTGATTAGATGGGACATGTTGATCCTTAAATGCATGTGGATTGTTTGACTCATGAATTTTATGCTTGGCATCCAAATTGCTTGGAGAAGGAAAAGAATGTGTAGATGGATAGGAATGATATGAAGGTATTTTGGATGGATGAAAGGTGCTCGAAGATGTGTGCCTTTGTTGATACCGCATAAGGGATGGAGGGATATAGGGACCTAAAATAGTTGGAAGGGGTGTATTTGGATTTAATTGGAAAAATGTAGGATTTATGAGGGATACCAACATCTTCAGAGTGAATAATGTAGGCCTTATAATCAATATTTTCTTTTATATCAGGGGGTTCTAATATAACTTGTTCACGAATTTCTAACCTTTTTCTTTGATAATGCATGCTTTAGAGGATGTTTTTAACAAAGGGTTTCTTCTTACTTGTGATGCCAGAGGCAAGTCCATTTTGAGGTGGAGGTGGAATGTAGGGAATGATAGGATCATGAGAGGAATTTATAGGCATGATAGAATCTTGAGGTAGACAAGGGAATAAAGGGATACTTTGGTCTTGCCATGGAAGAGGACCACTGGATAGAGTAGGAAGCGTGTTTTACTCTTCATTCTGGGTAGAATCATTTGAAAAGGTGGAAGATGCATCATGATCTTGCCTAGGAAGTGGATTAGGAATGGGATTTGGAAGGATGTTTTGATCTTGAGGTGGAAGGGGATCATCTTGGAATAAATTGAAAGGTATAAGGGGATCATAATGGGATTCTAAGGAGGTAGGATCTTTTTTAACCATTAGATAGGATTGGAGAGTTTTGGTGTCTTGAACTTAATTTATGATAGGACTCATTTCTTCATTTTTCAGATTATCCTCTTGACATGGAGCCACTTCTAAGGAAGAGGTAGTGTTTTCGATATGCATGGGGGATTCTTGGAAGGTGTTCATGTTTTTTTATGATGGGGAAGCATTTTGGATAGGGCCTTCTGGAGTGGGTATGATTGGAATTGGAGTGTATGATGGCATAGGATCTAAGATATCTAAATCGTATAAAGGATTTATATGAAAAAAAGGATTAGCTTGGATTTGTACTATTGATAGCCCTTGAGGGTCAACATGAGAAGTTTAATCATTAGGTTCATTGTATGAGGGATATGGTACACATTGTTGTTGAGAATACTTAGGAGATGGAGGCATCATGGAAGAGATGGAGGCCACATATGGAGCCTTGCTAGATATAGTATTATTTTGATCATGCTTAGGAATAGTTTTTTGTTTATTTGTAGATGACTCATTAGGATCTTCAATTTCAATGATACCATTATCAAGGAGGTATTGAATCTTATGTTTTAATTTCATGCAATCTGAAGTCATATGTTTGTTATGTCTGTGATATGCACAATAATTACTCAAAAATTGACATCCCAATGTGGTCTTGTTAGGAAATATGATAAGATTGTTCTCAAGAAGATCTTCCAAAGATGACTCAATAGATTGCCCCAATGGTGTAAATAATCTATCTAGGGGATACTTAGAAGAAATGTCTTGTTGTCTTAGTGAAGGAGTCATGGGATCTTGTTGAAAATTTAGCTTTTGATTTTCAATTATTTGTTGTTCCACCTTATGTAATCATTTTAGCATTCCTTGAAGTTTGTTGTTCTCGATATCATGAAATTGTATCTCAAGAGGGGCGATTGAATCTTTTTGTTGGACTTGAATGTCATATATTTCTCTTTTGAGATCTTGAATTTGTTGGGCCAAGGTAGCCATGGAGGTTTATGATAGTTCTGATATTTGACCTAGGACAATGTATGAGACTCTAGATGGAATACAAATCCTAAAAATGTAGACTCATTTATATGATATGAGTGAGATTAGGATGCAACTAAGGATCAATGCAAAGATTAAGGTAAAAACTATGTGATATGATTGAAATGGGAATGTGCCAAAGGATTGATGCAAAATGTGATCTATATGATAGGAAAGTGATGTGCAGCTAAACCCTAAATGGGATATGAGGATGTTTGATGCAAGGAATAAGGATACTCTAGGTCTGAAAATATTTGTAATGTGAGGTTTGAGTTGTGCTATGATGGATAGACACAAGGATAAGTGATCAAAGAGAGGGCATGCTATGATAGGAGATTATGAACTCCGAGTAGAATACCAACTCAAAGACACTAATAGGTTCCCTAACTCAAGGAAGATGCACCTCAAGTGATTAAGGGGGATTGATGATCAAAAGTTGATGTTACACCTACGAAGAGAAATCCTAAGTGCAAACAATGTTTTTGGTTTTTTTTTTGGATTTTGGATTTTTTTTGGATTTTGATATGCAAATAATAATGAAATTATAGGACCAATGATGAAATGTCCTAAAGAGCTTATGCAAGGTTTAAGGTTATATCCTAAAGGAATAACAGAAGCCTATGAAAAGATTATGGGTATGATCTAAGGGGATTATGCAAGTGTACAACCTAATGGTGGTATGCAAAAGTTTGATCTAAGGGTGGTATGAAAGGACTAGGTATAATTAAATGAGATATGCAAGGATGAAAGGTGCAACTAGGTGAAGACTATGCAAGGACCTAAAAGGTATGGAAAACTAGAATGATGTGACTATATGAGGACCTAAAAGATTAGAAATCCAAAAGTGATGTCTCAAGAGATTTGAAATGATTGTCTTGAGAACACAGGTTCAATGTTTCAAAGACAATATTTTTTTGCAATTTTTTTGTTTTACAACATGGATGGATACTAGAAAGTTTAGACCAAGTTTTTGTAAAGTGGTTCAATTTCAAGCGTGGTGTTGATCATGAAATGTTTCTGTTTGTTTGTTCACACACTCAGAAAACACGACAGACATAATGTTTGTTTGATTTTACAATAAAAACACATTAAAGCACAATCCTAAGGCTGGCCAGGACAATAGTTGTTGAATCTCACTTGGGGGGTTACCTTGATCTACACAATTTAGAGTGGATACTTAGATGCTTGACCCCACTGGCTCCACCCTCAACACTCACTTATCTAGGGCAACCAAGCATCAATCCCCAAGAAAACTCCCTGTGACGAACTTTGTATCTCTATTCAGAACCATAAGAATGTGAGCCGTTTCAGAGGTTCAACCTCCTGCGTCAACAACTAGAAGGTTTTTGGCTTCTAACACAAAAGGTGTCTAGTAAGGGCATCCGTTCGAGTGGCCATACATGCAACAACGTATGCTCCGTTAAGGAAGGCTCCCAACCTATAGATATTGCACACTATAGGGTTTATGGGTATACATGCCGTCGGTATGTACTAATCAACACTCGTTTCTTGCAACTTTCGTCACAAACACATTTATTATAGTGGTTCGGAAGAGCTTGGCTTTAGCCCATTACCACTTGGGTCATTCCCTCTCACCGAGCCTTAAGGGCTTCTCGGGAGGCAGGCCCTCTAAAAGGTAAAACAAAAAGAACCTATTACTTAAGACACAAAAGACACTGGTTAATTTTAAAACACCAATTTGAAATGTGATCTAATCTAAAAATCAGACACTCAGTTTCAAATCACCATTTCTTCGACATGCGTCCTGCTTCAAATGACATTAGTAGTTTCAAGAGATTATCTTCAACACACGAGATTGTATGTCATAAGAGTGAACCTGCACAAGCACACAAAGTAACAAATATTAGTTCACAAAAGAAATCAAAACAAATACTCCAAACAATCACACCACATGACTAACTAACAAATTAATCTAAGAAAAAAAATAAAAATATAATAATCTAACCTAAAAAAAAATCTCTAATCTAAAAACAAACAAATAAATAAAAAAACTATCTAGATTAAAAAATAAACTAATTCTAGATCAAAACTAATGAACAAATAAAAAATCTAAACTAATTAACAATTCTTAAAAAATCTAATTAACAAAACTTTTAAAAAACTAATTACCAAATGTAAAAAAAATCTAATTAACAAAATAACGAACTAACAAAACTAAAAAACTAATTAACAAAATCTAAAAAATCTAATTAACAAAAACTAAAAAACTAATTAACAAATCTAAAAAAAATCTAATTAACAAAATGAATTTACCAAATCTAAAAGAAATCCATATTAACAAATCTAAGATCTAAAAGGTAATACACAAAATCTAATTAGAACATTCTTAACTGAAAAAAGAAGAACACATTCATATTTCCTTAAGAAATTCTTTTAACATGAATGAACCATTATTGGTTAAGCTTCATTTTGGAGCTGAAGTGAATGGTTTTGTTCAATCATTAATGCATCCCACTGTTAATGAATAGGCAAGATAATTAATGATCACAATGGTCTACATCATTAATGAAAATGCATGCAATGTTAATGATTCGAGAGCCGATTTAGCACAATATGGAGTGATCTGCAAAGAAATATCAATGTAAACGAAGGCCAGTAACACCCACAATCCACAAAGAAATGCAAATAGAGAAAAGTAACAGTCATACAAGCATAAACAAGGCACGTTGAATCATCTTAGGAAATGCCTCAAAGAAATATGATTTCATTAACAAAGCAGTTGATTTGTTTGACATAATGATTAAGGAGATGTGAGTTGGTTCAAGGAATGTCTTGAAGAAATACTGTTTTGAAATATGATCTAATAGTCCAACACGTTACTCTTTGGAACAATGCTTGCAATGCAAATAAATATAAAATAATAATGTAGCTCTCTAGTAACCTGTCAACAAAGCTTTGAAAATTTTAAAACGAACCTACAAAACAAAATGCGAAAACCGCAAGAAAAAACCTAGAGAAAAAACAAATCAGAGCATAAAACCTCTATCAAGTGAATTTTTGAAAGGACATATGTATCTGTCCCACCGGGCGTGCCAAATGTAGATGGAGGAAATTGATTGAATACAAGATTCAATCTCCCAACATCCAACAATGAAGTTTTTCCTGTCAAAAACACACATGCAAAATAAATCTAAACTAAGGACACACATGCACGTCACACAATCTACTCCATTGCACTCCTTAAACCAAGAAGCACACACAAGAAGCTATGGTTTTTGGAGATTCAAGATGATTAATGCAAAGGAAGCTAAATAAAACGAAATGCAAAGATGATGAAGAATGCAAACTGACATAAGTTCGATGCATAAAGATGAGATCCCCAAATAAGAGAGAGGGGCTTGTTTAAATAGATTTTCTCTGGGCGAGTTCATGTTGTGGGTTGAATATGGGATAATGCAAGATGAGTGGTATAGGGAAGATGAGTGGTAAATGAGAAATGGTAAGTGGTAGGAGGGGATATTAAAGGGTTTTATTAAATAAATAGAGAAATGTATATAAGGTGAATGGATGAAGGTGTATACATGAATATGATATAATGTTTTATTTAATAAATTTAATAGATAAATGATGAGATTTTAATAATAATATAATAAAAGATGAAAATTATGAATAATGAATTATGGAGAAATAATAGTGTAATAATAAGGACTCGCCCGATGTTCGAAGAAATTTGAAATTAAATGAGGACAAATTGATGGAAATTTTTGTGTCTACAATTATCATATTTGCTTAACTTACATCTGGTAACCATAGTTGTACTCAATAGTATGCACTCTTCCATCTTGAACTTGTTGAACATCTCCTTTTTGTATTTAGTTTGAGAAATGAATATACCTTTTTTAGACTGAGAAATTTGTAAACCAATAAAAAATGATATTTCACCAAGCATTGTCATCTCAAAGTCCTTTTGCATTGCACCCCAAAACTCCTTACATATGACATCACTAGTTGCTCCAAAGATAATGTCATCAACATAAACCACAACAATCAATAGTTGATCACCTTTTGACTTTATGTACAACCTATTGTCTACACAAACTATCTTTAAATTTTGCTACTACAAATACCTATCCAATCTAGATTACCATTCTCTTGGAGCTTTCTTGAGTCCATATAGAGCCTTCTTCAATCTACACACAAAATCCATTTTTTTTAGAGAATTGAAATCCTTTCGTTTGTTCAATGTAAACCTCTTCCTCCAAATCTTCATTTAGAAATGCATATTTAACATCTATTGATACACTTTGAAGTTCTTAAATATTGACAAGGCCAAAAACATTTTGATAGCCTCTAGTTGAGCTACTAGAGAAAATTTATCCTTAAAATCCACTCCTTCAATTTGAGTGCATATCCTTTGCATACTTGTCTAGCCTTATTATAGATTGTCTTTTCCTCTTAATTCAACTTATTTTAAAGATCAACTTGGTACCAATAACCTTCTTATCTTTAGGTCTTGAAACCATATTTCATTTTTATTATTATGAGAACTTTTATTTCATAGCCTCTTGCCAATCTTTCTCCTTGCTAAATTCTGCATAGTTGTTGGGTTCAATCTTTGACAATAAGAAAAAATATACTTGTTCACTTGCTTTCTTTAATTTTCTCTTTATCTAAACACAACTGTATTTATCTCTAATAATGTGATCTTCATAATGTTTCTTATACACATACCTTGTTGAAGTATTAATACTCTTAATCTTCAATTCACTTCTCGAGTCTTCATCACTTTCACTAACTAGTTCAACCTTGTTATCTTCTTCTAGAACCTCAGGCGATAACATGATTTCATCAACACTCATAGTGACACTTTCCACTACACCAATATTTTGTTATCACATATGTATTCCTTGTTTTTCATAGAATAACAAAGAAAATACCTTCATTAGATCTAGAAAAAACTTACCCAAATTTTCATCCCTTTCGATGTAGCATTTTCTTCCAAAAATTATGAATTGCCTAACTAATGGTGGTGTCTCTTTTCATAATTCATATAGTATCTTTCAAGTTCTTTGCTTGATCCAAGCTCCATTCAAAATATATATTTCAAGATCCATATCTATGAAAGATAAAGATGATGTAGGTAAGAGGAATAATTGGCTATACCTGTCAAGTAGTAAACTAACGAGTAGACCAATATTGGGAATGAGAATGATCATCAAGATACACAAGTGGCCATGACTCATTCAAGAACAATATCCTCTCAAGTCTATACTATTTGAAATGTATCTAATCACAAGAGAACACCAACATCACCTAAGGATCCATGTATCCATGAAAACTAATTATTGATCAATCCATACCAAACTTCAAATGTAGTTCATAGCACCATCATGAAGTAATAAATTAGACTATCAAAGAGAACCAAATAAGATCAACTATCAAATTTCCAACTATAGAATTAGGAAACTAACCATGAAATCATGATTTAACCATCTCCTTCTAGGAGATTACTTACTCCAAGTAAATGTATCACGATCTCAAGAGAAATTTATCATACCAAAATAATAAGCTAGAAATAAAGAGTGTATCATGACATAATAACAATAATACTCTTTAAATAAAAAATTAACATTGAAGATGGAATCATAAAAAAATATCAACCAAAAAGTCCATGAGTGCTCCATGGCTCCAAGATGTCAACATCTCAAATCATAATGAAGATAATCATCTCCTATCAGTGAACTTGAAAATGTGAAAGACCTAGGTTTTGTAGAAATAGGATCAAGAGCCCCTTCAAACATCTATAACACTAAGAAAATCATCCACTATCAAATAGTGAATCCAAAATCATTGCCAATAACTCCCACTGAAATATGATATTGAGTCACACATGGAATTGTGATAACCATCTCCTAAATGAATAATATCAAAGGTTATAGACACAATTGAAATGTTAGTAACGTTAAGAGAAACCAAGACCTCTAATTCAAGAAGATACATCCACCAACAAAACCATCAAGAATATATCAAAAAACACAAATAAAAAAATAATAAATAATCTTACATTGCCAATTTTTCACTGTCAAAAGCTCCCCCTGGAAGGTATAACCAATTAAATAGAACCAATCTATCATGATAAAAATGATACAAGTCCCAATAACCAACTATCCTGGTAAAACAAGAGGTTGTCAATGTCACCGTGGAAAGGAAAGAGGAAGATTGAGGAATGTGGGCCCAACAAGGATGAGTTGATACAGAGCAAAAAGGTTAAAAAAGCCACTGTGGAGAAAATTCAAGAGGACATGGGTAAACAAAAGGATACAGAGGTTGATTCTGAGGACATGGGAAAAGATGGAAGTGAGATGGAGACCAATGAGTTTGACGGAGAGGAGAGATGGAAAGAAGAGGAAGTGGGGGAAGAGGAAGGAGGAGTAGAGGATTTTGATCAGAATAGCCCTACCCATAACGTGAGTATTAGTAATGTTAATAGCCAACCAATGGAGGAGCAGGACAATCAGATTAATAAGGAGGAAAGGGAAATGGAAACTGAGTAGGAGAATGATAAGGAGGAAACAAGCAGGGACCAAGATAAAGCTGGAGATGGGATTATTCTGGATAAACTTAAAAACTAGTCTGAGGCTCGAATGGGTTTTGATAGGTAGGTATATAAAAGAATCAAGAATTTGGAAAAAATTTGATAAGCAACAGGAAGAGTAGGGAAAGAAAGATGAAAGTAACCAGGAGCAGTGGAAAAAGGTTATGGAGGAAAAAGTGGAGAAGCTGGAAGCTTAGATTAGTAAACTGGAGGAAGGAATAACAACCATGAAAAACTTTTTGGTTATGGTTCTGGATATCCTTACCTCTGTGACTAGGAATATGGAGGAAATTTCCAAGTTCCTTGATGGCTCTAGCACTTCCAAACCTATTGTGGACCTAGATATTGATGAGGATTCTATTGAGGCAGGGACTGCGGAAAGTGCTCCTGGTGGCGCGGAAAAAAGGACTGGGGTGAGTATGAAAAAAGATGCTTTTGCCTCTTCCAAGGAAATCCCTATGCTTAGGGATAATATTAAAGATTTGCAAGGGATTAGTGAAATTTGTCTAATGCCCTTAAAAACATTAAGTAATTTGTCTTTTGTCTTTTGTCTTTTTTTCTATTATGGCTGGATGTTGCTGGTTTTGTTGGGCTTTTCTGTTGGGTTTTTCTCAGAATTGTACTTGTTTTTTTGGAGAATGTCTTTTCTTGTTTCTTAATGCTATTATCTTTTAAGGATCTTTTGTAAAGGGTTTCAGGATCCCTTCAAAACCTATTTTTCCTATAATCAAAAACTATCCAGGTACTCTAATCATCAACTTCAAATATCAAAGAAAATATGCTAATGTAGAAATGACCACAAGGCCAACTAAAAAGGTCTCCATCTACACTAAATCATGGTGGATATAAACAATCCACATTCGATTTATTCCACTACAATAAATATCCTTTGGAAACCTACTAATCACATAACTCATAGATCCAAAGACTAAAATATGAAAAATCATCATCACATTAGTAACTTGTAGATCAAGATATCAAAGAGAATAATACTATAGACCACATGAATCAAACATCAAACCAATCTTAGATTTGATTTACTAAACATGTCCACAAACATGTAACCATAGTCAAGGAGCTAAATAAGCATCTAGGAGATAAGACACAACTTCCTAGCATCAAACCAAATAGCTACCAAATCACCACAAACCTAATCATGTCATGTCAATGCAAAAAGTGTACCTACATAACCATGATACCATAATCATCACTAATGCCATACTTGCACTCAACTATAACCCACACATGATTCTAAGTCTCAAACCATGTCCAGACACTTCATCAAACTAAAGATAACCTATGTACCTATCATCATCTAACTACAAATTTGAAAAACACTTATAAACTTAGGAAGCACCAAATATGATAATGAACTATAGAATCATAAAGATCACATTAAACTATGTACCTCCTCAAGATTTTTCTTCTTAAATTGTCTAGATGCTCACTGTTTCCCTAAATTTTAAATGTCCCAAAATTTAAACTTTTGTGTCATTGACCTTTTTGTACTGGCCTATATGCAAAAACAATTAAATCTCAAAAATCATAAAGCATAAGGAGAAACTCTCACATGAGCATGTTCTTGGTACAATTTCAAGCAAAGTGGCAAAGTTTTGTGAAAATCAACTTCACCGTTTGTGAGATTTTAATGCTTTAATTTTTTCCATCAGGTTTTGCATCAAGAGAAGGGATCTCTTGGGTTGTCATCATTTAATTCTCACATGTCTATGTTTAAAATTTTGAGGTCAAATTATTTGTCAATCAAAAGTTATGGCAGTTTGAAAATTTAAACTTTCACATTTGAAAGTTGCAAATCCTAACTTTTGAGTCCAAAATTCAAAATTCCTAACTTTCACAAAAGAAAGCTCAAAATCCTAAATTTTGCATCCTTTTGTCAAAAATCCTTAACTTTCATGCTCTTTGAACTTCAAACTCTAACTTACACGTTTATTTCTTCAAAATCTTAACTTTGTGCGGAAAATTTTCCCAAACCTTAACTTTCGCATTGTGAAAGCCCCCAATTCTAACTTTTCGCACATAATGCTCCCAAAGCCCAACTTTTGCATGCAATTTTCACAAACATTAAATTTGCACACATTTTTGTCCCAAACTCTAAATTTAGTGTTTCTAGAAACCCAAACTTGAACTTTGATGTTGCCTATCCCAAAAGCTTAACCTGCAAAATTTTATAACTAATTCAAGAAGTCATAACTATTTTTCAAGAATATTTAGAGGGTTGGAAAGAAAGTAGCCATGATAACTTTGTGAGAGTGAGCATGAAGGGTTTCATGATTTTGTTGATGATTTAATTGTAATCACCTTAATGGTCATGTATGCGAAAGGTGGAAACTTTGATAGGCATATCTACATTTAACATAGATACATGAAAGAATGCCATCTCATTGCGCACGACATGATTACATGAAATGCATTCAAAGTAGATCTATTGAAAAGACAACAAAAACAATTTTACAGATGTAACTCATTGACACATGCATGAAAATGTAGAAGCATGGATGTTGCATGTGAAACATTTGAGATAATACCTCAAATCGATGTCATCTCATAGTTTGAAATGATTGTAAAATCCGTAGAAAATGATTTCGTTGATAAAGGCTTTAGAATTATTATGCAAGTGTCCAAGTAGACATTCTTGTGTACAAAATGTGGATGCCTTGGAAAGGCATGAGAATTGCTTTGTAGAATGCCTAAAAAACATGTAATCTCATTGAAAGTAATATTTGCATGATTTGCAAAAAAATTGATTTTTATGTGTTTCATGTGTCTATTTTGAGACCTTATCATCCTGATGTATCATATGTTTTGGATTGGAATGCATTGCAGGTAGAGGACATGCAACTTTCACTGGAGCTCATGTGAATTGTTGAATGCTGAGGACTAATCCTCAGGGGTCGGGACATAGAGAAGGTAAGGGTCCAATGGGACCCAAGTGATGATTCTTTAGAGACTTGGGAGGATGCTACATGGATGAAAGAGCATTACCCCTATTTGTTCTTATGATTCCAAGAGTAATCCTAGGAAGGGGGGGAGGAGGATGTAGTGTCCCTAGACTTGCATTTTGATTTATGTATCGATAGACATATATGGATTGTTATGTGATGTTTTGATTCATGGTTATGACACTATTTCTATCTCATATGGTATTGATGATACTAGATACTTTATATGGACATATGTTATTTGATGACTTATGTGGATGATTGATACATCTTAGACTATATTGATGATGGACCTATATTTGATGGTTTATATGTGCTCATTATTTATGATGGATCACATTGCTTATGGGATTTTATATTATGATTACGCTAACACTACCCTATGATTATGATAACTAAGTTGATGCTTTGATGATTGTGATTGTCTTCTAGTGTCTTCGTGATTATAGACAATGTCATACCACTCATTGCGAGCACAACATGCCATTGTGATTCTCTATCACTCGCCTGATTATTTATGATATATATGTGTTGTATATATATTGTATTTCATTTAGTGGTGGATGTTGTAACACCCCGTCAGGAAACCCTGAAGGGATTAAACTAAAACACTTGAAAAAGAGTGTAAATAATTAATTAATTTTTTTTTAATAAACTAAATGACGCATTAAGATAAACATTACATTTAATTTGAACAAACAAAAGACTTAACTTAAATGCCTAAAGGGTTTCCCAACATGGTTTACATAATCAAACTAAACATTGCTTAATGTTAATTAATCCACTTAAGATGATTTAATCATTAAGACACAATTACACTATACAATGATTATTTCAATCAATTGCATGATATATCATTAACAATCCTATGTTTCATTCATGAGGATTCTTTCCATTACATTACATCAGTGATACTAATAAAATATATACATTTAACCATATAATTCTCATCAATACATTTCTTTTACATTTCAAGAATAAAATAATATTAAATTGAACTGAATCACTAAGTCTCATAAGAATAGATAATGTTACATTAAAATTACATCTTGCCATGAAGGCATACATAAGAAATAATACAAATGACCATATAAGGTCCAAGCTATACAAAGAATGATCCAAGATGGCAAATAGGATCCAATTGGAAATACAAGATGCTCAAATCCAAAAGAGAAACTGGAACACTTGTGAAGCCAACTCCCGTAAGAAGGAACAAACACACCTGATGGAAAGTGGCACTACCACCCGACCATGTGGCTCAAAAAGAACCACCGCACTGGGAGATATAAATAAGACCCACTAGCAACCTACAAGGTATGCACACATGGTATAAACACAACATTGGGAATCTCACATAAAGTATACACTCACAAACATGACTCCACAATAAAACTCCAGGCGATATCAATAAGGCTACACACTAGTGACCATAAGGGAAGAGTGTCATCACATAGCTTGGAATGGTTATCCTGGCAGACCTGTATAGGCCCCGACCCCCATCTTGGATTATCCTGGTAGCCTCTCCCGAACCCCGACCCCATCCGAGTCTTATGCAGACCCAAACAATGGGCTCCCCACGACTATGGCTGCCCACAACCATGGGCTCCCATGGCATGTGGGAGAGACACGACTCCCCACTATGATGTGGGTCGTGGTGTCCACGGGGCACACCCCTCCTCTCCTCTTAATTAATAATATATTTTTTTATATTATTATTTTTTCTATTTTTTTTTAAAATTAGCAACAAAAGAAAAATATACAACCCATAAATTTTTTTTAACAGTAAATTTAGATATAAACCCAACAACATTTACCAGTAATTTTAAATATAAACCCCAACAACATTTCTCTTTTTAAATTTTCTTTTTAAAACAACAACAAAAAAATACAAAACCTAGTGAATTTTTTTTACAGTATAATTTTAACAGGGTTTAATAAAAACCGAGAATAAAATCTTCCCTTTTCAACCCCCCCTCCCCCAACTTTTTTTTAAAACAGTCGATTTCTTTTCAAAACACAACACAAACAATTACTTAGAGTTGACAGAAAACCAGACTTTCCAACAACAAATTCTCGAGCCAAAACAAACTCACAACAGAGAATCCATAAGTTTTCTTCAAAAATGCAAGATGATATAATCTGGAAAAGTTTTCTCATTATAAGGAATTTTTTTCCCACAAAATATCTTTTTAGGTCATATTTATTTTTCTAATGAAAATTTGAAACTCAATTTCTTTTTCAAAACAATGCATTTGCATTTATCCTTTTTAAAAAAAAAAATTTGAATTCATTTTTTTTCCACATACTAAAAAAACAATTTTAACATTAAAAATACATAGAGGTAAAAAAAAAAAACTTTATCCTTTAAAAAAAAAAGCATATGAAAAAACGTAATTTAAATTTTATTAATAAATCAACCATCAATCTTAACTACCCAAATTAAAATAATTGATTAATTTATCAAACCATAAAAATACTCTTAATCATTTATTTCTAATTTAATTTTATAAACGCAATATCCATTAACCACCCTTTCCATAACGAATTAGACTCTTTCACGAACACACTCTCAAGAATACTCAGTCACTGACAGAAAACTGACGATCCACTCGGTGAGCATCGACATACTTCTTTTGCCTATCCTGCGCTACTACCAAATGCTCACGAATCTATTCAACCTGCTGCTCCATCTCTCAAAGCATATCTGGTCCTATACACACACTGTCCTCTAACCGATCCCAACTCAAATGAGTACAATAAAAATGACCATATAATGCCTGGAAGGGAGACATACCTATGGAAATATGATATCCATTGTTATAAGCAAACTCCACAAGATAAAGATAGTCCTCCCAGTGCAATTGCTGGTCCATAACATACATGGAGAGCATGTCCTCCAAAATCTGATTCACGCGCTCGATCTGACCATCGGTCTTTGGGTGATAAGATGAACTAAAGTTCAACTGGGCCCCTAAAGCATACTAAAGTGAGGTCCACAATGCTGAAGTAAAGACAACATCTCTATCTAAATTGATTCGCCTAGGAATCCCATGTAGCCTCACCACATCTTCCAAGAAAACTCTTGCCACCACTACTGCTGTATAAGAAGATCGAATAGGAACAAAATGAGAAAATTTGGTCAATCTGTCAATAATGACCATATGGCGTCATGATGACATGAAGAAACCAACAATCCTGTTAGATAGTTCAAATAACCGGAAGACAATAAAGAGGGGGGGGGTGAATTAGTTGTCACAGATTATTAGAATATTTAGGCAATTAAAGCTTTTATATCGGAACCCAAAACATTAATATCAGAATGCTTAAACCAAATACCGGAATAACAGTTAAACCAATTAAGCATAAATAATAATCAGAGAATAAATACCATCCACATGAAACCAAGATTTATACGTGGAAAACCCAATAAAGGGAAAAACCACGGTGGGAAGTGTAGACACCCAAAAATGTCTCATTGATCATTTACTAATTTTCCTCTAATTGATTCTTTAATTCTTTAATTAAGTTAATTAATCTTATTCTTCTAATTTCATATTTCCTCATCATCTTACTAATTATTCTATTTTTATTCTTTCATCATTTGATCATTTAAACCATTTTCTAAATGTTAATTAAATATTTATTATTTAATTAATAATGATTAATTCCCCAATTTAAATAATCGTTATTATTTAAATAATTCTATTCTTAATTTCTATCTCTCTATCAACTAATCATTCAACCCTCTTCTAAATATTAATTAAATATTTATTATTTAATTAATTATGATTCAATCCTTTAAATTAAATAGTCTTTATTATTTAATTAAATTCTATTTCTAAATAATTAAATAGTTTCTTTAAATTATTTAATTCTTCAATTCCAAATCCCCAAATTCTAATTTCATTTAATTTTATTAATTCTTCTAATTTCATATTCTTCTAATTTCTTCCAAATTCAAATACATGTGCATGATTTCAAAAACCAAATTGAAAATCAAAGTCAAGTTTTAAATATATTGAAATGCTAAATTGAATTAAAATAAATTCAATTATTTGAATTAAAATCTCATGCAAAGATTAAATTGAAAATCTAAGTCTAAATGCAAGCACATGCTAAATTAATTAATTAAATCAATCAATTAATTAAATCATTTATCTCTCCAGTCTCTATTTTCATCTTATAGTTCTCTTGGTCATCTTCTTTATTTCCTCCAATCATTCTTTTTCTTCCGTCAGTTAGCTTTTTCTCAATCAGTTAACTCAATTAATCTATTCAATCTATTCTGTTTCACCTCCAAGTCAACAGTTCAACTATCAATCATCATGTGAGCTCACCTTTGTTTCACCTCTTGATCATTCTGTTCCACCTTTCGATCAATTTTCTCCAAAAATTTATAAATTGAGCATCCAATCTCCATTTTCAATAATCATGAAATTTGAATCTTTGTGTCACTTGCGAGTTACCAACGCAATATCTGAGAGCCATCATACCACAGAGGAGAAGAGCAATGGAAGTAATTGATTTCATTTATAGTTCCTATTTTGCTTGATTGTGTTATTTCATTGTCTGTTTGTTAGAATTCTTTGATTAGATAGGGATTCATAATTTCCCTTTGATTCTAATTGATATTTTATAAGATGAATTTTACATGCTACAGGAAGCCTACCCACAGTCAGCTAATACTTCTGCAGTAAGTATATGAATTACAATTGAGGGTCTTGCACTTGCAGGAAGGCCAACAACCTAGAGTGCATTGCTCATCACAAAAGGAGTCTCATTGACTACATAGAAATCTAGACTATAATTCAGAGAAGTGATTGAACTACAAAGATAGCATCTCCTATACCTGAATATAGTTCCCGTTAATCTCAATACCAAAGGAATAAATCCTCTTACATAAACCCAACTTGATCTCTAATGATCAGCCATTACCTCTTCCTGAATGATATTATATTATTCGCACATTACATCCCTTGACCATAACCATATACCATACCATGATGATCTACAATGAGATCTTACATCATATATATACAAACCCTCGATCACAAATAATCAGGTCGACCACCAGACAATAAATCAATTACATAATTACAAAACACGTCAGGCTTAGACCAAACAAATAATATCAAACACATAAGACATCCCAGAAACACATCGAGAGGTCCAATCCACATCTCACATTAAGCCTGTCCATAACCTAGATCAACCGGGACCCAATATAGGTTGACACGCTAAAGAAATGATCTCCATCCGCCAAGTCTCAAACATGATCACCATTAGCATCTTGGATCTCCACCAAAAGCCGCACCAACACCACTTATGCATATCATCAAAGATCTTCATCAAAGATCTGCCGGTGAAATCCTCGCTGGTACCACAAGCTAAGCTTCCAAGAAAACATGACAACATCCGATCAAACCAACTTACTGAATATGAACATGAGTATCATGAACAAGCCAATTTCATAACCAAACCATACCAAAGCATACTAGATCATGCAGGATCCAAACCAACCAGAAACCACTCATCCTACCAGAACTAGAAGGGTGTCGGTAAAGTATCCAAAAAAGCTAGTGTTGACATCAATGACAAAACATCAATGCAACACATAATCAATTCCTCCAAATGGCCAACAATCTCCCCCTTTGGCATTGATGGCAACACTAGATGTGAAAAACATCTAAGTACCAATAAATGCCAAATAAGTCTCCCCCAGTGGAAGACAACCAACAATCTCCCACTCAAAGATATAGTAATGAATTTATGAAACAAAGACCAAACACCCTGAGTGAATGATATCTCTGTAAAGCTCTGAATTACACATATATCTCTCCCCCTAATGTATACAACTCCTTAACTTTTTCACATCAATTTCTCTCCCTCTTTGACATCAATGCTAGAAATCTAACATAAATATCAAAGCAAGAACATAAATGGCTGAAACACAAAGCCAACTACTCCCCCAGAGCAATAACATCCCCACATCAGTGCCAAAATGAGTAGTATCTTTGATAATACATACCAGACTAATGCTAAGCCGCATCAATCAAGTCTCTATCAGAGGGGTAGAAACTCCCAATCCATCTTTGAAGTACTCAAATGATTCCTTAGGCAAAGGTTTAGTGAGGATATCTACAATCTTCTCTTTGGTGTTCACATAAACCAGTTTAACTTTATTTGCTTCCACCTTTTCCTTCAAAAAGTTGTACTTGATAGATATGTGCTTTGTCTTAGAATGAAATACCAAATTCTTTGATATGTCAATAGCAACAGAGTTATCACAGCGAATAACTACCGGTCCAGTGCAATGCAATTTGATATCCTTCAACATTTGCTTCATCCATAAAACTTGTGTATAGTTAGTAGCAGCAACAACATACTCAACTTCAACAGTAGATAAAGAAGTACATGACTGTTTCTTGCTGATCCATGAAACCAAATTCTTTCCAAGAAAAAAAGCTCCACTAGAACTAATTTTTCGGTCATCAACATCTCCAACCCAATCAACATTTGTATATGCACATAAAGTAAAGTTATCATCCTTAGGGTACCACAAACCATATTCCAATGTACCTTGCAAGTATCTAAAAATCCTTTTCACCACACTATCATGATTTTCTCTAGGATCACTTTGAAATCTTTATACAATACAAACAACAATCATTATGTCAGGCCTAGTCTGAGTCAAATAATGCAGACCTCCAATCATAGATTTGTCTCTGGTAGGATTTACTGGTGTAGAAACATCTTTCCTTGTCAATTTCTCATTTGTAATCATAGGAGTACTTACTAGTTTAGAATATCCTATAGCAAATTTCTTTAACAATTCCCTAGCTTACTTAGTTTGATAGATGAAAATACCTTTGTCAGTCTGAGTAATCTGCAAACCTAAGAAAAATTTCATCTCCTCAATCATAGACATCTCAAATTCAATCTTCATATTGTTAGCGAATTCCTTACACAACTTATCTTCACCTCCAAAAATGATATCATCAACAAAGACCTCAATAATCAGTTTATCATCATCAATGATCTTATAATATAAATTACTATCAACATTACCTTTAGTAAAACCAAGCTTCAAAAGATATTTATCCAACCTTGCATACCAAGCTCTACGTTCTTGTTTCAATCCATATAAAGCTTTCCTTAACCTGAAAACCATGTTTGTATCATCTGATAGTGAAAAACCATTAGGTTGCTCAATATAAACTTCCTCATCAAGATCCCCAGTCAAAAATGCACACTTAACATTTATCTGGTAAACTTTGTAGTTCGTATGGGCAACATAGGCAAGAAATAATCTTACAACTTCAATCCTAGCTACAGGTGCAAAAGTCTATCCATAATCAATTCCTTCCTTCTGAGAATATCCTTTACAAACCAATCTAGCCTTACTCCTTACATCTTGACCATCGTCATTCAATTTATTCTTAAAAGCCCATTTAGACCCAATAACATTCTTATTTTTAGGCTAGGGAACCAAAGTCCATGTGTTATTTTTCTCAATCTGATCTAATTCTTCTTCCATAGCTTTCAACAAATATTCATCTTTGCATTATTCAATTATTGATATCGGTTTAACTTGTGAAATTAAACATACCTCATTAATTGCCAGTCTTCTTCTTGTCATCACTCCATTGTTCTTATCCCCAATGATCTGATCTTCTGAATGATTCAATCTCACATACCTAGGAGTCTTCTGACTCTCTATTTCTCTTCTTGGTTCTTCAGTTACTGTAGAATTTTCTTATACTGTCGGAGTAATTGGTTCAACACTCTGTTTCGGTAAAGGTGCTACTGGTTTAGATATAATCATTTCCACCGCCGATTCCTTCTCATAAGCTCTTATTTGACCTCTATTCAACTCATCCACCTTGATATTAGCACTCTCCATAATTCTCTGCAATCTCTTGTTATAACATCTATATGCTTTTCTTTCATTAGAATAACCAAGAAATATGCCTTCATCACATCTAGGATCAAACTTTCCAATAATATCATCTCTGCTGATATAACATTTACTACCAAAGATTCTAAAATTCTTAACTGTAGCTATATTACCAAACCATAATTCATAAGGTGTCTTACCGGTTTCTCCTTTGATATGTACCCCGTTGAATGTATAAACCATGTGCTCACTGGTTCTCTCCAGTAGATATGAGGTAGACTAGCTTCCATCATCATTGTTCTAGTAGGATCCAAGATAGTTCCGTTCTTCCTTTTCACAACTCCATTTTGTTGAGGTGTCTGGGGAGAAGAAAATCATCTCCTTATACCATGCTTCTCACCAAAGTTAGTAAACTCACCGGATGTGAATTCTCCACTATGATCTGACCTCAAATATTTAATCTTCAATCCTATCTTAGTTTCCACTTTAGCCTTAAAGATTTTAAACTTTTCAAATGCTTCAGATTTCTCCCTTAGAAAAGTAACCCTCATCATTCTAGAATAATCATCAATGATTAGCATAAAATATCTATCACCTTGAAAACTTTTAACTCTAGAAGGGCCACACAAATCAGTATGAAAAGATCAAGAAAATTGTTAGATTTACCTTGTATACTCCTAAAAGAGGTTCTAACCTATTTACCCATTTTACATTCTTTACATACCAGATTATAGGGCTTCACAATCTTAGGTATATCTCTAACTGCCTTAGTTGAATTGATCTTTATAATGCAATGAAAATTCACATGACACAACCTCTTATGCCATAGCCAACTCTCATCAATTTTTGCAATAAAAAATGTCTTCTCTCCGGAGCTCAAATGAAATATATTACCTTTTGTCTGTGTACTGGTTGCAATCTCCAATCCAAATTGATTGATAATCTTGTATTTTCCATCTTTGAACTATAATTGAAATCCCTTATCCACCAATTTTCCTACACTCAAAAGATTATGCCTCAAACCTTCAATATAATAAACATTGTCAGTATTGTTCTTACCATCCAATGATATAGTTTCTTTTCCTTTGATCATACATGCTTTGTCATCTCCAAATCTAACCAGACCACCATCACATTCTTGCAAAGATAGAAACCTCCCTTTATCTCCAGTCATATAATGTGAACAACCACTGTCAATTACCCATTCAACCTTGCCTTGAATTTTAGCAGCAAGGGCCTTCTCTTCAGGTACATTCTCTTCCAATGTCATAACATCTTCCTTGATAGCCAGGAACACCCATTCCTTTCCATTGCCAGAACCACTAGCAGAGTCTTCTACTGGTTCATCATCAGAATTAGTAATGCCTTCCTCATCCACTATGTAGCATGATTTGTCTCTATTTTTCTTGTACTTATACTTGTTATGATATCCAGGGTTAGGATTAAAAGATCTTCTAACTCTTTCCTTAAATCTCAAATCGCTTTCAGGACATCCAGATGCAAAATGACCAATCTTATTACATGCAAAACATTTAAAAGGTGCTTTTCCTTCATACCGACTTCCTACCGGTCCTTTAGGTATTTTTCTAGAAAATAGGGCTTCAAGTTGGTTAAATTATTCATCTTCTCTCTTCATATCATCCAATTCTTTTGCATACAAATATTTCCAATCATGCTTACTGGTTGCTAATGCAAATGCATGAAAAAGAGGTTCAAATTTCACAGCTCTAGAAGGTCCAAATTCTTCAAGCTCAAAGGTAGATAATTTACCAACTAAAGTATCTCTATTGATATATGTATTAGCCATTGTTCTCAACACATTAATAGCAACAACCTTCATCTTGTAAGCTGGTGGTAGGGCTTTCAGAACTTTAGAAACAATTTCATATTCACTTAGAGTTCCACCACAACATTGAATTCCCATAAAAATCTCATTTACCCTTTCCATGAATGCAGTAATCCTTTCATCTTCTTCCATCTTTAGGTTTTCATATCTCACCCGGTAACCATCAAGTTTAGCAATTTTCACTGTATGGTCACCTTCATTAAGAGTTTCCAACTTATCCCATATAGCCTTTCTAGATGTTTTATCACTTAATCCCATTATTTGCTGATCAGAAAGTGCACACAAGAGGGCTTCTCTTTCTCTACAATCATTCTCAAGCTTCTTATCCAGGTTTTCTAGAGGAGGATTGCCAGATGTTAGATTATAATATGTAACACTTGATCTCCCAAATTTCCTTGCCAAGACATCTTAGATGAGTCTCCATCTGAATCTTCCATACTGTGTTATTTGTTCCATCAAGCCTAGGAATATCTCTCCAAAAGATAGCTCTAGATGAACTTGAACTGTTAGTTGCCATAGGATCTTTCTCAAGCGGTTAAGCTTTCTGTAGAGAGGACCAAAGCTTTGATACCAATTGTTAGAGAGTTAAAATAACTAGAAGACAACTGAGAGGGGGGGGGGGGTGAATCAGTAGTCACAAATTAATATAACATTTAGCAATTAAAGCTTTAATATTGAAACCCAAAACATTAATACTGGAATGCTTAAACCAAATACCAAAATAGAAGTTAAACCAATTAAGCATAAACAATAATAAGAGAATAAATACCATCCACATGACACCAAGATTTATACGTGGAAAACCTGGTAAAGGGAAAAACCATGGTGGGAAGCCTACCCACAGTCAGATAATACTTCTACAGTAAGTAAGTGAATTAAAATTGAGGGCCCTTCACTTGCAGGAAGGCCAACAACCTAGAGCACACTGCTCATCACAAAAGGAGTCTCACTGACTACATTGAAATCCAGACTACAATCTAGAGAAATGATTGAACTGCAAAGATAACATCTCCTATGCCTGAGTACAGTTCCAGTTAAGATCAATACTGAATGACTAAATCCTCTTACATAAACCCAACTCGATATCTAATGATCGGCCAGATCCTCTGCCTAAATGATATTACATTATTCGCACATTACATCCCTTGACCATAACCATATCCCATACCATAATGATCTACAATGAGATCTTACATCATATATATACAAACCCTCGACCATAAATATTTAGGTCGGCCACAAGACAATAAACCAATTACATAATTTCAAAACATGTTAGGCTTAGACCAAACAAATAATATCAAACACATAAGACATCCTAGAAACACGTCGAGAGGTCCAATCCATACGTTACATTAAGCTGGTCCATAACCTAGATCAACCGAGACCCAATATAGGTCCACATGCTAAATCAATGATCTCCATCTGCCAAGTCTCGAACATGATCACCATCAGCATCTTGAATCTCCACTAGAAGCTGCACCAACACCACTTATGCATATCATCAAAGATCTTCATCAAAGCTCTGTCGATGAA
This sequence comes from Cryptomeria japonica, assembly GCF_030272615.1. Lineage (NCBI taxonomy): Eukaryota > Viridiplantae > Streptophyta > Pinopsida > Cupressales > Cupressaceae > Cryptomeria > Cryptomeria japonica. The sequence continues at coordinate 800,291,602 of NC_081414.1, read as the reverse complement.
ACCCTCACCGATACCACAAGCCAAGATTCCAAGAAAACATGATAACATCCAATCAATACCAACTTATTGAATATGAACATGAGTATCATGAACAAGCCAATTCCATAACCAAACCATACCGGAGCATACCAGGTCATGCCAGATCCAAACCAACCAAAAACAACTCATCCTTCCAGGACCAGAAGGGTGCTGGCAAAGCATCCAAAATAGCTAGTGTTGACATCAATGCAATATATAATCAATTCCTCCAAATGGCCAACAAACCCAACTATGAAATCCATTGAAATGATGTCCCATTTCCAATCCGGTACCAAATTAGGCTGTAAGAGCCCTGCAAGGTGCCTATGTTCTACCTTAACCCACTGACATTCCAAACACTTTGAAACAAAATAAAAAATGTCACGTTTCATGCCAGCCCAATGATATATCTATCTCAAATCTGTGTGCATCTTCTTGATACTAGGATGTGTCGAGTAAGGTGCATGATGGGCCTCACTGATGATCAAAGTACAAAGTCCATCCAATGGAGGTACATAGATATGCTCAAGATGTCAAAGAAGATCATCTGTCTCAAGGTTATATCCAAAATATCTTCCCTCTAATGGTTTTCTAGTCTCAGTCACAACTCTAACCTCCTGATACCAGGTGTCCTGAGGAAGAATCCCAAGGATTCTCTCTCTCAAATCCACCCCAAGGAACAATGCTACAACCTCATGCCATCTACGACTCAAAGCATCCACCACTACATTATCTTTCCCCTAAATATATCAAACCTCAAAATCATATTCGCAGAGGAATTCCATCCATCTTCATTGTCGAGCATTCAAGTGTGGCTGCGTGAAAATGTATTGCAAGCTATGATGATCACTGTGTAGCTCAAACTGACACCCTAATATAAAATGTCACCACCTTACTAAAGCATGAACTGCAACTGCCAACTCTAAGTGATGAATTGGATAGTTTAGCTTGTGGTCCTTGAGTTTGCGAGACTCATAGGCTACCACATGACCATCCTGCATAAGCACTGCTCCTATGTTTTCTAGAGAGGCAGCAATACAAACCTTGAAATCTATGGATGGATAAGGAACTGCCAAAATTGGTGCACTAATAAGGAGTTCCTTCAGAGTATGAAAGCCTACCTCACATTGTTTCGACCAAACATTCTTCTTCCCATTCCTCTAAAGAGAAGTGATCGAGTGACATATCTAGGAAAAACTCTGAACAAAGTGATAGTAATATCCGGACAAGCCCATAAAACTATGAACCTCAGAAACATTAGTCGGCGCTGGCCAATCTATAATGGCTTAGAACTTAGAAGGATCCAAAAATGCACCTTCTCCCGAAACCACATGACCAAGATAGTTCATGTCATATGGGAAGAGATCAGAGTTAGCCAAGTTGGCATAAAACTAATTCTCCCTCAAGCACTGTAATACTTGTCGCAAGTGGCCCTCATGCTCTTCCACAATTCTAGAGTAAATGAAAATATCATCTAAGAACACAAGGACGAACCGATCAAGGTAGGTGCACAAAATCCCATTCATGAGGCTCATAAATATTGAAGGTGTATTCGTCAACCCAAATGGAACCACTATGAACTCATAGTGACCATAACGGGTACGGAAAACCATCCTATGAATGTCTGCATCATGGATATGCAACTGATGATACCCAGATTTTAGATCAATCTTAGAGAACACCATGGCTCCCTTTACCTGATTGAAGAGATCATCTATATGAGGCAATGGATACCAATTCTTGATGGTCACCTTATTCAACTATCAGTAGTCAATGCATAACCAAAGGGAACCATCCTTCTTCTTCACGAAGATAACTAGTGCACCCCAAGGATAAGCACTAGGATTAATGAAACCCTTAGCTACCAATTCCTCAATTTGCAACTTCAATTCACTCAAATCTTGAGTGGTCATCCGATATGGTGCTCTCAAAATAGGTTCTGCTCCAAGAACTAAGTCAATGCCAAAGTCTATATCTCTCTTTAGAGGCATACAAGGAATGTCACTAGGGAACACATCGACATACTCCCAAAGAGGAGGGTGACTATAAAGAGCAACTTTTTGACTCCTCTCCTCATCCATGTCCTCAAGAGAAACTGCAAAATCTCGCACCCCTAACACATTCATCGCTTAAGCTACACAACTGAGATCATACAGAGTGATATCGTTCTAGGAATCCCAACTATCTCAACTTTCCTGCCATGGTCATCTAAACACTCTACTGTCTTCTGAGGACAATCCACACTAGCACTATGTGATGCTAACCAATCTATCCCCAACACAACTCCATAAAACCCCAAAGGAATGACTCTAAGGTCAATTATGGTAACAAAGGGTCCTAGTTCCAACTCACATCTGGGAATGAAGGAATCTATGACCACACAAAAACAAGTAGCCAACTCTACTTGCCACCTATCCGCCTATCTAGCAGACACGATCCCACACCGCTCCACAATGGAGGAAGATATAAAGGAATCAGAAGCACCCGAATCATATAGTACTAAGATAGATATACCACCCAACACACCTGCGGTCTCAATCACGGTGCCTTGATGCTCAACCTGATAGTTATCAACCACTGTGAAAACTCTGTGGGATCAGCCTGCATCCCCAATGGTAGGCTCTAAAGTTGATGATATTTGATTAGCAGTTTGCTGTGATCTCTATGGACAATGTGCAACTATGTGGCCATACTGACCATAGGAGAAGCAAGCTTCTATGTCGGGTGCTCTACCCTAGCTGACCCACTGAATTACTGGAAACTATCCCTACTAGGGGCTTGTGAAACACTCTGTGAGGATTGTCCCAAAAAACTCTATTTAGCCCCTTGCTAGTTCCTATCTTTCCTGAATTGAGGATTACCCCCACACTGACCCTGAAACTACTTTGACCTAGATTGGAGTTTCTTCTACTGCTATTGTTGACCACCCTTGGTGGGTGTCTAAAAGATCCTATATGATGTAAGAACCTGAGACTAACTACCTCTAGTCCCAGATCCACTGAAAGGTGCACTGCCAATCTAAATCCATGGATGACCACCATGTGCATGGGAAAGATTCTGCTCTACTAGCCTAGCTTTTGACATGGCTAACTCGACAGATGTCGACTCAAATAATCATACTCCCCCATTGATGCAATCATTCAGACCTCTCATGAAATGCTGTACCATCGTCGGGTGGTTGCAAGAAGTTGAGTCCCACTTTTGGGCAAAAAGTGGAAGTGTTTTCCCTATTTTTCAAATTTTATGTCAATTGATGTCAAAATTTGAGGCACTTAGAAATTGAATCTGAAAAAACTTCAGTAATAGAAAATGTAGTACTCAAAGTCTAATTTTCAAATATGTAATTTATTTCAATACCCACATGGTAGAAATTTCTTTTTAGTAGGCATGTTTAAAAACCACTTTTTCAAAATGCCTATTTCAGGACCATACCAGACATGTGTACGACCACCATATTTTGACGTAAATAAATGAATTTTTGTAAATCGTTTTGGGAAAGGATACCTATGACACCAAATATTGATGAGAATATTTTTTCTTATTTTTTTATTGAATATATATATTTTTATTAATTTTTAATTGACTATAATGTACATTTTAAAAACATCTGGTGTACGACCACCATAATTTGATGAAAATTTCATATTTTTAATTTTTTTTTTAATATTCAAAATAATTGTATGTAGATTGATGTCATATAATTTATTTTCCAAAAAACCTAAAAAAAAAGTTATTAAAGTTTTACTGAACCTCAGTATTTTACATTTAGGTACCACTTTTGATTAATAAATAATGCAAAAATAGTAAAAATAATCATATCACTATGAAATTTACATTTTTTTAATCAAGATTGAGAAATCTAGTGGGTTTTCATTTCATCAAAAAATATGATCAAGAAGACCTTCAAAAAATTACGGTGAGGTAGAAATCTGGTATTCTAGTGCCTTAGCCATTTTTTGGAGATCCAAGCATAGGCTTGGTCCCACCAAGCCTAACCCGAAGCCAAAACTGAGGCATAGGTGTGTTTCTCCCTCCATATTTTATGAAACAGGCGCTTGTTATTTAAAATTCAAAAAACGGGCACCCGTTTTGAAATTTGTAGCATTTTAAGAAACGTGTACCCGTTTTTAGAAACGTGTGCCCATTTCTAAAAATCATGCACCCATTTCTCTATGGTAACCTGATCCTAAACGAACACTCATTTTATTTTTATGGGTTGGGGCCCCGAAGCTAAACGGGTGTCCGTTTCTTAAAAAACGGGCACTCGTTTCTAGTGGCAAACCTTTTTGCTCACAGACTTCCACGAAATTGGGACCCAACTTCTTGCACCCACCCCGCCTCATCATTACCAATACCAACATACTATTTGAGCTCATAAATCTATGGTCATACTCGTCTACAATCATACCCAACTAGCACGACTCATGAAACTCATCTACATGACACTATGTCCACTGCACTAAAAGGAATCAAGCCCTAAAATTCTCTAAAAACAACTCCCATGACACTGTACCAATATCCACACTGATCCTCTACTCCTCTAATCTCCACCAAGAATAAGTAAAAGCCCTGAGATGCATAACGACACATCTCTCCTTGGTGTTACTGCCATATGGATGCATGGAAAAGTACCTATCCAAATCTTTGAGCTAGGTCTTGGCCTCAAGTTTGCTAGCCGAACCATCAAAAATAGGAGGATGAAATCTCAACAAATCCCTCATATGACCAACGGTTACTACCTCCTATTCAACTGCATACTCTCTCCTTCTAGGAGACCTCTCTCTCCCTCTCTCTATCCACATGATCCCAAAGGTGTGATTTCTTGAACTGCATATTGCCTTGCTGCTTGACCTCAAGTCTAGGACGTAGTCGTGCCAAAGCCTCCTGGAACATCTGCCGTAGCTCCTTCCTTTCAAGGACCTACTGAATAGTATGCTGCTCACTATGCTGACTAGCATCCCTGTGCTCACTCTGGTGAATAGACTGAATCTGCTCAACACTCTCATGCGTAGGCTGAGGTGAAGGACTTTGATGACCTGCCTCTACCACGATCATGACCATGTCCACAACCATGACCTTTACCTTTCCTAGCTATAATCCTAACAATCAACACAAGAACACAAGTTTAGATCTACAACAAGGATACTAACACGGAAGACACAAACACCAAGACTTAACAATAGGTCTAGTTAGATGGGCTCAATTAAAACCAGAGTACTTGGTGTTGAAACTTGGGCTCTGATGCCAATTTTAACGCCTCACCAGGAAACCCCAAGGGATTAAACTAAAACACTTGAAAAGAGTGTAAATATTTTTTTTTAAAACTTTAATAAACTAAATGATGCATTAACATAAACATTAGATTTAATTTGCACAAACAGAAGACTTAACTTAAACTCCTAAAGGATTTCCTAATATGGTTTACATAATCAAACTAAACATTGCTTAAGGTTAATTAATCCACTTAAGATGATATAATCATTAAGACACAATTACACTATACAATAATTATTTCATTCAATTGCATGATATATCATTAACATTCCTATGTTTCATTCATGAGTATTCTTTCCATTACATTACATTAGTGATACTAATAAAATATATACATTTAACCATCTAATTCTCATCAATATATTTCTTTTACATTTCAAGATTGAAATAATATTACATTCCACTTAATCAGTAAGTCTCATAAGAACACATAATGTTACATTAAAATTACATCTTGTCATGAAGGCATACATAACAAATAATACAACTGACCATATAAGGTCCAAGATGACAAATAGGATCCAACTGGAAATATGAGATGCTCGAATCCAAAAGAGCAACTGGAACACCTATGAAGCCAACTCCCATAAAAAGGAAAAAAGACACCCGATGGAAAGTGGCACTACCACTCGACCATGTGGCTCAAAAAGAACCACCCCACCATGCTAGGACAATCCTCCATAGGCACCAAACCCCATCTTGGGTTATCCTGGTAGCCTCTCTGGAACCCCTGAACCCATCCAAGTCTCATGCAGACCCAAACAATCCTTTCGTGAGGACAAGGTTGTTCGTTCGCCATTCCAAAACTTCCCACTGCATTCTAAGTCTGTACTAGCACTCAACCATGAGCAGGGTACAATGATCTTAATTAATGCTTTAGCAACCCAAACCCCTAATATATTGTTAGGTGATCACTTATCCATCTTTCGAGGGGTTATCCTGCTAACTTCTTTGGGCGCGACCCCCCTTCAAAATCCACTCTTCCTTATGACACTACATAAAAATTCCCAAAAGAAATCCAAGGCAAAAGTACCAAAACCAAATTTACAAAAAAAAGTTCAAGACAACTGAGAAACACTTAGTTATACAAGCCCTTGCATACAGGTTAAATTAACTGGAAAAACACAGTCTTCTCACGAGACATGACCAAAGGAAAAGACAATACAAAAAAGTTTAATTCCATTTAAAACTAAGGACTTGTAATATAAGTTAAATGCGAAGAGAGCCATAAATGAAACAACATCTTCACTCAATACAGAATAAACAATTTATTTTCTCTCCTTCTAATACACAATTGGCCAAGTTTTCTAAGTTTCTAAGTTTTCCAAAATAAATTATTTATAAACAATCATTTCACAAATACAGTTAAAATATTCAAACCTATATTTTCTATATCCATTTAGAATTAAAAAAAAAAAAAATCTTAATCACATTTGAGCCATATACACAAATATATATATATAAACAAAATCATGAATATTAAAAATCTGATTTTTTTCTTTACAAACTGAAACTTACCCATTTCCTATTTTCTAAAAATAATTCCAACATATAAATTAAATTTTTTAATTAAATAACAATAAAAAAAATTAAATTAGAAAAACAAATGACTCCCCATGACTGTGGGCCACAACAATGGGCTCCCATGGCATGTGGGAGATCCACGACTCCCCGTTGCCATGGGGGTTGTGGTGTCCACAGGGCACACCCCCGCCTTAATCAATAATATATATATTTTTTTATTTTTTTTTCGTATTTTTTTTAAAACCAACAACAAAAGAAAAATACATAACCCTAAACATTTTAACAACTATTTTTTTTAACAGTAAATTTAAATATAAACCCAACAACATTTATGAGTAACTTTAAATATAAAGCCCAACAACATTTCTTTATATATTTTTTAAAACAACAACAAAAAATTACAAAACCTAGTGAATTTTTTTAACAGTAAAATTTTAACAGGGTTTAATAAAAATAGAGAATAAAATTTTCCCTCTTTTTTTAAACAACAGATTCCAAAATGATAATGCCCAACACCCAAGTTTAACAAAACCAAGAAAATTTGGGCAGCATAACTCCCCAATACAAACAATGGAAAAAATCATTTTTTTAACCAAACAGGGAAAACAAAATTTCTAATTCAATTTCTTTTAAAAATACAACACATAAATAATTACAAAGAGTTGAATTTCAACTTAAGATTTAAAAAATGAAAGATTAAAACAACCAACCTGGTAAGCTTTCCTGGAAGAAATTTTGGTGAAGAGCACACCAATCCTCCCAAACACTATACCTTTCACCACCAGAAAACTAGACTTTCCAACCACACAAATTCTTGAGCCAAAACCAAATCACAACAGAGAATCCAGAAATTTTCTTAAAAAATCCAAGATGATATTATGTGTGTGAAAAGTGGATCCTATCTGTATCTAGAATACACAACACTTCAATAAGTCATTAGATGCATGGTTAGTAAATCAACCAACAATGAACAATAAACCATCACAAAGCAACCTGTTGCCTTCTAGTAGATGCGAGTTTAGTCTTTCTCTCAGATTTTTATATGCAATACCAGTGAATAGACAACACCTAAACAAAGGATTTAATCTATATGAGTACGAAATTGAGCTAAATGAATGCAAGATTAAGCTAGATAAATGCAGGATATGCAAGATTAATGAATATCAGGCTAACATGATTAAGATATGAATAACTATTAAGCTAAATGATTTAACAAATATGCAATAACTAATATGCAAATATTCTCAATATAAAATCTTAATGAATCTAGAGAAAAAACAACATGATAACAATATATTCTCTAGGATCCTTGATTAGGAGATGAGAGCCTGAATTTATAAAAAATTCAGAAAGAAACCGACAACCGAAATCAATTGATGATGAGCGGTCAAGATTTTCCAAGAAGAAGCACAATCCAGGTGAATTGATGTGATTGGCTGTTTTTCTCAGTTTTAAAGGAAATTGAACTAAAATTAAGATAAAATCAGAAAAAAACTGATTTCTTCTCTATTTCATTCAATTTTGAGATTTAATTGTTTTAATTGCTTTTAGGAGATTTTTTCAATTTTTAATTTGATTTTCAAGATTATCTCCATTTGATTTCTTTTCTCAATTTTTAAATTTTTTTTTTTTCAATTTGACTCTTTCTTTTGCAGATTAATTCCTCTTATTGTGATAAATCTCTTTTTGTAAATTAATTCCTTTTTTTTGCGATTAAATGGTAAATTTATTAATTAATTAAATATGCTACGATATTTAATTAAATAAACAGGATAATTTATCAAAATGATTTACTTGGAATGATTTTTTAATTAAATAAATATTTAATTAATATTGAGTGACTAATTTGCCATGTGACATTAATGTTCGAAGAATTAATTAATTAGGTGCTCAAGGTTGATTTAATTGCCTTTGGTTGGGAGCTTGGTGATGTTGAGATTAGGGGCCCATGGTTTAGGTGACCATTTTTAGGGTATTACATTTGCCCCTCTTTGAACTAATGTGCGAGAAGCGCGTTGGTTCAAATAATAGTTGATGTCAAATAGATATTAGTTTTGAACTTGATGGATCAAAAACCGATGAAGAGTGAGATGTTTAGCTTGATTTGAAGTAATGAAACTGAACAAATTTGATTAAAGCGATATCGATCTTGAACTTGATTGAACAAAAATCAACAAAGAGAGAGATACCATTCTTGAACTTGATTGATCAAGAACCGAGAATTGATCTAGAACTTTATTGAACTAGATTGAGCAAGAGACGCAACCGATTCTAAACTTGATTGAACAAGAATCGAATGACCAAAGTGAGATAAAACTGATTCCGAACTTGATTGAACAAGAACCGATTAGCAAGAGAAAATGTCCATCTTGATTTGAGGTGATTAAAAGTGAACATCGATTTGAAGATTGATTTAGATAAGGACAAAGATTGATATGCCCTTAGAGATTGCTCTATTTGACATCGAAGAATCTTAACTTGATACGACGTGATTTAGTTAAGATGCCCCTAGTAACAAGGTTTGGTTAATTTTCTTTGGTTGATTTTTCCTCGACTTTATATGAAGATTTGAAAAATTTCTTGACTTTTGATGATGATAATCACTGAAAAGATGATGAGGTCATGAGTATGCCCCCTTGAGAGAGAAATCGAAAGATAGTGAGGGTACAATGATTTTAGGCAATTTTTGGCGATGATAATTATTTGAGCACGAAGATTGATGTTGAAGAATAAAAATCAGAGTTGATTTGAGAATGAAATTGAGATTTAGAATTCAATTAAGCATAAAATGATTCAAAAATTGACTTGAGGATGAAAGTGCTACGTGGTGAATGTCGTGAAATTGCAACTAGAGAAGTGACGTCAGATTTCGATTTTGATCCCTAAAATTGACTCAAGAGAGTTGATTTAGCTTAGGATATAAGTTTTATGTCCATCAGAGCAAGTTTGAAAATTAGGGTTTGGGCTATATAAGGGGTTCAATGTAGCATTGTCAATTTTATACGATTCTTGCTCCGATGAGACATTGTATTTGATAGTTGATATCATTTGTACTCTTGGACATTGAGATTATGAAGAGATATACGAGCTCTTGATTTGATTTCATCGTACTTGTGTTGATTGATTATGAGATGTCTTTCTATATGCTTTATTCTATATGTATGCATATCTTTTCAATATGGATGTATGCAATGGAGATGTGTATGGATGTTTTTTTTTTTTAAATTTCTTTTCATATGCAAATAAATGATGAAAATGAGTAACTAGTAATGCAATGACCCTTTTTTTTTTTTTTTCGTTCATATCCTTGGACAGATTACACATGCATCCGGATTGCATATTAAATAAATTCCCTCAAAACAGTCAAAGAAATGACGCTAACCTCCCTATAGCATACAAATAAGCAGAGTCGAGGTATGTGTGGTGATTTCACATTGATGTGAAGGCACTTATCTCAGATACCCAGTTGATTAGATGTTTCCAGATCATCAAAATCACTCCTACAAGCTGAAAAACAAAGACAAGTATTATGCCCCCAATCCTTGCGCCTCTTAGTCAAGATAGAATTCCTCAGGTTACTCAGAGGGAATAATAATTGAAAACCAATGTAAAAGACAACACACAAAGAAATTTTTCAAACATATCTCAAACTATTTAGTGATTATTTTCAGTAATCTTGTTTTGCTTGTTTACTCAGTGATAAAACTCTTCAGTAGTTTGTAGACGAATGATTGACTTGGATTGGATGACCTGGTACTACTGGCATAAAGATGACTTGGTTGATACTGCTTAGGACATGTAAATTGATCAGTCGATTACCCTAAGACTAGGACATTGATCAGTTTCAAGTCATGAGGGTTCCAAAAGAACCAGATGTCACAAAAGCGACTATAAGATATGTACAAGCGAAAGAAAAGATTCAACACTTTAGTACAAGAGATAAGACTAACTTAGATGAAATTCAACAACCATACTGATCAATGTCATTGTTTTGGTTTGTGTGATCATTGATAGGAATGTCTAGTTTCAAAGAGTAAGTACCCTGTATAAGACCGATCTGTCTGGTTTCGAGTGCATCCTTCTTTTTATAAGACATGTTGATGTTTGATAGAGTTTGATAGATTAATTAACAAGAGATGAGATAAGTTTGATTTTAGACCTTGAGAGTTTGTCTGTGATTGATTTGGTTTGATGGATGGTCTATGTTTTCTTGCTTCGATTTTTTAGTTTTTTTGATTTTTACTTTTTTTATTTTTGGGATTTTTTCAAGACATTTTATGATTTTGTTTAGGATATTTTATGATTTTTTAAGGATTTTCTCAGCTATTCCCCCAGTATGCAAACCTATATGACATGATGATCTGTAGAATGCATATGGAGACAATGATTTTTGATATGGCCCATGTTAATGCAATATGCATGATGAAGATGCATTTCCTATTCGAACAAGGATGATCATGTTTGTTTAGCACTTCGTAATATACCAATTGAATTGAAGGTATAAAAAATTTCATAGATAAGTGGTCAATCGATCCTTAAGGTCCCTCAAAACATCCAAATTAACACACTTAGTGACTAGGATTTACAAATGGAGACGTGAAAAACTTCCTCATTGATTCTTGAAACTTTGATCTTTTTTTGCACATGTGCATGCAAATGAGTTAATTCCTACTCTTGTGTTCACTAAAGATCCTTAACATCCTATATGACTAGCTACGTGGATTATCCTAACTTCAAAAGCATCCTGAATAGAGCCACGCTGCCAACAAGATTTTAGAGCTCCGACAAGGTTATAGACCATAATTTCTCAAATATAGCTCCACTGCCAGCAGCCATTCATGGCCGTGATGGAGTTACTCGCATGTTCCCATAGTCAAGCTTTTTGTTGCACTTTGTATGCGTGATATTTCAGTTATATATCATTTCTCTTTTTCCTTGAGATGAATATTTGGCATAACACTTTTTTTTTCTTTCCTTGACTTGTAAGTAATGAAACCTACTTGGGTGTGACAATTATAGTGATGTTGAAGTAGAATTTTAGATTTTTCACCAGTCATATTATCAACTAGGTGTCTCGAATGAATTAGAGATTTTATTAATATGTTTGAGATATAGAAATTGATAGATTTTGGGATAACAAGTCTCAAATAGTGAAATCACTACCCAACCATAAGTAACATGTCATCACAGGGTAATGTTGAAAATGAATGACCTTAGGACATCAAATACTTCATGTCCGAATATCTAATAAAGGAGACAAACCTTTTTTCTCTTGAATGCAAACAAATGATAAACTTGGACAGTTGCCTTGTTTTATTGATACTGCTATATGCAAATGCAAAAATTTTGTGAATGTGATGCATTAAAAAAGAAACTATATGTGATGCAGTTCTTTGAATAAAATGATATGCAATGAAAAAAGAAAAATCGAAACTAACCCAACCCTTAGATATAGTATCATTTAAGGTGCATGTTGTTCATAGGGTTAGGGAGTTTTGTGTAGGTAGGTCATTGGTCTTTGTTTGAAGAGTCATATAAACATGTCTTTCCAAGAAGGATTCAACTAAGTGTACATGTCCAACATCTCCAATGTTGATTTCCTTAGTTTTTGGATTTGATGATGAAACTAGGGTAAAGTATAATGCAAAGGATTGGATAAGAGGTATGGAAAGATGAAAAGGAGGTGTTGGATAATGGATTGGATATTGAAAGTTTGGTGCATGAGCGAATAGAAATGTTTGCAGGATCACCATTGGCACACATCTTGAGGGATGGTGGATTGATGGAGGAAAAGTAGATCTTAGATTTTGAGATTTGGATGGAGGAACAATCAAGGATTTTGGGACATAAGGATCCAAAATGGATGAAGGAGGTGATGGAGAAATATATTTGGAAGGTTTGGATGGAGGAACAACAATCTTGGCTGTTGATTTGGATTTTTCTTTAGACTATTGTGCTTCAAGGAGATGCTTAGGAATCCATATGGTTTTTGATTTTTCATGCTTTTGTAGTTTCTTGGAATGCATTGCTTGTATAAGTGCCTTAGGAACCCATACAAATTTTGATTTTACTTTCTTTTTCTCAGTGGTCCTTTGTGTCCTTTTAGATGGATGGAAGGTATGCGAAGATGTACGCCTTTGTTGATCCTGCACAAGGGATGAAGGGATATAGGGTCCTAAAATGGATGGAAGAGATGAAGGGGAATGCATGTACTTGGATTTTGGTTTAGTAGGGATACCAACATTTTGAGGAATGTCACAGAGGCCATGACTCTTAATAGTTTCTTTAACATGGAGGCATTCTTGCTTGTGAAGGTCTACCCCTTTGCATTTATAAATATTTTGACTTGTAGGATCATGAGAGGAATTTGTAGGTATAATGGATCCTTGAGGTGAACATGGAGGATTATGACAAGGAGATGAAGGTATACTTTGATCTTGACGTGGAAGAGGACCATTGGATAGAGTAGGAAGGGTGTGAGACTCTTCATTTTGAATATGATTGTTTGAAAAGGTGGAAGATGCATCATGATCATGCTTAGGAAGGATGCTTTTGTTTTGAGATGGAAGGGGATCATATTGGAATAAATGGAAAGGTATAATGAGATCCTCATGGGATTATAGGGAGATATGATCTTTTTCAACAATTGGATGGGATGGCCCTTGAGATAGCCCTTGAGGGTCAACATGAAAAGTTTCATCATTAGGTTCATTATTTGAGTGGTATGATATGGATTGCTGTTGATTAGCCTTAGGAGATGGAGGCATCATGGAATAGATGGAGGTGACATGCGAGCCATTGTTAGACACAAGTTCATCATTTTGATTATGCTTGATAATGACATCTAGTTTCTCTTTAGGTGAATTTTTAGGATCTCTGATTTCAATAACACCATCATCAAGGAGGTCTTGAATTTTATGTTTTAATTCCATACACATTGAAGTCTTATGTTTGTTATGCCTATGGTATACATAGGAATTACTCAAAATTTCACATCCCTATGTGGCCTTTTTAGGCAATATGATAAGATTGTGCTTAAGAAGCTCTTCCAAAGATGACTCGGTAGATTGCCCCAAAGGTGTAAACTTTCTATCTAGGGGATATATGTCTTTTTGTCTTGGTGAAGATGTCTTGTGATATTGTATGAGATTTAGCTTTTGATTTTCAATTACTTGTTGTTCCACCTTATGTAATTGTTTTAGCATTTCTTGAAGTCTGGCGTTCTTAATATCATGAAATTTTATCTCAAGAGGGGTCATTGGCTCTTGTTGTTGGGCTTGAATGTCATATATTTCTCTCTTGAGATCTTTATTTTGTTGAGACAAGGTAGCCATGGGATTATTAATTTTGTCAGAATTTTTAGAAGAGCTTCTGGTTTGAACAAGCATTTACAACTGATGTGATTGAGAGCTAGATGTGATGCAGAAGTCAAGATTAAATCAGAGCTAGTTATGCATTTAATGTAGTGATTGAGAAAGGTGACTAAGACCTAGTCTAGTTTTAAGAACGATCTATCATGTATAAGACGTAATCTAAGAAACCTAGGTTGATTAAGTTTGATAAGCGATTGATAAGTAATTTGATAAGTTTGATAATCGATTTATTTGAAATAGTTGGGAGATAATCGACAAAGTCATGCAACACAACGACAAGGGTACACTATCAAGATTGTTTATGCTCAAAATTATGATGACCAAATTTATGCTCACTGTAGATTGATTAGTGAAGTATGACAATTCTGGAAAAGTGTGTAGACAGAAAAATTTTTGGATTGACAAAATCAAGAATTTGTACGACAAAGTTTTTAGATCTAGACAACAATTTAATACTTCTCAGATGATACAAATAATTTTTGTACGAGTTCCTGCCTAAAATTGCATGACAGTTTAGTTCTCTCCAGATGACAATATGATGAGGAATATGATTATTTGTATGACTAGACAATAACTCTCTAGGACCAAAATGACACTTCTGTAGACCCAGATGATAGTTCTTACATGACCAAATGATAAACTGACAGTTTCAATTAAGACTCATATGACAACACGTATATATCTAGACAATAATTCAATAGACTCGTATGATAGAGGACTTGATAGAGACAAGATTCTGACACAAACATAGTTTTGACGACTGTCAGACACTAGTTTTTGATAAGGACTAAATTTTTGATGACTGACATAGACCAGTTTTTGACACGGACAAAGTTTTGATCACTGAGTTGTTGATGTTGTTGATTTGTTTTCTCCAGTTTTAGTATTTCAGTTTCAGTTTCAAGGATGAAAACACAGTAAACACACAAGATGTATGATGACTTTCAAGCATAGCACGCTAACCCTACATAAGTTGGCTTAGAGAAGAAAAAACTTTGCTTGCAGACTTAGGTACAAAAAAAATAGCTAATTAGAATACAACCGCTGAGTCTCATGCAATGGATTCTCGACGCCGTATTAGCCGATTCCAAACGTTAATGGGGCATGATGTGGCAAGTATCTTGGGAGAGTTACTATCTCTCTTGCACAAAGATTATCCCCCTTTCAGAGGTGAATCAGGTAGCCTCTATCTTATAGTTCTTAGTCAAGAATTTCGTTCAAAATTACCCCTTGAATTCATGCAAGCATGATTGAGGTCTATAGCCCGACAAGGTACAGAAACAAGCTGTAGTCACATAAACGTGATTGAGACCGCAAGGCCCTACAAAATAGTCGATATGAGAGATCTCAAAGAGAAAACTCAAATAATCCCGTCCTCTGAGATTTTAATTACCAGAGGCCTATTTATTATAGTGAGTTGGAATGCTCAGGTCCAGATGTACTCACTTGGTTCGTTCTCACAAGGTGATTACTTTTGCCCACTGTGACAGGCCTGCTAAAGGTACACAAATCTCAAATTTAGAAAAAGCCTCAAGGGTCTAGCTTTTTGATTGTCTGTAAAGACATAGCATATTCTCCTAGCTCTCAGATTTTTCTTCAAACACAAAAGATAGATTTGTTCATTAACCAAATAGCAATTTAAGTGCCTAAGAAAATACTAAATGAATACACAATGTTTAGTCGATTCTCCTTAGGCAACCTGCAAGAATAACACATTAGTAGTCATTTTGCTTTTGATTCTTTGACAGACATATGTTTGATTGATAAATTCTTTGACAAGCATTCTGCAGACATTAAAAGATCAAAATTAGTTGCCAAAATAACATAAAAAATTATCAAAAGAAAATTCTAGTATGCAAACTATAAATTAAAGTAATCTAACAAGAATTTCCATTCGTTATGACTATCCTAGTTATGATAGTTTTGATAGTACTTCAATCTGTCATTCATAGCTTTCAAACCAGACAAAATTAAGCAAATCGCTTTGGTAAAAAATGTAGAAAACATCGTTTGAAACAACATATGAAAAATTTGTTTAGATCTAATGGTTCAATAAAAAGTAATACCCTCCAAACATAGACCAGTTTTTACTATCACAAAAGAACAAGTAAAATGATAGTACTTCACTATGTCATTCATAACCACATTAGGAAAATCGCTTCGATGAAAATACAAAAAAATTGGTTTTAAAAAACATATCAAATAATTGTTTAAATCCAATGGTTCAGTAAAACGTTATGCCCTCCGAACAGAGACCATTTTTGACTGTCAAAGAAGAACAAGCAAAAAGAAAGATTTTTATTTGCAAATTTAACACATGTTTATTAGTTATAAAAACCAAACATAAAATCTATTCAAGTAACATTATAAATCTTGTAGTCATGGGTTCGAGCCCCACGGTGGGCACCAGAAATGTGTGTGTGAAAAGTGGATCGTATCTATATCTGGAATACACAACACTTCAATAAGTAATTAGATGCATGGTTAGTAAATCAATCAACAATAAACAATAAACGATCACAAAGCGACCTATTGCCTTCTAGTAGATGTGAGTTTAGTCTTGCTCTCAAATTTTTATATGCAATACTAGTGACTAGACAACTCCTAAATGAAAGATTTAATCTATATGAGTACGAAATTGAGCTAAATGAATGCAAGTTTAAGCTAGATAAATGCAAGATATGCAAGATTAATGAATATTAGGCCAACATGATTAAGCTATGAATAAATATTAAGCTAAATGATTTAACAAATATGCAAATATTCTCAATATAAAATCTTAATGAATCTAGAGCAAAAATAACATAATAACAATAGATTCTCTAGGATCCTTGAATAGGAGATGAGAGCCTGAATTTATAGAAAATTTAGAAAGAAACCAACGACCGAGATCAAATGATGATGAGTGGTCAAGATTTTCCAAGAAGAAGCACAATCCAAGTTAATTGATGTGATTGACTGCTTTTCTCAGTTTTAAAGGAAATTGAACTAAAATTAAGATAAAATCAGAAAAAAAAAATTGATTTATTCTCTATTTTATTCAATTTTGAGATTTAATTGTTTTAATTACTTTTCTGAGATTTTTTCAAATTTTAATTTGGTTTTCAAGGTTATCTCCATTTGATTTCTTTTCTCAAATTTTAATTCTTTTTTTTTTTCAATTTAACTCTTTCTTTTGCAGATTAATTCCTTTTTTTGTGATAAATCTCTTTTTGTAAATTAATTCCTCTTTTTGTGATAAATCTCTTTTTGTAAATTAATTCCTCTTTTTTGTGATTAAATGACAAATTTATTAATTAATTAAATATGTTAGGATATTTAATTAAATAATTAGGATAATTGATTGAAATGATTTACTTGGAATGATTTAATTAATTAAATAAATATTTAGTGAATATTGAGTGATTAATTTGCTATGCGACATTAATGATTGAAGAATTAATTAATTAGGTGCTCAAGGTTGATTTAATTGTCTTTGGTTATGACCTTGGTGATATTGTTGAGATTAGGGGCCCATGGTTTAGGTGACCATTTTTAGGGTATTATAGATATAATTTGGTTAGTTTTTCTCATTATAAAGATTTTTTTTCCCACAAAATATATTTTTAGGTCATATTTATTTTTTTAATAAAAAATTGAAAATCAATTTCTTTTTCAAAACAATGCATTTGCATTTACCCTTTTTAAAGAAAGGTTGAATTCATTTTTTTTTTCCACATACTAGAAAATCAATTTAAACAATAAAAATGCATAAAGGTAAAAAAATTAACTTTATCCTCTTTTTTTTTAAAAACAAATGAAAAAACATAATATAACTCTCATTAATAAATCAACCATTAATCTTAACTACCTAATTTAAAATAATTGATTAATCTATTAAACCATAAAATACTCTTAATCATTTATTTCTAATTTAATTTTATAAATGCAATATCCATTAATTATTAATAACCATAAGGTATTAATAATTAATTTGTTATTAAAAATCATAAAAAAAGAATAATTTAAATTCACAAACGCGTAACATGCAATTCAACAAAACAAAGTAGAGACACGAATCACATACCAACATAGGGAAGGTTGATAGAGGACTGACATTTCTCAATAACGAGCAAGGCTAGGGGTGAAATTTAAGGCCTTAAGACTATCTCCTCCACTTCCATCGAATTATTTAGGTACACTCAGACTTGTGGAATTGGGTGAAGTCAA
The DNA here is from genome assembly GCF_030272615.1 of Cryptomeria japonica. Lineage (NCBI taxonomy): Eukaryota > Viridiplantae > Streptophyta > Pinopsida > Cupressales > Cupressaceae > Cryptomeria > Cryptomeria japonica. The sequence goes on along the minus strand of NC_081414.1, from coordinate 800,273,204 downwards.
TAACTTGTATCTGTAATTCCTGCATCACCAAACCACACATACATACATACATACAAACACACACAAATACATACATACATATATATATATATATTCAAACACGGTAGAGACACCGACAAAGGAGAATTGTGACGTTCCATGTCTCACCGAAGTGAGTGAAGGAAAATCATCTCCTCGCACCCCATACACTTTCACACATACATGATGACATATACATAACACATCTCATGGATAAAGTAAATGTGTTAGTCCATGGTCAGTAACCGAATAAAATTAACATCTAATCATCAATAAGGAAATAATGCGTAAACAACATTCACTGAATCTCAAATCAAAGCATAAACCAACATAGCATTATATCTGAATAAAACATCACCACATAATGTACCAATATCTATTGAAAAAGTCAACCATAGTCAAACGAAGTATCTAAAAAGTGTTGGCTTGATGATGCTTGTAATGAATGACTTCATATGTTGTCATTGATGGAACATGCACACACACATATGATCACATTTCCTACTGATGTTACTTCAAAGTTATTTGTATTATATTGCTACCAGTATTAGAAGTTTTGTTTAGAGAGTATCAAACTGGTACATGGAGACAACTGATATATATATCTAAATACAAGAATGATCCGACACCAACTTGAAGATCCAATAGAGATTATCAAAGAAACAAAGAAAGACAATCAATTTACATGTTGATATGGTTAACTCCAACTGATATTGATGTTCCAATTGGTATTCATTGATTGTGTGATGAGTTATCCTAACCGACAATTCTTAGCAATAATTTGTGATGAGTTATGTTTGATTGTCTAGATACACTACACCTAAGAAAATGTGATATAATTTCTAAGGCCGGCATGAAATCTAAATATCTATATAATGACATATGATGAGATATGATGTATGATGATTTGATGCAAAGATATAAGTGTTAAGGTGTTGAAGGTATTATAGAGTATGTTGGTAATGAAGTTTTGAAAGCACGGAAGAGGATATATTCAAGCAATTTTTGCTACTTCTAGATCACACCACCTGTTGTTTTCTAATCAACTACAACAATCAAATCCCCTAACTGGGTAAGCTCTAACAAGCTTCATTGTACAAATCCTCTAACAAGGTGATCCACTAGTTTGGATTCAGAAATCCTCTACCGAGGTTACTCCTAATAGATTAATACCTTTAACAGGGTATAACTTTTAACAAAGCTTTGGGATCTTTAACAAGATTTGCTCCTAGCAGAGCATTTTTGTAGACCTTAACCGGTTAGTTACCTATTACTGCAATTAGTTAACTTGTGAGTCCCATCTCGTTGTGGTTTTTCCCATTTGGGTTTTCCATGTATAAACACTTGTGTTATGGTGGATGTTTTACTTATTGTGAATGTTTTAATATCATTTTGGATAGCATGCATAGTGTTTAACAAACTTGTTAAGTATATCTACCGGTCAGTGTTTAAATTAGTATTATTTTTGGTGTCACTAATTCACCCCCCCTCTCAGTGCTTTATAAGTCTATCAATTGGTATTAGAGCCTAACTTCTTTAAGGTCCAATTGCTTGGAAGGGAAGCCTAAAGCCACCATGGGGGATATGAGCTACTTTGAGATGGCTAGAGTGCTTGAAGCTACTAAGGATGAGCTTGAAACCCTAAGGGTCAGATTCAAAACTTCTCAAGTCAAAAGGAGAGAGCTAACTGAACAATTGTTGGAAATATCTGACAAAAGTTCTTCAAATGAATCCAACATTGATGCTTTAGTTGAGGAAGTTGAAAAAATTAATGGTGAAAAGATAAATCCGAGGAGAGAGCTAGAAAGCTTAGCTATCCACATGAGTCAAGAACTAGAAGCTAGGAGGAAAACTAAAGATATTATCAAAGAAAAGATCATGAGATTGCTAAGATCAAACAAGAGAATGCAACCTTGCATGATCATTGGCATGCTGAGAAAGAAGAAAAAGAGGCTTTGCAGCTAGATCTTGAAATGACATCATCTCTAAGAGAAACCCTTGCAAAACACAATGAAGATCTTGTTAGGAACCGAAAGGACAACTGAGAGGGGGGGTGAATCAGTTGTCAATAAATTATAACCCAAAATAAATTATTCCAACTTAAAACTTAGTGCTGATGAAACAAACTTAATGCCGGTAAAAAAAATTAATAGTTATAACAGTGTTGGTGAAACTTAATGCATGAAACAGAAAGGAAAACAACATCCACAACACATGACACAAAGATTTTGATGTGGAAACCCTGTAAGGGGAAAAACCATGGTGGGAAAACTCCCCACAATTAGATGACACTATTGTAGATAGTAAGTGTATACAAATGGGGTCTGCACATGCAGAAAGGCCAACCTCCTAGAGCTCACTGCTCAATCACAAAATAGAAGTCACACTGACTACAATTGGATGGTTAAATCCAATGAACAATGTACTGCTTCAGAATATCATCTGCAATGCTGGATTTAGTACTGGTTTAAGCTCTAAACATGAGTGCTAAATGCCTTCATAACCTTCCTTCAACCTTTGGATAATATTTATGTGATTCGCACAATGATCTGCCTATATGATCTTCAATATTCACACATACACTCATACCATTACGTCTCTCAAATGAGATTTTACATTTATTTATACAAAACCCTAAGGCTGAATGATTAGGTCGACTCACTAAAGATATTACAATTAAAAAAAAAGTCTTGATGTGATACAATATGTCGGCCTCAATATAATTACACATTATTCAATCAATAAACAATTTCCAAAACGTGCCGTGCTGATCTAGAACATGATATCTTGTACCCGTCCATAACCTAGACCTATCTGCCGGTAAAGGCAAATATGAGAACCCAATTAGACCAATATGCAAAACACCAAATCCAAACATCCAATCCATGTCTTCGACATAACCAAATGATCTCCAGATGATAACAAGTCATCATCACTGGGGCTGAACCAAATATACCGCCGATGAACATATACCGGTGACTGTGCATAAGCCACTAATCATGCCAGAACCACAATGTGTCGGTTCAACAATAAACCAATATAACCAAAGTGCCAAATCAACAATATAGATCCCTAGAAAGATAAGTGTTGACATCAATGACAAAACCAATGCAACACATGACAAAGTCATCCATAATACCAACAAATCTTACCAGAGAACTCACTGAAGCCAAAGGGAAACTGAAAAAGTTCAACAAAAGTTCTACCTTGCTGGATGAGAAGATTCAATCACAAAGGATGAAAGGTGATACTTCTGGACTTGGTTTTAACATGTATGAGAAAGGAGAGTCTTCTAGTACAAAGAGAAACATTGATAAGGACAAAACTACTCCTAAGGCTAATAAGCCTACCAGTAAGAAGGTTTTTAAACTTGTTTGCTTTGTTTGTCATACGCCTGGTCATATTGCAAATGTGTGTAGAAACAAACCCAATGGAAATACAAGCTACAATACAAATACTAGGTATGCGTCTAAGAGATTTGAAGTTCATTGTTTCACATGCAAAATATATGGACATAGATTAGTTGAATGCAGATATGGAGCAGATAATCCAACACCTCACATGAATTAAATACCTAATGGAAATTGGATGAGAACCTATGATAACCGAGGTAACATGAATTGGTGGAGACCCAATTTCAACCAGTTTAATCCATTTGATATGGAAAAGGTAACTAATATCATTTGCACCATTTGTAACAATTTTGGTCATGTGGCTATGAATTGCAGAAGGAGAACTAGGAGAGGCAATGCAGGACCTCGGAGATCATTTGGAATGACCTGCTATCATTGTCAGAAACTGGGACACATGGAAAAGTTTTGTAGATCAAGAAAGAACAAACCAATTAATCATTCTGATGATCAGAAAGGCAAGAAAAAGGTAAATATTGAGGAAACCAGAGAAGAGATGAACCGAAAATGGAAAAAGAAGAGTGATGATACACCTGTAGAAGAACCTAATCCTTCACCTAGTGTGGAGAATCCTGCACCGGTGAATTAAGCCTTTTTAATAGGGCTAAGGGGAGCATAGCGATAAATCTACTTCTAGACCCCTTGAAAAGATGAGTGGTAAGAGAGTTTGAATTTTGAGTTGTTATGCATAAAATATTGATATCTTTTGTCAATCGAATTTTCAAAAGTTTATCAACCGGTTTTACATCTGTATGCATTGTTAGGTGGTGTATTAGGGTTTGTAACCCTACCAGTCGAGCATTTAATGCAGTAGGTAAAAAGGATAAAAGCGAGTTTTACTTTGTTATTTTTACCCTAAATACATTTGAGAGAAAAATTCTTGAGCACTTGTAGAGCAAAGAAAGGATTGCTAGCTGATTTTAGTCAAAATTGTGTCGTGATTTGCATAATCTAAGTTGATTCGAAGGTTAGTGAAGGCTGAATTGGTGTGCACTTGAGTAATTGACTGGTAACCAAGGCAACACACGTGAATTAAGGTATTTCTTTGTCAATCTCACTTCAAATCTAGTTTATCAAAAATGGCTTCTTCATCTAAGCATGTAGAGAGATTAATGATCACTTCAAAACCGATGGAGGTTGTAGAGTCTCAACCAATTATATCTTATAATTCTTTATCTCAAGTTCCCGACAGAGTCATTGTAAAAAGTGATTTGTCTAGCTAAATTGATTGTAAAATTGAAGATTTAGGATCATTGTCAATTTATTCTCAGTTGAAATCCCTTTGCGATGAGAACAGAAAGATTCAACCAGAGTATATTAGGGTTTGTGAGAAAGATTTTCATCATGCAACTTATTTTCTTGAAGATTTTGAAGAGGAACATATCCGAATCATTTTGAGTCATATTCATGGGGAAAATATGTATTTGGAAAGGACACAAACTATAACCAAGGAGGCTATTCAAGTTGCGATTGGTTTTCGCTCAACCGGTGAAGTCTATAAGTTGAGGTGAATTTAACAAAAGAGATAGTAAACACTTTAACCTCGTCAACCTCTGATGGGTGTGATTTTTCTATCAATAACATTAAGGACCCAACAGTTAAATTGACTACTATGGTTATAGGCTACCAGATATTCTATTCCAGTAGAATGAATAGTGTGCCATCTGCAGCAGTAAATACTGCCTATAGAATGATATCTTGAAATGTAGATTATGACCTATGTGAGGCCATAAGGAGCCAATTAATGTTAAATCTTTAGTCTATCAATAAGGACAACAATCAAAAGTTCAAATTTGGTCAGTTATTGATTGGTTTATTCTTTTATTTTTAGAATTTCCTACTGGGATTTGGTGATCTTGAATGGTCTAAAGATCTACCGGTAACTGGCCAGATCAAGAACAACATTAAGGCTATGAAGAACACCTTCTCTGCGAGAATGAATAAATATTTCAATGAATTTCAGAAGAAAATGAGTATGAGGGCAAGGCTACCTGAGGATATGGTGAAACACTTTGCTAAGAGCATCATTTTCACAGTCACCACTGATTTCTATCTGATGGAAGCTATTGAGCCAAGGGAAGAAGAAATGGAAGACATGAGTTATGAAGTCAATTATGACTTATTGATCGGTTATGCTAATAACCTGTTGGCACCTCTAGTGGACAAAAAGAAGATAAGATTGGATACTGTTGAAGAGCAAATTGCAAAAGCTGAATCTAGTAATGCTCCAACAAGTAGTAGTAAAGGTAAGAGGAAGAAGGCTGAGCAAGCGCCTTCGGTATCTAAAAGTACAAGAGTGACACGTAGTCTCCAAATAAAAAAGGAATAGGTACCCAAAGTTACTGCTCCGAAGAAGACTGGAGTAAAGAAAAGAGGTCGTAAACTGATAGTCTAAGGAGAATCTGAAGATACTGATACCGAAGAGGAACCCAAGAAAATGAAAGCAATTGGTAAAATTGCCAAATCAGTGAAAGAAGTACCGAAGGAAACTATACCTATTAATACATTATCTTACAAGCCTATGACTGATTTTGAGAAGACAATCAAATCATTGGGAAGAAATATATTTGATAATGTCAAGAAATGTTTTGATTCATTTGATGAAGATCAAAAGGTACAAATTGTTCAACAGGTAATCAACTACTTATGTCAATATAACTGATTACCTCAAGATCTTAAGGATGATATTTCTGATTCTTTGTATTCCATTCTTTCAAATAAGTGGCAAATTGCTGTTGACAAAGACCAAGAAATTATTGATAATGTGTTTATTCAATATTTTCCTGAAATTTCAAAGAATGAATTAATTGCTTTACTTAACAAATACAATGGACAGTTTATGTCTAAGGCAAGAAAATTAAAGGTAATGATTAAGAAAAGTCAATCTGTTGAAGTTGAGACTCATTAGATAGCTCATAATATTCAATGAATGCAAAAGAATTTACAATATTCTAAAGATGAGAAAGATGAGCCTAAGGTATGACCGGAAATGGATGAGGAAGAAATTGTGCAAGCTGATGTTGTCTATCATATCAAGACACATTATGACACCACTTCTCAAAAGGTTATTCTTGTTGACAATATTTAGGATACTGTAGATATATCTGGAAACATTATTGCACCTGAGATTATTGAGATACCAACAACTCAACCAAGAGTGGATATTCCACCTCCACCAGTGAAAGAACAAACAGTAAAATTCCAACCAGTTTTACAGGCAACCCAGATTAAACCTGCTGAACCAGTTGTTGCTCAAATCTCTGAACCAACAAAGATGAAGGAACAAAAGGAAGTGACAATTAACATAGAGAAATCTGTTCAACTGGTAAAATCATTAGTCACTCAACAAACTAATGAAGATGCTGATGACTTATTAGGCATCATAGGGCCTATATTTGTTGATAGCATGAGTGCATCAGAATTAATGAAGATTGCAACTGTCATGCAATCCAAGGCACATAAAAAGAGACTTAAAGAACAGAGAATGGAGGCAGAAACCATTCAAAATTCCATAGACATTCTGACAAGTCTCCTACCAGAAAATTCTACAGGGCACTTGTTAACTCCCATTGGCAAGCTTGGCCAATTGGTTACTGATGTAGCTGACCAACTTAAGTCCCTAGAAGAAGCAACACAAACCTATGCTGAGAAAAGATATAGGAAAAAGCATGGTGAATAGATCATGAAAGATATTTCTACAGGAAGAATTGCTCTATCTCTTAATAAATATCTGATAAGAAAAGCTATTAAAACAGGAGGGAGAATTCTTGCATATACATCTAATGTTTCATTCTTCTATTCTGATATCAATCAAAGGTGAACTAAAACCAATCAAGAACTAGCAAAGATATGTAATGCCTATGTACCATTACAAGATTCAATTTTTGTTTTTAGAAAATCTGTGGATGATTTGCAAAACTGGTTAGACATATATGATCGAGAACAAGCAAAAAGACTCGGATCCCTGAAGGAGTTAAAGAATCTATCCAGACCCCAAGTGGACATGTTACAAAGAGCCTACAAGAATGTAGAAGCAATTTTGGCTACTCCAGAGACATGTACACTTGATGCAATGGAAGAGTTCTATACTCATATTATGACCACAATTGAGATCACTGAGAACTTGTTGGAGACATGGGAACATGATTTTTCTCAATTGAAGAGTAACTTTAGTGACATTTTTATGAGAATTGCAATGCATACATCTTGATTCAGATTTTTAAGTTTTTATATGTAAAACATTTTGATACAAATTTTGCTATATATATATATGTATGTATTTTGCTTTTCAATTTGGCATTGTTGTCAAAGGGGGAGTAGAAATATGTATGTGTGTTGTGAAAATTTTGCATGTATTGTTAAGGGGGAGTAGGGATAGAAATATATATGTACAATTTTTGTAAGCACACTTAGTTGTATAGTTGTAAAATTTTCTAAGTGTTGCCATCAATGCCAAAGGGGCAGATTGTTGGCTTGATGATGATTGTAATGAATGACTTCATATGTTGTCATTGATGGAACATGTACACACACATATGATCATCTTTTCTACCAGTGTTACTTAAAAGTTATTTGTATTATATTGCTACCGGTATTAGAAGTTTTGTTTAGAGAGTATCAAACTGGTACATGGAGACAACCGATTGTTGGCATTACAATAAGTTTGTTGGTATGATGATATTGAGAAGGTTGTTGGAGATTGATGATATAATTGATAAAGGATGATTACTGTCTTAATAATATTATTTTGTCATTGATGTCAAGCAATTGATTTTTTGATTCAATATGATCTTGCCATATCTTAAAGAGTATGTTTTGATGAGTATAAAGATGTCGGTAAGTGACACAGAAAGAATGTGAAAATGAAGGGGAGTAATAAGTTATTCAATGGGCAACTATTACCGAGTTAGATAGTGATGAGATTATGTCATTTTGATTGTTTTGATATCCTATATATGTGTATTCGAAGACTGAATAAGAAGGAGAAAAGATTTCATGTAATAGAATGAGTAAAGGTTTGATACTATTCTATTTTATTGAGCAAGGATCTAGTCAGTAAACACCAAGGTTATCAGTGTCGGTTAAAGAAGAAAGAAGTTACCGAGTAAAGTTTAGTATTTACCAAGTATCAACCGAGCAGTAACAAAATGCATTGGATGAATAAATACATTATTAAATGAAGGATGCCAATGAGTTGGAGATTTATAGAAGATTGGAATGTCGTGCAAGAAGTTTGTTAAGGATCAATGGCAATGAAAATTCAAGAGTCGGATCTACAACATAGATTGAACGGTCATAACCGAGCACAAGTACCAAGGAAGGAATACAAGTTTTGAGGCAAGATAAAACATTTTTTAGTTCAAAGGATTCAATTAACCTATTCAAGTTTGAAGATCTGATGGCTAATATTAATCATGGGAAATGTGATTAAGGAGATTAAGCGGTTAGGAATTGCTTATAAATAAAGAATATTTGATGAACAATGGATGCGGGCAAATAGAAGAGCAGTGATACTACAGAGGTGATTATCGAGTACAAAAGATTGAAGAACAGATTGAGAAGCCCAACAAGGAGGAAGATAAGTCTTATGACAAGATTATTTTGAGCACATAGAGTCTGCTTTAACATTTTAGATGTGAAGTTGCAGATATATTTTATTACTGTTATTTATTTTGTAAGTGACAGGAAATCTCTTAATCGAGTGGACCTAGCAGTCTTATTTGTAAATCCTCTAGCAAGGTAACATTCTAATTGAGTGTTTGAAATCCTTTGACAAGGTCACTTCTAACAAAGTGCAAGATTCTGATAGATCTGAGGGAAATCCCTTGACCGGGTCACATCTAGCAATGTGTTTATGTAATCTTTAACAGGATTAGCTTTTAACCGAGCATACTCTAGAAGAGTATATTTTCTTAGTGGGTCTGAAATCCCACAGTGGTTTTTCCCTATTTGGGTTTCCACGTCAAATCTGGTGTTAAATGTGTTTTGTTGTTTCAAGTTTATTTGTTTATGAGTTTGAATGATTTACAGTCATAGTTGCATATCAAGTAAGTTCTACCGAGGTTGAATCTAGATAGATCATTGTATAGTGAGTTTATCTGATTCACCCCCCCTCTCATCTAACTAACACCAATATATATATGTAAATATAGGAATGACTCGACACCAACTTGAAGATCCAACGAAGATTATCAAAGGAGAAATGAAAGACAATTGGTTTACATGTTGATATGGTTAACTCTAACTGCTATTGATGTTCCAGAGTTATCCTAACTGACAATTCTTGGTAGTAATTTGTGATGAGTTATGTTTGATTGTCTAGATACATTGCACCTAGGAAATTGTGATATAATTTCTAAGGTCGACATGAAATCTAAATGTCTATATAATGACATATGATGAGATATGATGTATGATGATTTGATATGAAGATAGAAGTGTTAAGGTGTTAAAGGTATTGCAGAGTATGTTGGTAATGAAGTTTTGAAAGCACAGAAGAGGATCTATTCAAGCAAGTTGTGCTACTTCTAGATCACACCACCTATTTTTTTCTAATCAACTACAACAGTCAAATCCCCTAACCCGGTAAGCTCTAGCAAGCTTCATTGTACAAATCCTCTAACAAGGTGATCCATTAGTTTGGATTTAGAAATCCTCTACCGAGGTTACTCCTAACAGAGTACTACCTTTAATAGGGTATAACTTTTAATAGAGCTTTGGGATCTTTAACAAGATTCTCTCCTAGTAGAGCATTTTTGTAGACCTTAACCTATCAGTTACCTATTACTGCAGTTAGTTAACTTGTGAGTCCCATCTCACTGTGGTTTTTCCCATTTGGGGTTGCCACAAATAAAGACTTGTGTTATGGTGGATGTTTTACTTATTGTGAATGTTTTAATATCATTTTGGATAGCATGCATAGTGTTTAACAAACTTGCTAAGTATATCTACCAGTCAATGTTTAAAGTAGTATTGTTTTTGTTGTCATTGATTCACCGCCCCCTCTCAGTGCTTTATAAGTCTATCAAAAAGTCTGATCGAGGGAGGGGTACTACAGATGTAGGTTTGTAGGTAGACATCAAATCCACTTGGTCTCATAGGTTTGAGTGTGTCTTATCCCAATGGCAAGTTGCGGAGATGGCATGTGTTTCCCTCTTCATACTTTAGGTTTAAGTTGTGTGCTTTGTCAGTTTGTGTTGTGGCGCAAGTTGGTTGTTAGAGTCTTGTGTCGATGTTTGATCTTATGTTGGGTTGTATTAAGGTGTTGTGAGTATGCGATTAATATTTAGTTAATATTTGATTAATATAATATTAGTACTATAGTTAATTTAATCGATAGTTTGATTATTTGATTATTATTTGGATGATTATTTAATATTTATTTGCATTGGCTTAATTAATGTTTATTGAGCTTGATTTATTATTTATTGATGTTTACTTCAAAAATTTATATTTAATTGGTAATTTTATATTATTATTATTATTTTATAGTCTAATGTTTAATTGAATATTTATTATTTGAGCTTTTGATTTATTGGACTATTATTTATTTATATATTGTTTAATTACTAGTTGAGTATTTATGTTTGTCCGTACATTAACTTATTTATTATCCATTTTTCTTATTTGGTTATTATTTATTTATTTATTGTTTATCTAATTATTTATTTATTTGCCTTGTTGGTTATTTATTGCTATTATTTATGTACCTACCCCTTGTTATGATTGGTGCTCTTAGGAGTTGTGATTGTGAGGATACTATTATTTATATTATTTGTGGTTTAATATTTAATTGGAGTATTTCTTTATATTGCCTTTGATTTATTTTATTGGGCTTTGATTTATTACTATTGGTTATTATATTATTACATTCTCTTGTTACTAATTGAGTAATTAAATATAATGTTTATACCTACCCTATCATTTTATTGGTTGAGATTTGGGGGTAAGTAAATAATTTTTTTTATATTCTAACCTCATTTTTTGGAAGGGGGTTGGTATAAAATATGGTTTATTCGAATTTTCTAATAGGTCGATATATTTCTATAGTTTTGAATTGATTTTCTATTTATTGGTTTTCTAAGAATTTTGTTGGGTTGGATTTTCGGGGAGTGCTTGCTTGCATTTTGATGATTTTTGGCTTTCGTTGAACAAGCTTGAATTTGGATTTACTAGAGTCTTGGATTGGATTGTTGTGCTTCATTGATTGTCTTGGCCTTAGTTAAATTTCTCCACGTTGGAGCTTTGCCTTTCTTTCTTGAATTTTTGATTTGGAAGGATTTGTCTTCTCCATGTCTTCTCAAAGGCTGTCTTTAGGGATATATGAATAGTTATTTGATAATATGTCATTTCATATATATTGAGAAAGAGATTTATGGTTGTATTTATACATATGTACTTATTGAATGGGAGATTGTAGCTATGTATTGTTGGAATACCAAGTGGATTTTCTGCTTTGTGTTTGATGTTTTTGTTAATTCCCTTCAATCTAGACTTGTAGAGACTTTTATTTCTTTTCCTATTGGTGTTTAAGTCTTCTCTTTACCTTACTTCATCCTTTGGTGCATTCTTTTGGAATCTGGACAAGTCAGTGTATGTTTTGTGAAAGGGGTGCTGGGAAATGATGTTTATTTACCTTGGTATGAACAAATTATTTTGTTTCTATATTCCATTGGATTTATTTTGGCCTCCTGCACTTTTTTTAATGAGTTATGAATCTTATTGGGAAGTTTCATGCAAATCTGGGCAAGATCGTCAATGTATTTCTTCCGTTTTATGATATTTTCACTCTTTGTTCCCAATATGCTGCAAAAACTATTAGGATTCCCAAAGATACTGAGAGGGGGGGGGGGTGAATCAGTATCTAACTAGTTTTTGAATTTACTTGAATTAAAACATGTAAAGCATATCAATACTGTGTACCGGTAAACCAAAAATAATGTAGTAAACAAGAATAATAACAACCGCATGAAAAACAAACCATAACATAGTAGTTTAATAAGGAAACCCGGTGTGGGAAAAACCTCGGTGGGATTTGTGACCCACAATATTCACTTACTAACCAATAAGGAAATATTACTATTTTACAAGAGGAGCCTTCACATGCAGGACAACCAAGTGCTTAGAGCTCACTGCTCAATTATAAAGGAAGTCACACTGACTTACAAAAATGGATTATACAAATCCAATGTCTTATACTGCTTCAAATTAGCATCTGCTATGCCAGATCCAGTACTGGTTTTAGCTCCACTTCATACATAAACCCTTAACCTATGATTCACTTATTAGGTCTGCATAATTTCTGTTACTACTTATCAAATTGCCATTAGTTTCATATCCAAAGTCATACTATATATTCTAGTCGGTTAGTATTACTGAATCATGCAGTCGGTACAAACAGAGAAGTTGGTATGAATAGTCTAGTCGGTTACAGAAGAAAGCAGTCACAGAACGCAGTATTCACCAAGTTGTTTACCGAGTAAAGTTTCATGGCTACCGAGTGGTAAAGTTAACTCATCGAGTTGATATTCACTGAGTGAAATGTTTTACCAGATACATTGAACCTGGACATGCACATGAAAACATGTTACAACATCGAGGCACATCTAACCATTTTTGCATTGGAAATTGCACTAGGAGATTGTGTATGATTACAAGGTCAATCTAACCAATGAGATATTTTGTTTAGTCATTCATTCGAAGAATATTTTATAAGATCGAAGAAATGAATTAAATCACCGCTGTAAGAGATCTATTTATATAGCATGATTCTAGGGTTAGAAAAAAAATAGTGTGTATGCATGAAGGAAGACTGTTACAGAGACACAGAGAGGTCACCGATAAGGTTATCAGTAAATAGTTGAAGAACAGAGTAAACAAAAGGGTTTACCAAGTTTCATTATGGGTTACCAAGGTATGCTACAAGCTAGGTAATCTTATTCAGAGCACATAGAATCTACTTTAGTATTTCAAATGTAAAGCTACAGATATTTGAAATGATTTTATTGTACTATTTTGAAGTTGTAAGAGAAACCTTTAATAGGGTAAAAGACTCTAACCAAGTCTATAAATTGTAAATCCTTTAATGAGGTGCTACACTTATATAGTGTTGTAAAATCCTTTAGTAAGGTAGATCTAACTGATCTTGATACTCCTAACAGGGTAAGCTATCAGAAATAGCTAAATGTAGCTCTAAATGAGCATTCTTTATTATTGCAGTAGTGAAGTTGTGGGTGCCATCCCCACCGCAATTTTTCTCTCTAACCAAGAGTTTCTGTGTGACCAAAATATATGTGTTATGGAATGAATCATGTATGATTGTTATTTGTTGATTTTAGTTTTATTTTATGTTACTACACTATTCTGTCTATGCATAACAGTAAGGTTATTATCAAAGAAAAGTTTTGGAGTACTGATTCACCCCTCCCCTCTCAGTACATTAGCTTTCCATATTGGGCCTAACAATTGGTATCAGACCTTGAATCTTGAAAAAGGGTTTAACTACATAAAGAGAAAGATCTTAGCAATGGAAGGTTACAAACAATCTCAGAGGATTGTGCATCTTCAAGAAGAGCTGGATAATGCAAATTAAGTGATTGCAGACATGCATAGGCAAATGTAAAAATGACTTGTAGGATTCCCAAGAGCTAGTGGAACAAATAGAGACATCATCTGAGAACAGTATATCTAAAGAGACTGAAGAAATGATTGGAATGTTGAAAGAAAAGAACAAAGCATTGGTTGATCAACTAAAAGCAATGAAAAGAGAACATGAACATTTCAATACACAAATGACTGAAAATCTAGATGCATTAAGGATAGCTAAGGATAAAGCAAGAGATCTACAAAGAGAGAAACAACAACTTGAAGCTCTAGTATCTGATAAGGATGATGAAATCATAAGGTTAACTAGTATTCAACAAAATATGACAGATCAACTAGGTTATGCACATCATGAAGCAATTCTGAAGAATGATGAAAATCAATCATTGAAACTTGAAGTATCAAGGTTGACTGGTGAACTTGAAACTGAGAAGAAATCCAAAGAATCATTGGAGAAAAGTTATGAAGCATCAAAGATGTTGGATGAATAACTGAATATAAGAAGACTCTACAAAGATGGAGGACTTGATTACAAAGGAAAAGACTCTATCGAGAAAGAAATTCATACTACCGAGAGAGGAGAATCATCAAAACAAGCTGGAAAAAGGAATAACATCAAAAGGAAGAAGCCTATTTGCTACTACTATGGAAATCAAGGTCATACTGCCAACATATGCCAGATCAGAAAAGGTAAGCAATCGAATATCTCTAAGTCTAATGGATATTGTTACAATTGCAATAAATATGGTCACATACCTAATCAATGTAGGACAAAGTCTATTAACAACTATCAGAAGGCAAAATTCAAAGGGTTTTGTAAAAACTGCAATAGATATGGACATAGTACCGAGAAGTGCTGGTTTAAGCAAAATAACTACATGAAGTATCCACGTCGAGAAAACATTGGAGGTTACCAAACTCACATAGATCCTTACCAAAAATATGCAACAGTACCATGGGATTACAATACAAGGATATGGTGCGAATGTTGTGGAAGATATGGACATATAAGTGCCAACTATTTTATAAGATTTGGAATGAACAACCGGAGATCATGGAGAAATCTTGGTATGGTATGTTTTCATTGTCACAAAGCTGGACATTTAACTGGAGATTGTAGAGATCATCTGAGAAGAGACTTTGAAGAGATAAAAGAAAAATTCAAGATGATTTGGAAAAAGAAAGAAATTATGTCTGATGAAGAAAGCACCTTACCTACCGAGTTAGGTGCACGTATTTCAAATTAGTCAAGGAAAGGTATGAAGGGACTGCATTCTTTAAAAGTTAAATCATAACAGTTCCTATTCTATTATGTACAGAATTCAAAATCTGCATAGTTAAGATGCAACTAGTCAGTTTATATACTATATAGGAAACCTGTCAAGTCGGTGTATATAGGAAACTTGTCAAGTCGGTGTATATAGGAAACCTGTCAAGTTGGTTAATAAAGCAAAGTTGGGTACTCGATGAAAACAAAAAAAAGAGTAAATTAGTAAAAGGTGAACCGAGTGCATTTAATATCTTGACCTAACTTGCATGAAGCCCGATAAGGTATTTTTGAGTACTTAAAAGTGTTTTCACGGTCATTTTCATTCACCCAAGTTTTCGAGAAGCAGGGAAAAGCAAATCAAAGCGATCAAACTTCATTCAGAGCGAATTTCAAGGTATTTACATCAATCTATTCACACTGTTTAGTTGGTTTCCGATCTAGTCAAATTGCTATTGTCTACCGAGTGTGAAGAGTCAGTCACTTGTAAACCCTAAGGATAACTTGTCGAATCTTACCCAAAATCTACCATGGCGCCCAAGATCCAAGACCTTGTAGTTGTCCAAAATGTGGAGAAGCCCTCACTGAAATATTCCCTAACTCCTAAAGTTGCCTCAGAACCAGATGATAAAACTACATTTTCACTCATCCCGGATTGAGTCTTGTTAGTAGAAGATGTCAGATTATTTACCAAATGTTGTGTTGAGGAACTCGGTCATGTAGAGATTAGTGACACATATGATGAACTATGCACTAATGGAAAACTGGCTAGAAAATTTGAGCATATCAAAATCAAGAGATTAACTAAAGCCCTAGTCTATCCCCGTGTGTTCAAACCCCAGTGGGTTAAGTTTGTATTGAGTAGAGTACATGATGATTTCATGTGGCTACAAGAGCAACCATTCAAGATCACGAAGGAAGTCATTCACCTGATCCCGGATATCCCATCTATGATCATGCTCGTGCACAAAAAATGATATCACAAAAGGAGCTAATCAGTCTAACCGAAGTAGAATCTGAGTATCAAGGACTGAAATTGAATAATGTCACTGATGCTGAACTGAAATTTGCAATCAAAGTTATTGGTTACTATTTCTTCCAATCTGCAAGGGAAAACAGTGTACCATGTGCTGCAGTGGACCTGGCCTACAAAATATTGAAGAAGGGAATGAAAGTAGACTTATGTGAAGTACTACTAAAGAACTTGTTTGAGAACCTGAACACAATAAGGAAGCCGAAGAAGAACAACTTGACAAACAGACTAAAGTTCGGATCACTACTTGTATGTATGTTTTTCTATTTTGAGAAGTTCTTTCCCTCAGTCGGTAAAGTAGTATGGGAGCTACACCGACCTATCACCCATCAGATCAATGACTACATCAAAAAGTTAGGAGATAACTTTAATGATATCATGGATGATTACTTCAGCAAATTCTAACAGAAAATGCACAACAAGTACAGGATCCCACCACAACTGGTCAAAAAATACAAGGACAATATATGTTTTGAAGTCGAAACTGATTATTGCTATGTAAATGCCGTTGAACCGAGGACTCAATCGTTGCAACCAATGGGTTATGAGATTGATTATGATATTACACAACAACAAATTGATGCCTATCTATCATTGCCAAGGCATACAACTGAACTAAGGTATGGAACCTATGAAGAGGTGAAGGAGAAAGTAAAAATGAGCATTGTAGTACCTAAGGCTACAAGAAAAGCTACAAAGATGATAAAGGCTTTATCTAAGAAATTCAGAGAAGAATCCTCCTCTACACCTATCAAAGGCAATCTTGCCATTACCGAAGAGGAATCAGAAGCACAAGAGGCTACAATAACATTGAGCACAGAGTTGCCAAAGGGAAAAGTTCTAAAAAGAAAGAAACAGGACATCACAAAGGCCCTATCGACTCCACCAACAAAGAGACCCAACACCAGAGCATCAGCTGCATCACCGAGTAAGAAACAAAAGACTGTTGTCATTACAAAGGTAACCAAGACTTACAAGAAATCTATTCAGAGACTCATTTTGGCAAAAGAGTCGAGTGATACAGAGTTTGATGATGCAAACAAATTCCAGGTTGTGAAAAGCAAAAAGGTAAACATTCACAGTGTTGAAATTTTTTGTGCCAATCTTAAAGAATACGATGGATTTGTAGGATTTAGATATGTTAAGTATGAGACTAGGAATAATGATGAGAAATGACAGATTGAAGAAGCTGTCATATGTACACTTCTGAAGTTTCGGTTAGCACCATTAGAACTAGAAAAGTCACTTCTGAGTGAACTCTACTCACACATTGATAATAGATGGAAATATGCAATGGATTCGGAGAGACAAATAAGAGAAAGAACTCTAGTCCAACTATTTCCTGACATGTCCGTAGCTAAAATCAAGGAGCATCTGACCACATGCGATTCTAAATTTCTTGTGAAATAGAGAGCCTTAAAATTGATGAATGGGCTATATATTGATGTGGAGAATGAGACTAAAGCCAAGTGGCAGAAGATCTTCAAACAAAAGGATGTCGGTGAACAATCTCAAATTGAAATTGTTGATGTCACCGAGCAAGGTCCAGACCTAGTTGACACTATACAAATTGATGAAGATGTAATGGATGAAGCAAAACCAGAGCAGGAAATGATTGAAGGCACCACTTATGCAAAACTTGTCTCTAGTGAATCTATCTTTGAACAAGTTCAGCCTTATCCGCCGATGAAGCCACCAGTCTCAACCGAAGCTCCCAAGGACACCGAGCAAGCTACCGAAGGCAACAAATCTGAAGCTATAGGTGACACAACCAAAGATCAGATGTCTCAAGCACAGACAAGCAATACAAATATTACAATCGAGACCCCTAGTACCGAGCCACCCAAAGACACTACAACTGCTATAGGAACAAATCAAAGTGTTGCATCTACCCAACAACCTACCGAGGGTCAGCAAGCCTCACATGCACTTGTCTTAGTGCCATAGACCAAAGGAAAATAAAAGAAGGTGAGAAAGCATGGTTTTAAATTTGACTTATCTAAACCAATCGTGTTGCCCAATATAGACATTTCCAAATTAAAAGGGCAAGAACTCACTGAATTCGGTGAACTCTAGAAAGCAAAGGCCAAATAGGAGAAGCAACTGGCCATACAGAAAAATAATAAAGTACTTCAGAAGGTTAGGACACTACTAACATATATGCTACCATCAACAACAGTGTCAACTAATGCAACCATCCATATTCAGTTGGATTAACTCCTCAATCAGATTGAAACATCTGGAGTTGATGCATCTGAGTACTTAAGCAAGCTCAAGGATAAAGAGATTACAACAAAAATGATAGAGGAAGTACAAAAATCAATTGCTGTTGGCAAGGTAAAACTTGTCAAATTCATTGCTGAGTTGTCCCCTCAACTCAAGCACATTCTTTATTTATTCCAAAAATTGTGTACATTTTCTTTATTTATTAAAGATATCAAAAATAAAATTGATGCAATTGAGAAAGAGATCACCGATCTCTCATCTAAGTTGACCACTGAGCCTACTTCAGTTCAAATTTTTTACAAAAAGCTACAACAACTCATGGCTCAACAGTTAGAACTGAGGAATGAAGAGCATAAAATTAGGATGGATATAATGACCCTTCAAACATTATTCCTTCCTCATCTCTCATCAGTATAGGAACAGCTCAATCGAGCTACACGCTTATCAACTACACAAGAGGGAAGCACTCTTGATGGCTTGATATCACTCTTATATGATATTCAAGCACAAAACTCATTAATGGAAAGTGTCAAGGACTCACTCTCAGTCACCCTCACCGATGCCCAGACCAAGTATAAGACTATTTTTGATCAGTTACCACCTCCGGATGGAAATTAAGTTTTTCATGTTTGTCAAAAAGGGGGAGTAATATTATGATACTACAAAGAGGAAAGCCGAGCAAAGGGGGAGTAATTCTACATTTGGAGAGTAATACAGTTTTGTTAACACAATTTTGAGTATTGTATACAAGGGGAGTATACCGAGCAGAATATACAGAGCATTTAGAGCACACAAGTACAGAACATAACCGAACATGCAAAATTCAAAGTTATGTACAAAATAATGATAAGGGGAGTATATCTGCATATACTATTTTATTGATTATTGTATATATTGTCAAGTATAGTCATTTTGTCAAGTATATAGTTTTTGAGTTATGACTTTGTAAGTAGTTTTTGTCAAACATCTCAACTAATTTCAAAAGGGGAGATTGTTACTACTTATCAAATTGCCATTAGTTTCATATCCAAAGTCATACTATATATTCTAGTTAGTTATTACCGAATCATGTAGTCGGTACACATAGAGAAGTCGGTATAAATAGTCTAGTCGGTTACAGAAGAAAGCAGTCACAGAACGCAGTATTCTCCGAGCTGTTTACTGAGTAAAGTTTCATGGCTACCGAGTGGTAAAGTTAACTCACTGAGTTGATATTCATCGAGTGAAACATTTTACTAGATACATTGAACTTGGACATGCACATGAAAACATGTTACAACATTGAGGCACATCTAACCGTTTTTGCATTGGAAATTGCACTAGGAGATTGTGTATGATTACAAGGTCAATCTAGCCAATGAGATATTTTGTTTAGTCATTCATTCGAAGAATCTTTTATAAGATCGAAGAAATGAATTAAATCACCGCTGTAAGAGATCTATTTATATAGCATGCTTCTAGGGTTAGAAAAAAAATAGTGTGTATGCATGAAGGAAGACTGTTACAGAGACGCAGAGATGTCACCGAGAAGGTTATTAGTGAACAGTCGAAGAATAGAGTAAACATAAGGGTTTACCGAGTTTCATTATGGGTTACTGAGGTATGCTACAAGCTAGGTAATCTTATTTAGAGCACATAGAATCTGCTTTAGCATTTCAGATGTAAAGCTGCAGATATTTGTAATGATTTTATTGTAATATCTTGAAGTTGTAAGAGAAACCTTTAACAGGGTAAAAGACTCTAACCAAGTCTATAAATTGTAAATCCTTTAACTAGGTGATACACTTATATAGTATTGTAAAATCCGTTAGTAAGTTAGATCTAACCGATCTTGATACTCCTAACAGGGTAAGCTATCAGAAATAGCTAAATGTAGCTCTAATCAAGCATTCTTTATTATTGCAGTAGTGAAGTTGTGGGTGCCATCCCCATCGCAGTTTTTCTCTCTAACCAAGAGTTTCTGTGTGACCAAAATATATGTGTTATGGAGTGAATCATGTATGATTGTTATCTATTGATTTTAGTTTTATTTTATGTTACTGCACTATTCTGTCTATGCATAATAGTAAGGTTATTATCAAATAAAAGTTTTGGGGTACTGATTCACCCCTCCCCTCTCAGTACATTAGCTTTCCATATTGGGCCTAACAAATTTTGCCTATCACCTTATTTCTAAATGTTCTACAATGATCTCATACATATGTGAGTCATATTACAACTCTCCATGTTGGCTTAAAATGATTTTACAATTAATTACAAAATATATTATCGACAAAATTCCTGTCGGCCAGAGTGCCGGTATCCATCCTTTCACTGCCGGTGTTCTGTGTGCCGGTGTAGAGTTTGTTGTGGCTGGTGCCGATATATTTGTCTTACCGATATCATATGATTGCAAGGTTGCCATCAATGACAAAACCTTCAAGCACCTACAATTTCTCATTGGAGTGTGCATTTTCCAACAATCTCCCCCTTTGGCATTGATGGCAACACTCATGAGAAAAATAAAAAAGTGTTCAAAAATGATATCCAAAAATAGTTTGCCAAAAATGTCTTACCAAAACTGTATGCTCAAAACTGTGTGCTCCCCCTGAGTAAATGAACCATTTTTCTCATTCCTCTACTCCCCCTTTGACATCAATGACAAAGGTTGTCATTTGCTGTCAGTGGAGTCCTTCTTGAATTCTTGTAACCAGTGGGTTACAATCTGAAAAATGTTTGTCAAAACTAGATTTATTCCATTGCAAAATGTTTTGCAGTCTTTTATGGCTTCTTGAGTCCTCTGCAATGTACTGGTGAGTAAGTGCATTTGCTCTTTCGGTGTCTTTAGTCTGGGAACCAGATCATCAGATATTTCTTTTCTCAAAGAAATAAGATACTCTAGTCTTGGACCAAGTCTACATTTTAAGTCTTTTGCTTTGTCCTTTATTCTTTGTTTTTCATTTTCCATTTTCTTTATTTTCTCTTCCTGCTCTGCAATTTTCTTCTCTAATTCCAAAAATGAGTCTGATGTTCCAATCAGATTATCAACAATATTATTAATCTTATCCTGTGCTTTTCTAATTTTTTTGTCAAGATCCTCTGTTAATACATCCGTTTTGCAAGTGTCCATGTACAATTTCTTGAAGTCAAGAATGATTTCACTGAGTTGCGGTAAAAGAGTATCCATTTCCTCTTTGTTCTTATTCACAATTTCCATAAAGAATTTTTCTTTCTCTTTTATAATTCTTTCCTTAAATGTATCCTCATTTATTTTGTCTAGTGTTATTAGGTTGCCGGTTATATACTTAGACAATGTGTCTAATTGGCTCAAAGAGTCTTTATTCTCAACACTGCACTTTGGTGCTATCATCTTCAAAATTGGTTAAATGTCATCTATAGCCTTATAGGCTTATGCATTGCACTCTGTTATTTTGTTTATTGAATCTAATAAGACCTCAACTACATTAGTAGGTCTGAATTCTGTCATGGCTATACCAGATGTTTGTCCAACAATTTTTACAATCTATAATCCGCCAGTTGTAGTTATAGCTTTGCTTTCCTCTTTCTCTGGAGGATCTGTTTGAGTTTGCATTGCTACAAACAAAATTTTAGGCTTTTCATTTTGGACCGGTGGCACTGTCTCTGTCTGTACATGTGAAGGAGCCTATTGCTCTACCCGTTTCTCCATGTTGTCCACTGCCGGTTTTTCCTCTTTGCTACTTGTTGTTGGTGACTTAGTTGGTTTTTCAGTTTCAATAGTTGCCGGTGGCTTAGTGGATTTATAGTATGCATATCTGTGGTTTTTGCCTTTCCAGTGTCCGGGGGTTGACTTGATCCTTTAGTTTGTTTTAGTTCACCAATTTCAATGTTTTCTACTGCAATATTTCCTGCCGATGGCTCTGTTGCCACATCTGATTTCTCAGTTGATTCCTTATCCACCACAATATTGACTTCTTGAGTGTCAATGTTCATTGTATATAACACCTCAGAATCAGGATTTGTATCTTCATGTGGTGTGTCCATACTCTCAGTTGCTGGTTGATTGTCAGTAGTGTCTACCGGTGGAGTATCTAGAGGCAGTGGGGGCAAGTTGTCTGTTATCTTTATACTGGGAGGTCCACCTACCTTACCTTTTCCTTTATCCTTGCCCTTTTGATATACCTTGAAGGTTTTAGGTTTTTGACACTCTTCTTATTTCTCTTTTTCTACCAGGAATATGTCCCATGCATCTGCTTTTTCCTTTGTTACCCGATTCACTCTTCTTGCCATCAGTGCTACATGTCGGTGAGCAGTTGAGAATACTGACTGGTTAGCCTCAGAGATTAATTGATCTATATCACCAGGTGAGTTAACAGGGTGCACTGCAAGTAGTTTTTCAATCTTTATTTTCTTATCTGGCTCAACAATAGCTACTCTTCTAGTTTCTAGTCTATTATATAGATCTGCTAGTATTTCATCAACAACTTGCATAAAAAATTTCTTGAAAATATCTAAGTGTAAGATTACACTGTTCTCTACTTTCTCTTTGTCATCAGCGGATAGTGTGTCATATAATTTGTTGACGTTCTTCAACTTTCCATCCTCTGTAATTTCATTGAGAAGTTTATCAATGGGAGCAATAGTTTGTTGTGTCTTCTTCTTAGGAGTCATCTTCTTTTTCTTTGGAGTTAATTTCTTTGCTTGGGGCCTCACTACCTGTTGCTTCTATCTTGTCCTCTTTGGTGTAGGAGAAGGTGCCGGTGAAGGTTTTCTTTTCCTTTCAACTCTCCTAAATACAATAGGTATGTCACTTTCTGAAGAAGTTCCAACCAGTGAAAGGTGAGTTTCCAGTTGAAGTGCTTCCAACTCACTTTCAGTTATACCGATTTGTTTTAGCACATCTTCTTTAATAGCTTTTGCCTGCCGAGTTCCTTTTCTAACAGTTGCCTCAACCTTCTTAACTCTTTTCCTTGATTGAATTTGGCTTTCTATAGTTTCAACACTACCAAATACTTTTTCTTCTGGTTCCTTAGGAGCTTCCAGGAGGACTTTTGCATAAGTTTCTATTATGTTGTCACCAGTCTCATACCCCATTTCAGTTACCCAGATGGTTCTAGGAATAACTGTCTCCATCGAAATTTCATCTTTCTTTATTACAAAATAGATTTCCTTTTGGTACTCATCCACAATAGCTTGTGATAGCCTTACTCTTGTTTTCATTCGAGCCTTTAGTGCTTGAAAGTGCTTATTTATGGCTTTCTCCCTGTTCTCTCCCATATTGTTCAACAATTCTGATAGTTGTTTTCCTACCGGTATATCAAATCTAAAATCTTTAGCACCAATACCAGGTACTTGTTTGGTTATGTATAGCATCAGACAAACAAGTAGGTTTCCAAATCTGAATGTTCCTTTGTTTTCCCTTTTGATCTTTCCTAGATTGTCTATTAGCTCATCTCTAAGCCATTCACATATGTCTATCCTTGCATTATCATTTACCATATCATAGGAACTCTTATTACATAGGCTAGAAACTAAGTTTAACCTATTTTCATGTGTATCCTTGTAACCTAAGATCATACTGATAAATCTGATATTTGTATCCTTTACATCATTTACCCGTAGTGATCTTTTATCAAATGTTGCACCAGTTAGGTTTGTCACTAAGTCATTTGAGACCTTCTTAGTTTTGTCAGGTCTGTTGCTAGTGGAGGGTAACCCTGTTACTACCCTTACCGCTTCTTTTGTGATCTTGTGAATAGAGTCTAACCAGAAAAATTCACCATGTACTCTGCTTAACACAATCCTTATGATATCCTTAGGGAAATCCAGGATACTAAGTATTTCAGTGAAACCTAGGGTTTCTACTATCTTGTGTTCAGGTTTGATATTTACGGATTCATCACAGATTACAGTCTCATACATATTCTTAATTTCATCATCACCTAGTTCATCAATATGACAATGTATATACATTCTAGGGTCTTCAGAATATACTACTCCTTTAGGGATTTGGGAG
This sequence comes from Cryptomeria japonica, assembly GCF_030272615.1. Classification (NCBI taxonomy): domain Eukaryota; kingdom Viridiplantae; phylum Streptophyta; class Pinopsida; order Cupressales; family Cupressaceae; genus Cryptomeria; species Cryptomeria japonica. The sequence goes on along the minus strand of NC_081414.1, from coordinate 800,248,674 downwards.
AATGCACCTATGCTGTCATCTTTCTTAGCAATTTTGGGAACTAGTTGATAAACGAGTCTAGGTCGCTTAACAACTTCAACAACAGTAGGGTTTGCAATAAATTCATGAGTGGATGAAGATTCCATAGCTATAAATACCTCAATCTGCCTTAAGGATGAATGCTTTGATGGATTGCTTCACTTCTTTGCTTGGAGTACCTTTGCTTGAGAGTCTTCGTGCTCTCGAAGATTTGAATGCTTGGTGAATGAAAAAAGAGCCAAAACACTTGCTTTATAATGTTATTTTCACCAACTACCACATTTATTGCTTGTCGGTTAAGTCACAACTTAAGTCATCTGTCGATATATAAGTAATTTCAACTTCTCACCATCAACCGAGGGAATAATAGTATGTTTTTCATTTTGTTGCTAAACCCCCAAAAGAATTTTCTTTAGTTAGATGAGGAGTTTCCTACCAATGGAGTGTTACTCTGTTCTGCCAGTGGAGGTGTAATTATATCAACATTCTGATCTGACTTTCTGATCCATTGTTTTCAAAATTCTTGCTTTACCTCTTCAACTTTTTCTTTACCTTTCAAACTAGGACCTTTGTTATTTGCCGGTGATGCCTTACTTATGCAAAATTTAGCAATATGTCCGATCTTGTTATAGGCATAACAAGTCACATTTTTCTTTTGAATAGCTTTCCCATATCCTATGCCGGTGTGTGTTCTACATTGATTAGATAAGTGCCCAAATCTTCCACAAACATAACATCTCACATTCATTCTGCAATTTTCTGAATTATGACCAACTTTTTTGCATTTAGAACATTGACCGGTGGGTGTATTAGTGTTTTGATAATTTCTAGATCTACACTAATTTTCTCTATGACCATACTTGTTACAGTTAAAGCATTTGCCATTAAACTTGTAAGCAGTAGGTTGTCTTGCCGGTTTGATATGCTCATGATTGTTTGCAGTACCAGAGCTTTCACCAACTTCAAATCCAAGCCCATTTGTATCACCATTAGGTTTCTATTTCTTTAGCATGTCATCAAGTTCTTCTGAACTTTTCTTGAATTTTTCTTTGTGATGATTTGCAGCAGTTAGTTCACTTTCCAAGATTCCTTTCTGTCTTATGAGTTCAGTTCTATCATTTTGTGTGTGCATTAGATCTGTCTTCAACATATCATTTTCATGAATAAGTCTTGTGTTTTCATTTCCAACATCATTTAGTCTTCTGGCCAAGTCTTTTTCATTCTTCTTCCTATCTTCAATTTCTTTACAAAATCTCATAGTCATATCCTGCATCTCATTCTGTGTTGTAAGGATCTCTTGTCTTAGCTTATTTACTAGATCATTAAGAGTTTCTTTTTCATCATTCTCATTCTGCATCTTTTCACAAAGTTCTCTTCTCTTATTTCTTGCAATGGTAAGATTTTCTTGAAGTGCTTGAATGATATCCTGAGCAGCCTTTAGATCATCTTCAAGTTTGATATTCTCCACCTTTTGTGCATCATAGTCTGAAAGAGATTTTTTCAATTGTTCTCTCAAGTTTTCCATCTCTACCGGTGACAAGATCTTCCTCAAGCTGTTAGGCTTCTGAAAATAGAGGACCAGGCTCTGATACCAATTGTTAGGATTCCCAAAGATACTGAGAGGGGGGGGGGGGGTGAATCAGTATCTAACTGGTTTCTAAATTTACTTGAATTAAAATATGTAAATCATATCAATACTGTGTACCGGTAAACCAAAAATAATGCAGTAAACAAGAATAAAAACCACATGAAAAGCACACCATAACACATTAGTTTAATGAGGAAACCTGGTGTGGGAAAAACCTTGGTGGGATTTGTGACCCACAATATTCACTTATTGGCCAATAAGGGAATATTACTATTTTACAAGAGGGGCCTGCACATGTAGGAAGGCCAAGTGCCTAGAGCTCACTACTCAATTACAAAGGAAGTCACACTGACTTACAAAAATGGATTATACAAATCCAATGTCTTATACTGCTTCAAATTAGCATCTGCTATGCCAGATCCAGTACCAGTTTTAGCTTTGCTTCATACATAAACCCTTAACCTATAATTCACATATTAGGTCTGCATAATTTCATCTATCACCTTGTTTCTAAATATTCTACAATGATCTCATACATATATGAGTCATATTACAACTCCCCATGTCAACTTACAATGATTTTACAATTAATTACAAAATATATTATCAACAAAATTCCTGTCAGCCAGAGTGCCAGTATCCATCCTTTCACTGCCGGTGTTCTGTGTGCCGGTGTAGAGTTTGTCATGGCCGGTGCCGGTATATTTGTCTTGCCGGTATCATATGATTGCAAGGTTGCCATCAATGAAAAAACCTTCAATCACCTACAATTTCTCATTGGAGTGTGCATTTGCCAATAGAAACTCACGAATGCACTAAAGTTTGGCATGAATTGTTGGCATATGATGAAGCGGTGATAATGTATGATTGTCATTGATGTCAATAAGTGAACTGATATATGATGCTCAAGTAGGTGAACTGGTATGAACTGGTATGAATATTGGAAGCGGCAATAGTCAACCGAGATGGAGTAAACCGATGTTGGGGTTCGCAAGTTGACTACCACTTTGTAGTCTCAGTTCAGCTCGAAGGTTTCCAGTTTGGCGATCTAACTTGTGTGGTGCAATCGATGACATTCTGTGATGAGTTAGTTAAGAGATAAGGATGAGATTGAGATGCCATGCCAACTATGTGCATGTGAAGAATCTCTTTGAGGATCTTGTGCGTGAAGATTGAATGCATTGAATGTCTACCTCAGGAATGTGCATTTTTCTTAGAGGTATGCGAAAAGAGCATGATGGGTTACTATTTTCTAGTAGCAGTGAAGATTGGACGATGTAGAATAACTTGAGATCTTTCTCAGATTGCTTTATTCTATGCAATGCATTTTAACAGTCAGGATCAAACTGCTTGTAACTGAAAACCTAAATGTTTAGGGTTTAGGGTTTATGTTGCCGACCTAATTGTTGTCTATAAGGTCGATGATGTTTTTTATTATTGAGGTTGGAAAAAGTTGTTTTTATGTATGTGTGTTGAAGACTTGATACTTGCCAAACTAGAGTAAGGAGTTTGCAGAGTGTGATAACAGAATAGAGGAACTGAAAAGGATCTGCCTTAGCAAAGTAGTGCTGTTATCAAATCGGAGTTTTATCTGTTGTCTTCTAACCATTTCAGTAGAAAGAAAATCCCTTGACTAGGTATCTTTAACAGGCTTGTTGCAAATCCTCTAACCAGGTGACTCAATTTCATTGAGTTCTTTAAATCCTCTAGCGAGGTAACCTTTAACAGGGTTTATAGCCATCCCTTAACCGAGTGATCCCTAACAGGATTGGTTCCTAACATAACCTTATTGTAAAGTCTTTAACTAGACTAGGCTCCTAATAGAGAAGACTTTAAAAGAGTTCAAAACAAGCTCGTGGCTATTCATCCCCACCGTGGTTTTTCCCATTTGGATTTCCACATGAAAAATTTGTGTGTCATGGGCTGTGTATTTTTCATGTCATGATTGAGTAGTTTTTGTTCAAGTTGAATATGCATGCAGAGCTAATGGTTGTGATATTACTAATGCAACTCATGCATGATCAAACTAGTAAAATAGCTATCTAGATTTGAGAATTGTTGGATGCTATTTGAAGTACTTTTGTTTTACCGGTTTAGCTGTCTGAAGTATTTCTGTTTATCAATATTGCTATGGTTAAGTACAGAGGTATAGACAACCGGTTAGCTATGTTTAAAGAGTGTCATAATATTGAAGCAAGTTTTGTCTGTACTGATTCACCCCCCCTCTTAGTACCTTTTAGAGTATTAGTTGTTCATCATTATTCATCATGAATGTGATGTATAATGTTTTGTATGCACTAATCTGCTCCCTAGATTTTCTAAACTAGCCTTTGGATGCTCTGAACTGCCTTGCTTTTTGCCAGTTTGTTAGTGTTTTCTCACCTTGGTCACTTTTCTAGTTTTTGAGTTTGTACTAGAGGCTTTGTGTGGCTGATTTGAGTTCTCAGAGAGGTCATTCTATTCTATGTTAATTATTTCATTATTGTTTTTGGCTCTGGTAAGATGGTTCATGCCTTACCGTTAAGGAATGTGCTTATGTGTTGTATAGCTCCAATAAGAGGAATAATGCCTTGCTTTAGAGGAATGTATGATGTGATCTCCAATGAGATGGTTGTGCCTCACTATTGAGGATCAGATTTTCATATGGATTAGTTCCTGGAATTATATTTGCCTTGGTTCATTGTTGCATTGCTTTGGTGGAGGCTCTTACTTTTCTTGTGGCTTTATGATTCATATTATGCTTCAGTGATGCTGTGATTGTGGATATATTTCATGATGAGCCTTCATGATTTTATTGTGATGTTGTTCTAATTCATGTCTACCCTAAGGTATTGGTCCATGGATAGGGAGAGTGGGTTCTTGCATGTGTAGGACCGGGGTTGTGAGAAATAGGCTCTAAGAGGTTTCTAGAGAGGATGCTTAGGGTCTTGACCTATTGTGGGACCACATTAAGAGTTTATGTATAATTTCAAGTGATAACCATAATAATTTGATTAGTGGCAATGGGTAATTAGGATTCACTTAATCAAGATAATGAATTTGAGTTTGTGCCCCAACTGAGAGTCCCTAGGAGGTTGTTTTGGGATCTAAGATTGGGAAGACTGTTGGTGCAGTAAACTGATCTCCCTTGCTTGGCTCCAAGGTTGATATGTATTCCACATGAGGATAGCACATGATGACACTCTTTCCCTATACATGTCCATGATCCTTATGCCCTTATTGTTGGTTATGCCTTTGGGATTTTATTGATTTATGATTAGCCTTGTGATGTGATTTGATTATTCTCTTGGTTTGTTATCTTGTAGGTGTCATGTTGAGTCCCTTGGATGTTAGGTGTTAGCCTAGGTATTGAGTGTGAGTTGGAACCCCATGTCATCTCCTAGCATGGGGGGTGGTTCCTTTTGGTGCCACATGGTTGGGTGGTTTGATGCCTTCTTCCATTGGGATGTTCTACATTGGATGGTTGCGTGCGTGGATGTGGATTCTATGATTCTTTATTATGTGATAGCTGTTGAGCTGATTTCTATGTATTTGAAATAGAATATTGTATCATGATAAGATTGTTAATACAAGAGATTATGTACGCTTATGCTTTGTATTCCTATGTAATAGGACATGATGATGTAGATACTATGATCTTGTAATGGAATAAGATATTGTAATAATTGTATGGTTCATGTTTTAAGAATGTCCATTATGCAGATAAGAGATTGGTATCTATGTAGGAATAATATCTTTAATGGATAGCTGTGTGTATCCTTATTGTAGGAAATAGTGCTATGAGATAATCTTGTATAAGTAATCTTATTTGGAAAGTAAACTAGTACTTGCTGTATATACTTTGCATATGGTTATGTATATGTTTATCTTGATGAGATGTAATGTGATTCTTAGTGAATGATCTATTCCTATTGTAGAAGATGGTTAGCTATATCTATGAAGAAAGATAAGGGAAGTAGGAATATTTGATTTGGTGATTTAAAATGAACTTTAAGGATAATGGGACATGTTAGAATATGCATATGATATTAGTGATTCTCATGGTTAATAAGAAAGTAATTGAATATGAATGATTTTACTATGTGCATATGATACGTTAGATGGAGATGTGATTATGTGTTAGAGTTGTTTAAGTAGTGACGTTGAAATACCCTAGGGATTGAATGAATAGATAAATGTAAGCAATAAGAGATAAGTTTCTATGTTGTTATTTCTACTTGCATTATATGTTGCTATGATTATGGTTATGTTCATGATATTTGATGCATTCATGTATATGTTTATCTATGATCTTGAATCTTGATAGTTTAATTGTGTGGCATTAGTGAACATTTTAATTTTAATTTTTATCTCTATTTGTTAGTTAGTTTAGTTATTTTCTCTACAATATTTTGGTGGACATTTTATAAATGGTTTTGGGAGCCTTCAAGCAAATATAAAGGGTAGGTGTGAAGATAAGTTCACCACCTTCGTAAACTTCCTCATTGCCGGCTGAAAATAGTAGCTTTGTAGACAACATATGGATTCGTATCAAAATATGTTGTTGCAGAGATTTTTGTCAAATATTATAGTTGGAGATTCTCTAGTAGATATGAAAAAAAAATGTAGAATCATCTAGACAATGCGTGACTTGTTTGGCAAAATGCCTTAAGGATATGTCATCTCATAATTTCAAATAGAGGTAATTGGCAGGTCTAAAATGAAATTCCACAACCTTTTCCCACATATTCCACTTGTGCAAAATGAGAACTTCAGAACAAGTATTGACATTCATCACGGAATAAAAGATAGCATGTTTTTTTCATATGTTGTAGTGGCAACCGCCATGGTTGAAGAATCTAAAATGTGAAAGCATTAACAAGGCATCTAATTTTTTTTTTTACATAATTCATCAAGGAAATGTCATTGTAGAACACAATATGTCACAGAGAGGGGGGAGGGGGGGTGAATCAGTGATTTCAAATAATTTCCAACTATGTGTGTGCACTCGGTAAAGCAATGAAGAAAATAGTAATCAAACACAAAAAGAATGCATCTCACAACACTAGATATATGAGGATAACTCAATCTGGGAAAAACCTCGGTGAGAAATGCTACTAGAGTCTACTTTTCTAATCCAACCTCACAACAAAACAACAACTACAATGTTTAGGGCACCATAACAAGGAGAACCAACCCCTAATAATTTATGAACACAAACCCAAAGGAGCACCAACTCCTACACCGAGCTCCAACTCAGTGATACACAATGAATTAATGGCTTATTACAATGAAAGTACCTTGTTACAAATGAGTTTTGTAACACCTATTCAATTTCTCTTTGTTGGTTACAACTCTTCTCTGTTTCATCAGTTCTTTTACTACCTATTATCAATTCACTCTCTCTGATCTGTTACTGGTCAATCTATAGCTTTGCTAACTTCCTCTGATACTCACCTTGCACTCTATCACTCTTGGATGCCTTCTCACTAGTTCACCTCATCTCTATTATCTACCGGTTAAACCTATGATAAACCTCCTTAGTATTTACACCTTTTCTACCAGTTCTCCTTTAGATACTTAGTTATAATACTCTTCTCAGTCTGATCTACACTTTGTTCGCTCGAGCACACACCCTTCTCTCAACACATCACATTTTTGATCTTTTATCTGCATATTTATTTATCTACTTTCCTGCCAAAACATAGATTCAAAGTTTGGTGCACTTAGGGTTTTGTTCATTGACTTGACTTAGATCGGATCTCATCAAATTTATCCTCTGAGATCAACCTCCTGCAACAAGGAAACTCCACAGGCCAAATCCTTACTTCAAGTGCACATTTTAAATATTTGGCAAACATGACTCAACTTTCTGTCAATCACCATTAATGTTAAAATAATTTTCTTCTCCAGGTTGAGAAGGAGATCAGATAACATGCATTGATAAACACACAGGAGTCTTCCATCGATCTTCATCAAGCCCCAGACTTCTGCAACTCACATGTGAATTTTATAGTCTTCATTTAATGTTGACTGACTTTTCAACTGCCTCGATAAATAAAACTTCACCGACTACTATACGCTAGACACTTGGATCCTATGTGTCATCCTTCATCAACTTCCACCTCAACACAATCCACTTAGTGAGTTCAAGCTTGGTCACTGACCAAAAACATCATACCGGTATCTGCCTTATGCTATTGGTCTTTTTATCAAGCCGATCATTGGGTAACTCTGTGTTCTGCTTGTCTCTAGCCTATTTATCGGTGGACAGGTTGTTACTACCTTCATACTGGTAACATACCTTTCATGCTGATCATGCTAACTTATCGGTGAACCTGTTTACTAGTTGGCACTGCACCTTCCTGCATATCGACTAACATAACCAGTTTATCTCTTTTCTTTCTTATGTTTTCTTACTGGTGAAAATCCATGCCAGTAACATCTCCTTCTTGCACCCTGCATACACCTTACATACTGGTAACCATCCATACTGGTGACATGCTATACTTACCAGAATGTAATGATTTGCATTGATTGTAGGATATGCTCAAAATTGAGATGTTGAAAAGGCTTTAGAAACTTTCAAGCACAATGCGATTTGTAGGTGTAAAGAAAAATTCCACAATATTTCTAATATCCTCCTTATGCATGCCAAGCTTGCAGATTTTATATCAGATATTATAGTTAGATAAGATTTAGTGGATATGTATGCTTAAAATGGAAGATTGAAAAGGCACGTGAACTAATTGAAATAATGCATCAAAGATGTATTGCCTCATGAATTGCAATGAGTGCAATATGTGCACTGTATTTTGTGGAGAATGTGAACAAACTGTTGAAGCATAGACAACACTTATGAACTATTTGTTGAATGTCTCAAAGGAATAATGTCATATAGAATGCAATGATTCCATAGTTTGCACAAAATAAATTTCTTGAAAATGCTTTAGAAATTTTCAAGCAAATGCAAGTGGCAATCGTTAAACCAATTCCACAACCTCTATCAGCTTTATCCTTTCTTTTTGCAGTAATTGGGAGCTTTGAAACAATATTTGGATAGCTACCAAATTATAAAGAATTGAATATTATTTTGTCAAATATTATAGTTGGAAGCGGCTCTAATCATTACTCATGAAAACTATGGGAGCAATGATAGAGCCTGTGGCCTATCTGATAATTCCTTGAAGAAATGTGGTCTCATAAATGCTAATGTTGTTAGATATATATATAAAATGGCTTCATTTGGAATGGATTATTCATCTCTAAGGATACAATGTTTGGATGCATCGTAGAAGATGAATTTGTTCAAAAATATTTAAAAAATTTCAAAACCTATGCCACACTAAGCTACCCATTGATCAATATGGAAAAGGCCTTACTATCATGCAAAGAATGGGCTATGATGGCCAGAGTGCTTTGGGCCCTTGCAAACAAGGACAACACACACCCTTATAACTTGAGTTAAAACCCAAAGATAAAATTTGTCTAGGTTTTCAAAAAGAATCTCTTCCAAAACTCTGATTCAAAGACAAACCCAACAAACCCAGTTATCAACCAATTACTCCAAGAAGGTCATCCTTGACTATATCTGTAGCACCAACAAAACTGATCATCAAACCAGTAGCATCGACCCCACCATCAACATAAATCACCCCAATAATACCCGTAGCACCAATAACACCAACAACATAAATCAACCCGCAGTACCAACAACATCCATCATCCCAACAATACCCATAGCACCAATACTCCTAGTAGTAACATCCACTACATCTACAAAACCGCTAATCCCATCAGTAGCATTAGTAATACAAGTCATACTTACAACACCAACAACTCCACTTCCAAAAGTGCATAAACCTATAATTAAGGCACTATTCAACATAAAGGATATCCCAACCTGACACAATAACCGTATGCTAGAAAGTGACTCTGAGACAGAATCACATGAATGAGAGTTTGATTCAGTAAATCTCAATACTTCAGATGAGGAAGACACATTACCTTTGCCACCTTGTAAAGATATACCTGTGTATGGAGAAGCATGGATAAAAACTTTTTGGAATCCTCAGCTAGAAGTACCTGCCACATGCTCTACATCAAATCCTGCACCAAAATCTGACAAGGGGAGTACCTTTAATCCACTTCACTCATCTATATTAACCCTAACCGATGCCTCCTCTAAACTTAACCTAATCGATGAGATAATGCCTATCATCTACCTCGAACTCATCGACTGAAACCAGCCAAATCCCCCATGTCTTGATCAATTCCAAAACAATGAAGCACTCATAGACTTTTTAGAATTACAAGATAACATACCAAGCGGGGATCACAAAGCTGGGTTTGCCATTGAAATCAACAACACAACATACTTTGGGGCTGATGCCTATTGTCATTTTGATAATGTTTCTACTTAGTTGAGGTGGTTGTTGGCATGTTTAGTTGTGATTGTCATTGATGGACACACACTTATTTTATGTATGAGTTATTCTCAACTGGTAGTATGTGTTGTATTGTTCAAACCGGTATTATATGCCATTGTATGTATAGTCTTTGATTGTAGAAGACTATCGGTGTTTTGTAGAAGGAACTTACCAGTCAAGGCATGACTAAAGACCTCAAGCGGAACGAGGACCCCTAGTGACAATTAATCTTTTTGATCGGAACACTAGGTTCCAGTTTACCAGTCTTTGTTTGTCAATTGGTAATCGGTATACTATGTTAAACCGGTAAAATTATAAAGTGTGATGAGTTATCATCCACCGACACCGATGCGGTTATTCAACAGGTAAACTTGTAAAGTGTGATGAGTTATCATCCTTTGACACTTTGGAGGTGTTTCTGTGCCATGTTACCAAATGTGTCTAGATGCTTTGAACCTAGGAAATTGTAATCCAATGTCATTGGACCGACATGAAATCAACTTCCTATTTAAAGACATCATGTATAGGGTTTTAACATGTGTGTATATGTGTTGAAGTGTGAAGTTATTGTAGAATCATCATGCAATAGAGATTGAACATGCAAAGGATAGAAGATTGAAGTAATGCTACAATGCATTAACAAAGAGAAGTCAAGGATCTAATCAAGTATTCTATGCTACTTTCTAGATCATTCACTTGTTGATTAATAATCTCTTCAACAAGTCTGAAACCCTTAATCGGGTAGGCCGAGTCAAGCCTATTGTAAATCCTCTAACAAGGTGGTTCACAGTTGTGGATCTGAAATCCTTTAACATGGTAGTCTTTAATTAGATTATCTCCTAATAGAGATCTGGATTCCTAATAGGATCTGTTTTGGTGAAGAGAATTGTAAGGCCTTAACTGGTCTGACCTTAATCGGTCTGGTTACTATTCTACAGATAGTTGACTTGTGAGTTTTACTCACCATGGCTTTTCCCATTTGGGTTTTCGTGTCAAAATATCTTGTGTTATGGTGATTGTGTTTTTGTGGGTGAATGCTTTATTTTCTATTTGTCTTATCTATGTTTTAACTGGTTTGTTTTTTAAACTGCAATACTGGTCTGCAGTTAAATTTCTTAAGAGTTTGCTTAAGTGTTTGGGCAAACTAATTCACCTCCCCCTCTTAGTATTCATCAATTGGTATCAGAGCCAACCTTTCTCTAAGTCTAACCACTTGAAAGGAGATATGAGGAAATATAGCATGAGGGAACTCACTCACTGTTTGGCTGAATCTGAGAGAGCCTATGATAAACTTAAGGTCAAGTATAAAGCCTCTTTAGCCAAAAGAAGAGAGCTTGTTGAGAAAATGATGGAAATTATTGAGAACAACTCTTCTGATGAAGCATACATGGATGCCCTAGTCCAAGAAGTGGAGAAACAGAACGAGTCCAAAAATAACCTAGGGAGGGACCTGGAAGGATTGACTATCAGGATGAGTCAAGAGCTAGAAAATAGAAGAAAAGATGAAGATCTAGTGAAGGACAAGGAGCATGAGATCTTTAAATTAAACCAAGAAATTGGTACCATTACCACTTATCTACAAGAGGGTAAGGAAGAGAAAGAATAAATGCAAGGAGAACTCAATGCAGCCATTTCTCAGAATGAAACCCTGATGAAGACCAATGATGCTCTTTCCAAGGAACTTGCTGAGACAAAGGAAATTCTTTCAAAGCTCAACCAGAGCTCTGAGAAGTTGGACCAACAGCTGGAATCAATGAAGCCATCAAAGGATACCACTGGACTTGGTTTCTTTGCATATGAGGTAGGTGAATCCTCTGGAACCAAGACTGATGCACCAAAGGAGAAATCGTCACCTAAGATCAGCAGAAGGAAAGGTAAGCCAAAGTTCAAACCTGTATGCTTTAACTACCATAAGGAAGGACATACTGCCAATGTGTGTAGGAGCAAGTCTTACAATAATTTTCCTTATATGCAAAACAATCTGTATAACCACAAGGCTAGAACCGGTATATTTGATGGGCATTGTTACACATGCAACAAGTTTGGGCATAGTTATTTTGAGTGTAGATTAGTTATGAGCAACCATGGAGGTTATGCACCAAGATCAAAAGGAGCTGTCCAAGAACCTCCTATGAATCAGAACCCAAATTGGTATAGATTCTATGACGACTAGTTAAATGGTTATGGAGCGGAAAATAGTTGGACAACAATCTGTTTGATCTATCGTGGTAGCGGTCACACTGCTGCAACATGCAGGAGGAAGAATGGAAATGTGAACACCGGACCATGAAGAGCACTTGGTATGGTATGCTATCATTGTCACAAACCGAGACATATTGCCAGAAAATGCAAATTGAAAAATAATCCACTAGAAGATAGACCGTTTGACCCTGAAGGTAAAAGGAAGGTCGATGTTGAAACCACTCGGGCCGATATGAACAAAACTTGGAAGAAGAGATTTGAAGAGATGCCACAAGATATACCCATTTCTGCACCTAGTAGGAGACCTTTGAATCAGCAAATTAAGCTTCAAAAAGCTTAAGGGGGAACATATGGGTAACAATGTTTCGGACCTCCGATATATATCAGTAAAGTGTTTTTATCGGCATCGGTTACCTGTCAACCGACAAAAGAAATGAAGTGGTAAAGTTAGGGTTTGTACCCTATTGGTGATTCATTTATTATGGTAGGTAGGAGCATGTTAAAAAGTGACTCTTGTCGTCATTTTACTTACCTATTTTCAAAGATGAATTTTTCTAGCTTGAGCAGCATAGCAAGAGCGATTCATCTTGCATTCGAAAGAATCCAGATAGAAATATTGCACAAGATTTTGCAGCCATTTCAAGCTATCAATGTGGAAGTCAGATCGATAAAGTAAGCTTTCAAAGAAGTGTGGTGTGCTCGATATCGGCAAACCCTAGTTCTCAGTGAAAAGGTATTTTTTGACAAATTTCTCTTATCATTCAGAATTATTTTGACATGGCTTCCACATCCAAAGTCTCTTCTAGTTCTTCCGCACCCAAGGAGTCATCCAAATCCCTTAGGAACAAGATGAATTACAATGCCCTATCTCAAATTCCTGCTGGAGTCATTGTCGAAGGGGATGTTTCAGGATATATTGATTGCAAATTGGAATACCAAGGGTCTATAGTGATTCACTCCCAATTAAGTCTATTCTATGGGAAAGACAAGAAGATTATACTAGAATATAGTGTGATCAAGAAGAAGAAATTTCACAATGTAGTGTATTTTCTCAAAGAATTCATAGAAGATCATATAAGAATCATTCTTAGTAGGGTTCATGGTGACAAAATGTATCTTGAACGAACATTTGACATCACACCTAAGGAAATCTATGCTGTGATCGATTTTTGCAATCTTGGAGAAGTCCTTGTTCTTCGCAAGGTCACAAAAACCAAAGTGGAAGAGCTCACTGGTTCTGTGAGCGACAAGAGGGCAATGATAGTTAACACCATAAGAGATGACTTGGTGAAGTATGCGTGGATGGTGATTGGGTATAGAGTATTCTATGCTAGCAGAATGAACTTTGTTCCGATAGGTGTGGTGCATGCCGCTTATCAGATGATCAAGGATGATACAGAGTACAACTTGTGTACCTGTATGCAAAAACAAACTCATGGAGAATCTGAAGTCCATCAAAGAGGACAAGTCTCTAAGGTTCAAATTAGGTCAACTACTTGTTGGATTGTTTTTCTACTTTCAAGGGTATTTTCTAGGAGTCGATGATGTTCAATGGTCAAGTGACCTACCTGTCACAAGACAAATCAAGGAGAGTCTACAAATAGTAGGATCTATTGGCATATGATGAACTAGTATGATGATAATGTATGTTGTTATTGATGTCAATAAGTGTAGGTGAACCGGTATGAAGATTGGAAGAAGTTTTTATTGATGTTCAAGTAGGAACTGGTATGAAGGGATGAAGTGGACCGGTGTCAGGGTTTCACTAAGTGTGACTACCGGTTGGTAGTCTCAGCTCCAGGGTTTCTGGTTTGGCAATCTAGCTTGTGCAATGCAACTAGTGACATTTTGTGATGAGTTAGCTAAGAGATAAGAATGAGATCGAGATACCACCTTAGTTTTGTGCACGTGAAGGATTTCCTTGAGGATCTTGCATGTGAAGATCGATTGCTTTAAATGTTTATGTCAGGAATGAACATTCTTCTTAGCAGTATGTGAAGAGAGCGTGATGGGTTACTGATTTCCATATGCGGTGAAGAATAGATGATGAAGAATGGCTTGTGATCTGTTTGAGATTGTTTTATTCTATGCAAAGTGTTTGAATGGTCAAGATTGGACTGCTTGTAATCGTAAACCTAAAATGCTTAGGGTTTAGGGTTTATGCTACCGACCTAATTGTTGTCTATAAGGTCGATGATGTTTGTTATTGTTTGTGTTGGCAAATGTTGTGATTGTATTCGAGTGATGAGGTACTTGCCAGACCAGTGAGTGGAAAACTGCAGAGAGTGATTGTAGAGTACTGGAGTTGAAAAGGATCTGCCTTAGCAAGTAGTGCTGTTATCAGATCAATACTTTACCTATTGGCTTCTAACCATTTCAACAGAAGAAAAATCCCTTGATTAGGTAGCTTTAATAGGCTTGCTGTAAATCCTCTAACCAGGTGTTTCAAGTTCATTGAGATCTTTAAATCCTCTAGCGAGGTAACCTTTAATAGGGTATATAGCCATCCCTTAACCGGGTGATATTTAACAGGATTGGTTTATTATAGAACCTTATTGTAAAGCCTTTAACCAGACTAGGCTCCTAATAGAGTGAGCTTCAAAAGAGTTCAAAAACAAGTTTGTGGGTATTCATCCCCACCGTGGTTTTTCCTATTTGGGTTTCCACGTGAAAAATATATGTGTCATGAGTTGTGCATTTTTCATGTGATCATTGAGTAGTCTTTGTTTAGGTGAATATGCATGCAAAGCTAATGGTTATAGTATTACCGATACAATACATGCATGAGTATATTGGTGAAGTAGTTATCAAGTAATGAATGTTATTTAAAGTATTCAGTTTTACTAGTTTAGCTATCTAAAGTCTTACTGTGTTTAACCAGTATTGCCATGGTTAAGTTCAGTGATGAAGACAACTGGTTATCATTGTTTTAACTTGATAAGTTGTTGAGAAGTTTTTGTATGTAATGATTCACCCCCCCTCTCAGTACCAATTAGGGTATTTGTTGTTCATCATTATTCATCAGGATCCTCTTATCCAGAGACTCTAAACAAGTATTTTGATGAATTCAGAATGAAGATGAACCAGAGAACTAGGATATTGGGTGACCTAGTTAAGAAATATGAAGATGATATCTGCTTTACAATCTGTTGGGCCCATATAAAATTTCCATTCCATATGTGTCCTTATTTGAATTAGTGCCCATCTAATCTGTTGGTCAAGCCATTTGCTTAATTTTTCTTATGTAACTCGGGCATTGTGAAGTTTCACTGCGTTGAACTTGAACCTTGAACTTGAACCTTTTTGGTTTAAGGTTCAAAGTTCAATGGGCGTTGTTTTGAATGTTTTTCCTTCTGCACGGTTTTAGTCTTCACTAGTCCTTGTCGGCATTTTACATTCTTTGAACCTTGAACTTGAACCTTTTTGGTTCAAAGTTCAAAGTTCAAGATTTGTCATGTTAATTTTGTGTCATGATTGTTTCACAATATTCAGAGTCCATGTACAGGTTTCTTGGAAGACATGTGACTTGGCGCAAGGTGACGGTGCAGATTTTAAGATATGATTAATGGCCGCAGAGGAGAGGAATATTCTTTCTCTAATGATTTGAAATCTGTCATTTATAGCAAGTATGTGTGAGGATCCATAGTGTCAGAAGTGAAGTGATCTAGCTTTTAAGGCATGCTCTGATACAATCATTTCAGAGTAAGGCCACATGAACGAAGAGTAAGGGAGACAATTTATGGTAATAATGGGTAAGATTTTCTTGGCTTTAAACTAAGTAGATGTCACATCGAGATTATTATTTTCTTGGGAAGGTTTTGAGAAGGAGTTTTTGGAGTGGGAGAAATAGACTACGATAGGGGTTTGTAGAGGTCAGAGGAAGGTATGTCCAACAACTTTCTAAATTGTTGTAGTTTGTTTTAAAGATCTGGGTATTTTGTTAGCTATTTGTTTCCGTTTCCACTTTCCTTCTTTACCTGGGTTAATTGGAGAAAATCATGAGCTAAACATGAGGCCTACTTTGCCCAAATTAATGAGCTCATCTTCCCTTGTAATCTCTTTACCAGAATTAGGTGATACAACATTAGTCTAATTGGATTTAGATGATTTTCTAGAAAGAGTTCGGAACCCAGCCGCAAATCCTATGATGAGAGATGTTGCATAGAGCGAGTTATTAGAAGCGGCCGCATTTCCTACAGTTGCTTCTTGCCCTGAATTAGTTCTAGAATGTATGTGTATATGGTGAAAATGATACAATAATAACAGAATTGAAAGGCTAAATGAATTCAACCACCAAACCCTAGCCTAACAACAACAAAGATCCACCATAACATATGAAGATTACCTAAGACAATGCAAATAAAACTAAATCACAAAGATTATACCATCACATGTCCAATAGGGTTTTGATCTCCATTCTTCCTATCTCCATTGATCTTGCTTGATATATTTGCTCTCAGATTTTTATGTGCACAAGAGCTCAACAAAGAATGGAATGTGGTTGCAAGTAGAATCGTAGTGTAGCCAAGTCCTTAAGATTAGTCATTAGGGTTTGATAATGAAGAAGGCATCTCCTTAAATAGAAGACACTATAAGAAATGGAGGGATAAGATTGAGAGGTGTAAAAAAGGAGGCCGGCTAGGATTAGAGGGTAGGTAGAAGAAATAATAAAATAATGAAAGAGGTAGGTAGTGTAGGAATTAAGAGATGAATGACATGTGTCATGCGTAGAAAAAGATAATGAATTAATTAAATAAATAAAGATTTATTTAATTAATAGAAGAAGTGGGATAATTAAATAAATAAAATATTTATTTAATTTAGGAAAAGGATAATTTAAATAAATAAATATATTTATTTAAATGAGAAATAAGGCTAGAAGAGGATAAATGAATTAATTAAATAAATAAAGATTTATTTAATTAATAGAAGAATTAGGCTTAGATAATTAAATAAATAAAATATTTATTTAATTAAACATGACAATTTTGAGTGTCTACATTTTGCCCCTCTTTGAGACAATGCGACTTGTCGCGTTGTTTCAAAGAAGATAAGTTGAACTGATACAGAGTTGCCCCAGTATGGGAATGATATGCCCCGTCAAGAGATTGGATGAAAATGTCTGAAAAGATTGCAGACAATCTCTCGATAAGAAAGAAAGGCTAGAATGGACTGACCGAATAAAGTGACAAAGTCACGGGATGAAGAAGACTGACTTGGGAAATGAAGGCCAAGGCTAGGGTAGGCTATAAGATAGACCACGGGAAAAAAACATCCTCATTGTCATCTACACCCTCATGAGATCAAAGTGCAGAGCAAGAAAAGAGCAGCAGCAAGCAGCAGCGATGGCTTTCGTGCACAGATTCGACCGTGTTCGATGATTTCAGAGGCCAGCAGAGACAGGAGAGCCGGTAAGTACCACCAAACCTCCTCGTACTTTGACGCATTTGCTTTTGTCATTAATGCATGCTAGTTAGAGCAATAAATGCGCTTAGAAATAGGGTACAAAAAAGTCCAAAACCGTGTAACCGCGTCTGTGTCGGTGCCAGGCGCGTCTGTGTCTGACAGGCGCGTCTGTGTCGGTGCCAGACACATCTGTGTCTAGAACCGCGTTTATGTCAAATGCGGGCGCGTCTACGTCCTTCAGGGGCATTTATGTTGCAAAGTTGCGTTTATGCACAATATAGGCACGTTTATGTCATACAAGCGCGTCTGTGTTGTTTAGGCACGCTTGTGCAGTCTATAGGGGCGTTTGTGAGTTAAAAGCATGTTTATGTCCGAAAAATGCAAGTTTTTGTCTTCTAAGTCAAGTTGGCAGTTCTGTGATGAACATACGCTGTTGATTGGATAAGCTGCTGAGAGGATACACTCAAGCAGGTCCTCTAGGAAGACTAGGATAGATCAAGGCACTTTGTGATAAACAAGGAGCACCAAGATAGAGTACTTTGTGATGAACAGGGAGTACCCAAGGTATGAGCAACACTTTGTGATGAACAGGGAGTGCAAATGTGAGTAACACTTTGTGATGAATAGTGAGTGTCACGCACGTAGTACTTTGTGATGAACAAGGAGTACTACTAGGATAGAAGCAACACTTTGTGATGAATAGTGAGTGTCACTAAGATAGATAACCATATGCAGTTAGATAAAAAGTAGTATTTTGTGATGAAGAGTGAATGCCACCATGACTAACATGATTGATTTGTTTCACTGCAGGAGTATTTGCCTATGTTGGAGTCACGGGAGAGATTCCCATCGACACAGAGGTTGCAACCTGAGTTGTTGTTTCAGGATAGAGCTGCCATCGAGGAGATGGGATTGAGACATGTACTATATGTGCCTGAGTTTCGGGCAAACATGGGTTTTCTTACTGCCCTGGCTGAGAGATGGCATTCAGAGACTTGCACTTTTCATTTGCCGATGGGTGAGATGACAGTCACCCTTGAGGATGTCTATAGGATTCTGCGCATACCGATTGATGGAGATTTGATTCCTTATGATCGCGATGGAGACAGAGAGGCATTGAGATGGGTGTTTCAGGATCCCAGATTAGAGATGAGGGTAGGACATGTGGTATGGGACACCATGACAGCCACAGGGTTAGCATTGCCAGCTGTGATCGGAGGAGCTATCAGTGGGTTCCTGTGTCCAGACAGGGTGACACGGGGATTGGCAGTGGGCTGGGGAGGAGCACTGGAGACACTGGTGATGCAGCACACCAGATATGCTTGGGGACCATGTGTGTTGGCCCACCTATATTATGAGCTTCATCAGTTTGTATACCATGGGTCAGTAGGATTGGGCTGCGGGGTGACACTGCTGCAGGTTTGGGCGTATGAGCATCTGCCGATTACACGACTAATACATTTCAGGGGTAGAGGTCATGGACGGAGTTTTGTTCATCTGTACGACATGATCACCTCGCAGCCGCGAATTGGCAGGTTAGAGCACTGGCGGCGAGTGATAGATGACATTGACGTAGTCATCTGGAGACCATATCTGGGATGCGAGGAGTGGGAGGATGACGCAGTAGAGCTGCCCTACACCTTCTGGAGCAGGTATTTGATTGGGTGGATGCCCTATATACTAGAGAGGTAGCTGGTGGATAGGGTATGCAGACAGTATGGCAGAATCCAAAGGATGCCACGAGGCTCAGGTATGTATGCCCGTACAGTTAGGGATTAGGCACAGTTTGGGCCTTTATTGTCATATGATCAGGCGCTGACACAGCTGACAGAGATGGTGCCCGTACCCTGGGATATGTGGCTAGTGATCGAGGACGCTAGGATGGATGCAGAGTATGCAGCATATTGGGCTGAGCATCCATTCCTCCGATTGACAGATCCAGGAGAGCTACTGGAGGGAGATGGAGGAGGAGATGATGATGATGATGGTGGGGGTGATGGGGCAGAGGATGACGGAGGTGGAGGGGAGTAGTTGGGGAGAGGAGAGTGGCACCTCAGAGGGAGGGTGGACAGGAGGGACAGGCCCAGGTGGTGAGGGGTCGCGGTGGATTGCCCCTATAGGTACTAGCAGCACAGGGTCCTAGAGCACAGGGACAGAGACATGGACAGGTACAGGGACAGGTACCAGTACAGGCACAGGAGAAGGGACGGAGACAGGTACAGGGACCTAGGCCTATACAAAGATAGGTACCCATTCAGGCACCCGTAGAGGTATAGGTATAGGGGTAGGCACCCATAGAGGGAGAGCCACAGGTAGAGGCAGAGGGTGGGGATCCAGAGGAGGATGAGCTGATTGAGCTCAGGGAGATCTGCCAGGTCCAGGCAGATGAGATATAGGAGCTAGAGAGGGAGAGGGACCGACTCAAGACAAGGCTCAGGGATACTGAGTGAGAGAGAGATCAGGCGATTCAGCGCTACACGGAGGCTGAGACAGTGCTGAGGGCAGGGACGCAGGCGACGGAGGATACAGGAGTAGGCTATGCATATGTCCTGCAGGCAGGAGAGGAGATTGCCTACTGGAAGGACCTTTATTATGGTGCTATGCCAGCAGATCAGCGGGTGAGGAGCTTCCATAGACCATCGTGTACAGTGACAGCTACGGGAGGGAGCCAGAGGAGAGAGGCATCGAGTGGTGGGGTCATGGGTCCTCCACCACCACCAGATAGAGGGGATAGGAGGGATGATCTTGGGGCGGGTCCTTCGAGGGCTCAGATTCCGTCGAGGCTAGGCGGCTTCGAGGGAGGGAGTTCATCATAGCCTTAGAGGGCTCCCTTGTATCAGTATTTGTACCATTTTTGTATTGTAGACACCTGCGGGTGATTTTGTAGCCATATGATTTTTTTGACATCATTGTACCATGACACTTTTGATTATATATGAGATGATTCATTTTTTGTGGCAGCTATATGCATGTGTACTTATGTGATGAGATGTTCTTATAATGTATGTTTTATGTGATGGATGCAAATATGTATATGATGCAATGCAATATTTTTGTTCTTTTATGTTTAATATGTGATGTATGATGCAAATGTGAATGTAATGTAGATGAATATAATAATGTAAATGTAAATTGTGCTAACAGGTGTTGTGTGCAGGATGTGATATCTATATGTGTGTATAAAATGCCTATATGTGGTAATGCAGGTGCAACTACATGAAATGCAAATGTTTTTGGTGTGTCATTATACTCAGTCATGTGATAGCAGGCTACATGGACTCGAGAAGGATGATGGAAGTCAATCAAGAAAGGGGGATGAAAGACAGAAGATATGAACGTGAAAGAGCTTCTTGTGCATTATCATCATTGAGCTTTATTATGGCAAAAAAGGTTATGACAATCAAGGCATATGTTCGACCCAAAAAGTCATTGTACCTGTTTGCATGGAGATAAGACAGTCACAAACAAGGAATGCCCCAGTTCATACTAGACTCACAATGTCCTCATATCCTTGGACAAGTCATAGCATTACTAAAAGACAATCCACAGACAGCAAATACAAATAGGTGACGATACCCCATCCTCGCCTTTCTAGTCAAAGACATCCTGGAGATAGAATCTCTAGTCAGAGACATCTTGGAAAAGCTAAAAGACATGTCACCAAAAGATAAAATCAAAAGAAAACCAAGACTCGACACCAACATCCACTGTAGTCCTCAAGTTTAGTGTCTCTTGTCACTTGTATAAGTCTTATTTGATTGTGGTCACAATGTTTACTTTCACAAAAAGGATAGATAGCACTTAACCATGTGTTGTCTGAGTCTGTTGAAAGATTTGATTTGTTGAAGCCCATTGTTGTTGCTGTGTCTCATCTGAAACTGACTGAATCCATGAAACTGATACTTTATTGTGAAGAAGATGAAACTTTATTGCAGATCTATGATGCAAATGTTGCTTTATTGTGGATTGTGCGCGGATCGACTGAAGGAAGCTAGAAGAAACTGTACTCCTTGAAACATATGATGTTCTTAGTTCCACACCCATCACTAGATGTAGGATTTTCCTTAGCCACAGATAGGATCTGATTTATTATGGATGGAAAGGGAGGTGAAAAGGGAGGTTTATTATGAATGGCTAACCAATCTTGGGTAGATCAATAACAAGCCATGATGGGAATGGGTAAGTTTATTATGAACGAATTGGTCGTGAGTGTGTGCAAAGTGAAAGGATGAAAGTGAATACTGAAGGAGGGAGGAGCAAAGTCTCTACACATGGTGTTGGTGACCCAGTTTTCACCATGGTACTTGCCCAGGGTGCCACCGAAGTGGTTTTCACCGTTGGATGAAATTATTTCTCTTTACTTTTTATTTTTTTCAATGTTTTTTGTGTCACAAGGCGCCTGTTTGCCAGGTTTTCACCAAGTAACGATTTTTTTGTTTTATAATTTTTTTGTATTTTTGAATTTTTTTGATTTTTTTGTATTTTTGAATTAGGATATTTTGAAGAGCAATGTGTAGAACCTGCGAAGGTGCATGCTATTGATAGGATCCTCCAAAGGTTCACCTTCTGTAGTTGAGAGCTGATATGCACCAGATCCATAGGCTGCTGTAATGATGTAAGGACCAAGCCAATTTGGTTCGAACTTGCCCTTCTTCTCTCTGTCTTGCTGATTCTTGGGATTTTCTCTGAGAACCAAGTCACCTACCTCAAATGTGCGAGGCTTGACTTTGTGATTGTAACTGCGACTCATTCGTTGTTGGTAAGCCTTGAGATGATTGAAAGCAGTTTGTCTCCGTTCATCCAGTAGTTCTAGTTCTTGTAAGCGAGAGACCCTATAATTTTCATCAGTAATGATGTTTTGCAAAGAGACCCGTAAAGAAGGTAACTCGACCTCAATAGGAAAGATGGCTTCAGCGCCGTAAACAAGTGAATAGGGTGTAGCTCCTGTAGGTGTGCGGACACTTATGCGGTAAGCCCAAAGTGCAGGATTGAGTTGGATATGCCAGTTACGGCCAGCGTCGTCGACTGTCTTCTTGAGGATTTTAAGAATTGTTTTATTAAACGCCTCAGCTTGGCCATTACCTTGGGGGTAATACGGTGTGGAGAAACGATGGGAAATATGGAAGCGGTCACAGAGTTCACAAACATCCTGATTTTTGAATGGACGCCCGTTATCAGTAATAATGGAGTCAGGAATACCATATCGGCATATGATATAGTTAAGGATGAAGGTAGCAATCTGTTTTCCAGTGACTTGTGTGAGAGGGATGGCTTCAATCCACTTTGTGAAATATTCTATGGCTGTGATAATGAATTTATGACCATTGGAAGAAGGAGGGTGAATCTTGCCTATGAGATCGAGTCCCCACTAACAAAAGGGCCAAGGAGACGCAAGGGGTTGTAGTTCTTGTGCTGGCACATGTATGAGGTCTCCATGAATTTGACATTGCTTACATTTTTTGACAAACTGATATGAGTCTTTTTCCATATTGGGCCAGTAATATCCAGTCCTGATGAGTTTCTTGGCCAAGGTAGGACCACTAGCATGCAGACCACATATCCCTTCATGCACTTCACGTAACGCAATCTGAGCTTCGTCACTTTCTAAACATCTAAGAAGAGTGCCATCTAGACCTCGCCGGTATAGGATATCAGCTAAAATGACATATCGAGAGGATTGGAGAATGAAAGTGCGACATTGATTATTTGATAGATCAGGAGGTAAGGTATTGTCATGAAGGTATGTGAATATGGAACCATATAACTGGGATTCGGGACCAACAATGCATATCATTTCAGTAGGAGTGATCTCATATGAAGGAACCAATAGGTTGTCCACTAAGAACTCATAGCATGTTTCATTTTGAGGGAGATGAATCAGTGAAGCAATTGTAGCCATGGCATCTACAGCACGATTCTGCTCTCTTGGTATCTGTTCAAAATCTATCTTTGTGAAGTGTTGTTTTAGCTCATCCACCATTTGTTTGTAAGGCATTAATTTTTCATCTTTTGTTTGGTAATCATCAGTTGCTTGACGGATGACAAGCTGGGAATCCCCAAAAACACGAAGTTCCTGGATCTTCCATTGAACTGCAATTCGTAATCCAGTTGTTAATGCCTCATATTCCGCTATATTGTTAGTGCAAGGAAATGATAAGCGGTATGATTTTGGTATAGAATTGCCTTGAGGAGTTATGAAGAGAATACCAGCGCCTGCCCCATGTTGTGTGTATGAGCTGTCAAAGTACAGTTGCCATGGCCTTGCATGTGATATTGTTAAAATGGATTCATCTAGAAATTCTGAATTTAGAGGAGCATCATCAATCATGGGGGCATCTGCTAATTGATCCGCGATTGCTTGTCCTTTTATTGCTTTTCTGTCCACATACTCGATGTTGAATTCACTCAGGATCATGACCCATTTGGCTAGTCGCCCAGTAAGTGTTGCTTTATTGAGAAGATATTTTAATGGATCAATTCTTGCAATCAACCTAGTCTTGTGAGTGAGCATGTAATGTCGTAATTTCTATGAAGCAAAGACCACAGTGAGACATGCATGCTCGATTGGTGTGTAGTTTAGCTCATATCCCACCAATGTGCGACTGATATAGTATACTACTTTTTTCTTACCGTCAGCAATTTGTTGTGCTAGGAGTGCCCCCAGTGCTGTTGGAGTAGCTGATATGTATAGTAGCAAAGGCTGATCTGGAACTGGTGGCATCAAAACTGGTGGATTCAAAAGATAATCTTTGAGCGTCTGAAAAGCTTGTTGACAATTATCATCCCATTTGAATTTGATATTTTTATGTAGCAGGTGCTGGAAAGGATTACACTTATCTGCAAGTTGTGCTATGAATCTTCGTATAGATTGGAGTCTCCCTTGTAAGGATCGAAGTTGACTGATATTTTTGGGTGGCGGCATGTCCAAGATAGCCTTGACTTTTGCTGGATCGGCTTCGATTCCTCTTTTGGACACAATGAATCCTAGGAGCTTCCCGGAGGTTACTCCAAAGACACATTTCTTGGGGTTTAATCTTACTTTGTATCTTTCCAACCGATCAAAGACAACTGAAAGTATGTCCAAATGTGTATCTCTGTCTATTGATTTACCCAAGAGATCATCAACATAATCTTCCACAATTATGTGCATGAGATCATGAAAGATAGTGGTCATTGCTCTTTGATATGTAGCACCTGCATTTTTTAGCCCAAAGGGTATGACATTCCAACAGAAGGTTCCCCAAGGACAAGTGAATGATATTTTGTGTTGATCCTCGGGTGCAATCCTGATTTGATTATAACTAGAAAATCCATCCATTAAAGATAACATTTCGTGACCTGCTGTGAGATCAACGATCAAGTCAATATTTGGTAATGGGAAGTCATCTTTTGGAGAGGCTTTGTTGATGTCTCTGAAATCTGTACATATTCTGATGCTACGATCTGGTTTACTAACAGGTACTAAATTGGAGATCCATACGGGATAATCAATTGGGCGTATGAATCCGACATCCAATAATTTCTCCAGCTCTGCTTTGACTAGTAATGCCACTTGTGGATGCATTTTTCTTAATTTCTGTTTCACTGGCTTTGCCCCTGGTTTGACTGTCAAATGATGCATTACCGAATCCGGATCTAGTCCAGGCATATCAGCGTATGACCATGTGAATTTGATTTGTCGTTCCTTGAAGAAGCTTATGAATTTTGACCTTTCGGACTCTATCAATGATTGAGCCAGGAATATATTGTGTGGAACCTCTTCTGTACCAATGTTTGTTTTGATAGTATCCTCTACCAACATGGATGACTTTTCCTCATACGAGGCTGGGAGAATGTCGAGCCTTCCATCTTTGGGTGCCTCAAAGAGGTTTTCACCCTCAGATACGTCTTTTCTTTTTACTTTTTTGGGATCAGATAGCGCCACAGTGTGGTTTTCGCCATAAGACCCTTGATTTGTTCTTATTTTCACATTTTTGTGATTAGAAGGTCCGACACCCTCACCAAAATATGCCATGTTGCTGAGTTCTATAGTGTATCCTGCTTTATGGTCCACAGGGGGAAGATCATCTCGTATGCCAAGATAGTCAATAATAGTTTCATCATTTTGGAATGTGTCAAACTGTGCTGGTCCTTCATAATCCCAGTCAATGAGTTGGTGGTGAACAAGGGGAAGGCCTTTAATGTTTTCGGAGTTTGCGAGGCTAAGAGTGAAGATGTGGTTATATTTGGGTATATCAAGGCAATCATCGAGGTCATCGATGACACTCTCCTCATCAGTTTCGATTGCAAGCGAATCCAAATTGTCATTACTAGTAACACATTCTGGGACAGGAGTCCTCATCCTATGTGATTTTGACCTAGAACCTTGAGACGAAGACTGTGCGGAATCCTTATGGGTTGTTTCTTGACCAACTCTGAACTTTTTATAAAATTCCTCCTCTTCTGTGGGATCATCTGGCTCTCTGAATGTCTCGGTGAGCTCATAGTCACTGGAGGATTTGTCTGAACCCCATGCCCATTCGTTGGAATCAATGGAATAGCGATCCTCTTGTTGGACTTTGGCAATTTTGATTTGTGATGCCTTTTTTGTCCTTTTAGTATGGATCTTGGAAGTCAAAAAACCAAGTCCCTTCGAGCGTTCCCTTTTTACAGTCAATTCAGGTTGTAAGGGCTCCATAATGCCTTCTTTGCGTAACCCAAGAGGGCTTTTTCCATCATACCCTAATTTTTGTAGAATCTTGAAGCCTTTGCCATATTTCTCATAGGGTATATTGATCTGATATTGTCTGTCATCTTCAATGTCTTTGTAGAGCATTTTGTATAAATCTTCCTCTTCCAGTTCACCCCATCTCTGAAAGGTAGTAGGATCCCATTTGAGTATCATGATGGATATTTGCTTTTTAGGATGTGGCCTTCCATATTCTTTTGGAGAGCTCATGACTTGTCATAAATACATGGTCTGATTTAAAGTGTATTCTCCCATGCCTTTGTCCTGAAATTTGCCTTTAAGTTCACCTTGTTTTGATGTCGAAGGTTTCAACGACTCAGGGTCAATGTATGCCGAAGAAGGAACAGCCTCACGATTACTGGGAATGATGGTCTCAGTATGTGATCTCAAGTTATTGCAATATATGAACGGATTAGGATCACCGTTAACTGTTACCTCAACTCCGTTATGAGGAAACTTAATGTATTGATGATATGTCGATGGGACTGCCCTCATTTCATGAATCCAAGGACGTCCTAGCAATATATTATAAGTGAGATCCAGATCTAGGACCTGACAAACCACATCCTTTGTGACTGGCCCAATTCTTAGAGGTAGGGTGACTATGCCCTTGGATGAGCGCTCTTCATCATCATATGCCTTGATGGTGATTTGATTTGTTGAATTCATAGCTTTATCAGAATATCCCAATTGTTTAATGGTGCTCAATGTACAAATGTTTAGACCAGCTCCTCCATCTATCAGGACTCGCTTTATTCGATGTTTGTGTATGAAGGCTTCAACATGTAATGGTGCATTATGTGGCTGACTTATGGAGGCGTCATCGGCTTCTGTGAATGTGAGGGAATGTGGAATGAAAAGGTATCCCACCATGGCTTGAAACTGGTCCACGTTCAGATTAGTAGGAACGACCGTGTCTCTCAAGATTTTGTCAAGAATAGCTTTATGAGCGGGGGATATACGTAAGAGCTAAAGTATGGAGATGAGCGCGGGTGTCTTCCCTAACTGTTCTACAAGGTCATACTCAGGCTTGGTTGATGAAGAAGTGGTATTTTTAGTAGAGGCACCTGGCAACGTAATTTTACCTCGACGAGTTGTAACATGACTGTATATGGTGAAAAATGGATAACAAATAACAACAATATTGAAAGACTAAAATTTCTTTCAACCACTAAACCCTAGCCTAACAATGAACAAAGATCCACCATAACATATGAAGATAACCTAAGACAATGCAAAATAACTCAAAATCACAAAGATTATACCATCACATGTCCAATAGGGTTTTGATCTCCATTCTTCCTATCTCCATTGATCTTGTTTGATATGCTTGCTCTCAGATTTTTGTATGCACAAGAGCTCAATAAAGAACGAAATGTGGTTGCAAGTGGAATTGTAGTGTAGCCAAGTTGCATGAAAGATCATTAGCATGTGTTATTAGGATATGTCATTAGGATATGTCATTAGGATATGTCATTAGGGTTTGTCAATGAAGAAAGCATCTCCTTAAATAGAAGACACAATAAGAAATGGAGGGTTAAGATTGAGAGGTGTAAAAAGGAGGTCGGCTAGGATTAGAGGGTAGGTAGAAGAAATAGCAAAATAATGAAAGAGGTAGGTAGTGTAGGAATTAAGAGATGAATGACATGTGTCGTGTGTAGAAAAAGATAATGAATTAATTAAATAAATAAAGATTTATTTAATTAATAGAAAAAGTAGGATAATTAAATAAATAAAAATATTTATTTAATTTAAGAAAGGGATAATTTAAATAAATAAATGTATTTATTTAAATGAGAAATAAGGCTAGAAGAGGATAAATGAATTAATTAAATAAATAAAAATTTATTTAATTAATAGAAGAATTAGGCTTAGATAATTAAATAAATAAAATATTTATTTAATTAGACATGACAATTTTGGGTGTCTACAATGACATTCAGAGGTATGTTTGGAAGAAGATCCAACACCTCTTAGGACAATCTTGGGTCTCTGAGGAGGATTCTCAGGATTTTTGTTCTTGATGGTAATAGTAGAGATATGATTGTCCATCGAGATGTGATTGATAGTTGAGTCATAGTTATAAGGTGCTCTAGTATAGTTGGCCTGATCATCTGTGACTTTGTCTTTTCCCTTGTCATGCTTTGGGAATGGTTCCTTAAACATCTCATGTTCTTGATTGGATGAGTGTCCCTCAATCTCAATATCACCTCTATCAATGAGATCTTGCACAATGTTCTTCAGTCGATGACAATTACCTGTCTTGTGACCCTTGCTCTTATGAAATTCACAATACTCATCATCATTCCACCAATTTGGTTTGACCTTTGGTTCATATGGAGGAAAATCTGGAACTGTGATCACTTTGTTTGCCATAAGCTTTTTGAAGACTGATTCAAGTGGTTCTCCCAATGGGGTATACTTCCTTCGTGGTCTAGAAGTTGTTTGAGTATTCACTTGATTGTTTGTAGAACTTGATCCCCAAAAAATGAATTTGGGTCGTACTGTATTGGCATCAACAACACCATCATTGACTGTGTTCTTGTTTTTATTCCAAAATCTTGGCTTGTCTTTTCCTTTAAAGTCATCTTTGTTCTCCTTGAATATCTTAATGACTCCTTGTTCAATTAGAACCTTTTCTGTTGCTAAGCCTTTTTCAATGACATCCTTGAAGGTGGACAAACAAGCTTTCCTTAGATCATAGCCAATGTCCTTGTTAACATTTTGTGTGAACATCTCTACCATTTGTTTCTGTGGAATTTCACAAGAGCATCTGCTAGCTAGATTTCTCCATCTTTGCAAAAATGATGCAAAAGATTCTCCTTCTTTTTGCTTAGTATTGCACAAAGTAGTGATTGAGATATCTGTCTCTATATTGTAGGAAAAATGTTGAATAAATGCCTCTGCTAAGTCACCCCATGACTTAATACCAGGTGGTAGTTGAGAGAACCATTCTATAGCTTGATTGCCTAAGCTTTGTGGGAACAATCTCATCAAATATGTTTCTTCTGCCACTACCTCAATGCAAGCTGTGAAAAATTGTCTTATGTGTGCCTTGGGGTCCCCTTTTCCTCTATACTTATGAAATTTAGGCGTCACAAAGTGTGTAGGAAATGGAGGCATTGGAATGCTCTTGTCAAATGGATAAGGACATATGTCTCTCATTGTGTATGTTGGTTTTGGTGTATTTATGTCCTCCATTTTCTTTTGTAAATCTCTGATTTGTTGCTCCAAATTGCTCTTAGGTGGAGATCGACTTCTTGAACCATATCCCATGTTTGAGGCACCAATTGTAGGAGGAGCATATTGCATATATGGATGATATTGATCATACACATGTTCATATGGAGGAGGTCTATATTGATGTGGCATATATGGAGCACTTGGTATAGATTCATGTTGAGGAACCCCATATCTATTTTGTGCATGTATACCATATTCTACAGGCATGTCATGTTCTATTGTGTTGCCCCAAATTTGACACGGGGTTTCCTTGTGTCCAAATTTTGAGCATGCCTTTGAATGTCCAATTGTTTTGGTTGATCCATAGCTTGAGCATATCTATCTGCATAAGGCTTCCATAATGGTCTTCAAAGGTAAGTATCATATGTTTGAGCATGTGTATGTGGGACTTCTGGTTTTTGAAGCAAAGCTGATGGTGATTCAGGTACCATATGTGGTCCTCTATTTTCTCCACTATTAGGTCTCCTCTGATCCATGTTGGAGTGAGTTTGTTGCGAGGGTCGGTTTTCCATAAGTTGAGACATGTCAAAATCATGAGGTATCTTGGCTCCACTTTGTGCCATCATGTGTAAGAAGTATTGTCTATCCCTCCTCATTATCTCTTCAACCAACCGATTGAAATGGGGATTCATAATGGATTCTTCTACATCTACTGAATGTATTGACAAGTTGTCCACATTGTCATTGTGTGTAGCATTGTTGTTTGTAGTGTCTGCATTTTCCACATTTGGAATGTTTCTATAAACATCCATGTCAGGCAATGTAGTGTGCTCAGGATTAAAAAATAAATCATTGTCATACTCATAAGAACTCATGTTTGCAGACTCTTGAACTTCTTTAGCTTCTCTCCTAGATTTTTGAAGACAGGTTTCAACCATGAACTAGGTATTGACCAAGATGTGGGAGACTAGATGAAAAAATGGCAAGAGTATGGAAGACCAAGAGTTGTATGGAGTGTAAATGAATCTGAGGTGTACTTGCAATGTCCAAAGTGTAAGACCAAGTATGTATGTAGTAGAGTAGGTGTGACTTCCAAAGAGAGGATAGTTTCTCTTGATGAGGTAAACTGACCTTGTCTCTAAGTAAGACCAAATGAGACCCAAAGGTAAGAAACCTTGATGAGGGACCACTTAGCAAAGTGTTGTTGTATGTAGTGTGTTGACAAAGTATGATGAGGACAAGCAAGTGACCTTTTGACCCAAGTTTAGACAAGTATGAATGTAAAATGAGATGTGAAGCAATGATGGACTATGTGAGACCCAAAGACAGGTTGAATGCTAGATGAAACCTAAAGAGACAACCTAGGAAACTCAAGTATTCCGAAATTGATTCCTTTTGTTTGCTGGACTGTGAAATTTTTTCAATTTTGGACACAGACGCGATTCCCAGACACATACGTGTCTCTGTTTTGGACAGAGGCTGCTAGACACACAGACACTATTATGCCCTTCACAGATGCGTTTAGATGACCCAGACGTGGTTAAAACAGACACAGACGTGTTTCTGTAAACTTTGTACAATTTTTTTCAATCTGTGAAGTCATTTTGTTGTGACTAAATCTAATTGTTTGACTATTTTTCGTGACAAGAGGACACAATGTTGATGAGAACTCAATGTTTGCAAGTGTTTAGACTCCAAAAGTGTATTATTTGATGTAAAATGTTTTGCATACACTTGAAGACACAAAAGACACAATGTTTTGTTGTTTGGTCTTGATTGTTTGAATGTTTAACATAAGAGAAGCACAATCCTTATGGCTGGCCAAGACAATAGTTGTTGATCCCACATAGGGTTTTAGCCCCGAGGCTACGCTATTCAAAGCGGATACTTAGATGCTTGACCTCACTAGCTCCACCCTCAGCACTCACTTCTCGGGTCAGCCAAGAATTAGTCCCCATGAAAACTCCCCATGGCGAACTTTGTATCTCTACTAAGAACCGTATGTGTGTGGGCCGCTACCAGAGGTCCGACCTCCTGCCCCAACAACTAGAAGGATTTGGGCTTCTAAAACAAAAAGGTGCTAGTAAGGGCATCCGCTCGTGTGGCCATACATGCGGTACTTTCAGCTCTATAAATACAAAAGGCTCCCAGCCGGTAGGGGTTACGCCCTACAAATGATCAAATAAATTTGATCAAACGGATTTATGGGGAGACATAGTGTCGATATGAACTAATCAGCACACGTTATTCATAGTTTTCACCATGAATACATTTGATTATTGTGGTTCGGAAGAGGTGGGTTTTCCTCGCTACCACTTGGGTCATTCTCTTCTCACTAGTAGTCCTAATGACCACACGGGAAGACAGGCCCTCTAAAGATTAAACAAAAAGAGCCTATTGCTCAAAACACAAAAGACAATGATTCAATTTTAGTGCACCAATAGAAGTGTTTGCTAATCTATGAAAACAAGGCACACAACAAAATTTTAAAACCCTAGCCAAGGACCTGCCACAAAAGTTGTTAGTAGTTTGGTTTGTTTGACATAATCACCCCTTCCTGCAAACACACAAGTTAGGTACATTTTTAAAAATCCAAAAGACTTTGTGACATAGGGACCTTCAACAAAAACGTTTTGCTTCCAAGGCAAACTACACCAACTTAGTTAGCTAGATCTGAAAGGGTTAGTCCAAAAATAAACCAGATCTGAAACCCTAAGTGCGAAATCCGAAAATTGAATCAATGAAAATTTCAAAATTTTGAAACAACATATACACAGACGCTGTTACCTTCGACACAGACGTGTCTGGGTAACACAGACACGGTTATGCGATGCACAGACACGCCTAAAAGTCACAGACACTCTTTACCGACATAGACGTGGGCAGAAATAACACAGACGCGTTTCTGAAACACAGACGCTCCTGTCTGAAACCTGCAAAATAAAATTTTGTCGAAAACACAGACACGATTCCAGATTCCGCAGATGCGCTAGAAAATCAAAGACGCGATCCAAAAGTTCGCAGACGCGAAAAAACCTAAAATGCCATCGAAAAATGTCTGATCTGCAACTTCAAAACGCAAAATCTGCAACAAGAAGGTTAAATGCAAAGGGACAAGAGTCCCACCGGGAAAGCCAAAATGTATATGGTGAAAATGGATACAATAATAACAGAATTGAAAGGCTAAATGAATTCAACCACCAAACCCTAGCCTAACAACAACAAAGATCCACCATAACATATGAAGATTACCTAAGACAATGCGAATAAAACTAAATCACAAAGATTATACCATCACATGTCCAATAGGGTTTTGATCTCCATTCTTCCTATCTCCATTGATCTTGCTTGATATATTTGCTCTCAGATTTTTATGTGCACAAGAGCTCAACAAAGAACGTAATGTGGTTGCAAGTAGGATCGTAGTGTAGCCAAGTCCTTAAGATTAGTCATTAGAGTTTGATAATGAAGAAGGCATCTCCTTAAATAGAAGACACTATAAGAAATGGAGGGATAAGATTGAGAGGTGTAAAAAAGGAGGTCGGCTAGGATTAGAGGGTAGGTAGAAGAAATAATAAAATAATGAAAGAGGTAGGTAGTGTAGGAATTAAGAGATGAATGACATGTGTCATGCGTAGAAAAAGATAATGAATTAATTAAATAAATAAAGATTTATTTAATTAATAGAAGAAGTGGGATAATTAAATAAATAAAATATTTATTTAATTTAGGAAAAGGATAATTTAAATAAATAAATATATTTATTTAAATGAGAAATAAGGCTAGAAGAGGATAAATGAATTAATTAAATAAATAAAGATTTATTTAATTAATAGAAGAATTAGGCTTAGATAATTAAATAAATAAAATATTTATTTAATTAAAGATGACAATTTTGAGTGTCTATAGTATGTATCACTATGACAAGGGTAATATATGCATAAGGAAAAATAATGGTGAGGTTTTGTTATCCATTGATAGATAGACAATAATGGCAGCCATGGGTATCCCACACTAGGAACCCTATGAAGATTGGACGATTGGAAAATCGTATGGAATTTTCTTCGAGAAAAAGTGGTATTACAGAACTGTTATTGCACAGAATTGGCTTCTGAAATTCTAGAAAGGAGGCTCAAGGCTGCCGAGACCTCTAACCTAGGAACATTTAATTCCCGCAATCTGAGACTTGGTAATATTGTTGAGCAGAGTAAAGGGTAATTCCCACTCCTTCTATTGGGAGGACTGGATGTATTTCTTCATCCAGGTCACTCTAGATAAAAATCAGTTCATTGACTGGGGAATTGTTATTGCGAAAAGGTTGCACGAAGGTTTGAGTAATTACCCTGGGATGTCAAACTTTCATATGTCTTCGTACCTGTTATATATGCTTGCTTATGTGAGAGAATGGTCTAGATCGTCCCATGCAAAATGGGTTCAAGGCATAAAGATTTATGAGTATCATCCTAATTTGACTTTAAAAGGGAATGTTGATGATTATCTCCACTGGAATGATATTTTTTCCGGGAGGTTGACCTTTGAATTACAAGGTAACTTGCATAGGAGGATGTCTGCAGAAGCCGTTGAACTTGTTAATATCTATGGCAGTTTCTTTAGACAGTTTAGTCACTTCACTTACCTAAGGGTTGGAGGATTTAAAGGTGAACCCTTTAGGCTACCCAGGTATGTTTCAGACTCCTGTATTTTGATCAAATTTTCCAGGCAGCTTGCCTATGTCGCAAAGGATTATGGTGAGGACTCTGACACAAGTGAGATTTTCTCCATTGACTTAGGCCATTATAGCTGTAGGTCTGTCTCTGATGTGCTGAACCTCGAGCTAGAATTTAAGGGATTCCATTTGAAGACCTTTGTGAAAAGGGATAATTTTGATAGTAAAGGTTTCATCGCTCAATATGTGAAGAAGATGGTGCCTGATTAGCATGTGTCTCAGTTGGAAGATTATTGGGAGGGTTGCCCGGATGAATTTGAAGTAAGAAAAAGGAGTTGGTCCAGGTTAACCTTGAAACAAATCCATGACATGAAATTGCCAATGGACACTTCAGGTGTCACCACTGATGATGAAGATATACTTGATTCTGAGTTTCTGAAGTGGGTACATAATGAACCTCTTCCAAAGGTGGATTGGAGTGAAAAAATGGAGGACAGTATTAAGACACGCACCTTCAACGTAATTCATAGGACAAAAAATTGGCTTAGGAGTTGCCAATTTCATCTGACAAGAACAACTAGTTCAAGAAGCAAAAGTGGGAAGAGGAATACCGCAAGCAAAACTTCTATTTTAACTAACATTCCCGTTTCTATTGCAAGAAAAAGGTAGGCAAGGATTAAAGAAGAGAAACTTGACACCGAGGTTGAGCTTTCTATTGGTGGTCGAATTACCAGGTCAAGGTCCAAGAAGAGTTTTCAACTACTGGCTCCCCATCCCATTCTTGATTTGGATGCAGAGGAAGCACTATGCGATATGGAATCCCCTATTTTTGATACAGACAAGGTTTCAACCGGCGTAGACACTACTTTCCAGGATCCAGGGACGCTTGATATCTAGTCTCATGCAGACAGTGCCACACTGCCACCCTCAACAGGATTTCCACCCATGCCATCCAGGGAACTGACTCTGGCACCCAGGTGGTTAAGTGATTCAATCACCAGGAAAAGGAACGTGGTTCCTATTTCAGTATCAATGGAGGATGCTATGAGTAAATGTCAGGGAAAGTCTACAAAGCCCAAAAAGTTAAAAATGGAGGCTACGATTGATTTTGATGAAAGCACGAAGCATTGGACTGCAGACATTGCAAAAACAGCTGTATATGGTGAAAATGGAGAACAATAATAACAATATTGAAAGGCTAAATGAATTCAACCACAAAACCCTAGCCTAACAACAACAAAAATCCACCATAACATATGAAGATTACCTAAGACAATGCAAATCAAATGAAATCACAAAGATTATACCATCACATGTCCAATAGGGTTTTGATCTCCATTCTTCCTATCTCCATTGATCTTGCTTGATATATTTGCTCTCAGATTTTATGTGCACAAGAGCTCAACAAAGAATAGAATGTGGTTGCAAGTAGGATCGTAGTGTAGTCAATTGATCAAGTCATTAGCTCATTAGGGTGATTGATTAGAATGATTGATTAGGGTTTGATAATGAAGGAAGCATCTCCTTATATAGAAGACACTATATGAAATGGAGGGATAAGATTGAGAGGTGTAAAAGGAGGTTGGCTATGATTAGAGGGTAGGTAAAATAAATAATAAAATAATGAAAGGGGTAGGTAGTGTATGAATTAAGAGATGAATGACATATGTCATGGGTAAAAAAGGTTAATGAATTAATTAAATAAATAAAGATTTATTTAATTAATAGAAGAAATGAGATAATTAAATAAATAAAATATTTATTTAATTTAGGAAAATGATAATTTAAATAAATAAATGTATTTATTTAAATGAGAACTAAGGCTAGAAGAGGATAAATGAATTAATTAAATAAATAAAGATTTATTTAATTAATAGAAGAATTAGGCTTAGATAATTAAATAAATAAAATATTTATTTAATTAGACATGACAATTTTGGGTGTCTACATTTTGCCCCTCTTTGAGACAATGCGGCTTGTCGTGTTGTTTCAAAGAAGATAATATGAACTTATACAGAGTTGCCCCAAGATGGGAATGATATGCCCCCTCGAGAGATTGGATGAAAATGTCTGAAAAGATTGCAGACAATCTCTTGATAAGAAAGAAAGGCTAGAATGGACTGACCAGATAAAGTGACAAAGTCACGGGATAATGAAGACTGACTTGGGAAATGAAGGCGAGGGCTAGGGTAGGCTATAAGATAGACCATGGGGGAAAATACATCCTCATTGTCATCTACACATCCACAAAAGCATATTGCAGAGCGAGAATAGAGTAGGAGCAGTCAGCAGCGATGGCCTTCATTTAGAGATTAGACCGCATTGGCCGATTTTAGAGGCTAGCAGAGGTAGGAGAGCTGGTAAGTACCACCAAACCTCCTCGTACTTCGACGCATTTAATTTTGTCATTAATGCATGCTAGATAGGGTTATAAATGCACTTAGACTAGGGTCCAAAAGTGTCAAAAAATGTCCAGGCGTGTCTGCATTGGTGCCAGATGTGTCTGTGTTTGTGCCAGGCGCGTCTATGTCTTGACCCGCGTCTGTGTCAATTGCGACCGCGTCTGTGTTTTTCAGGTGCATTTGTGCCAAGAAGGCACGTCTGTGTCTCCCAGGCACGTCTGTGCTGAGCATAGGCATGTCTATGTCAATCAGGCACATCTGTGTTTTTTAGGCACGTCTGTGCAGTCTGTAAGCGCGTTTATGTCAGGTAAGCGCATTTGTGTTAAGATTTGGTTTTCTAGGTCAAATCGATAGTTTTGTGATGAACATATGCTATCGATTGGATAAGCTGCTGAGAGGATACACTCAAGCAGGTCCTCTAGGAAGACTAGGATAGATCAAGGCACTTTTTGATGAACAGTGAGTACCAAGAGAGAGTACTTTGTGATGAACAGGGAGTACTAGAGTATGAGCAACACTTTTTGATGAACAGGGAGTGCAAATGTGAGTAACACTTTGTGATGAATAGGGAGTGTCACACACGTAGTACTTTGTGATGAACAGTGAGTACTCCTAAGATAAATAGCAACACTTTGTGATGAACAGTGAGTGTCACTAGGGTAGAAGCAACACTTTGTGATGAACAGTGAGTGTCACTAGGATAGATAGCCATATGCATTTAGATAACAAGTAGCATTTTGTGATAAACAGTGAATGCCACTATGACTGACATGATTGATTTTCTTGACTGCAGGAGTATTTGCCGATGCTGGAGTCACGGGAGAGATTCCCATCGATGCAAAGGTTGCGCCTGAGTTGTCGTTCGAGGACAGAGATGCCATCGAGGAGATGAGATTGAGACATGTGCTGTATGTGCCTGAGTTTCAGGCAAACATGGGTTTGCCGACTGCGCTGGCTAAGAGATGGCACTCTGAGACGTGCACATTCCATTTACCGATGGGTGAGATGACAGTCACCTTGGAGGATGTCTATAGGATTCTGCGGGTACCGATCGATGGGGAGCTAATCCCATACGATCGAGATGGAGACAGGGAGGCATTGAGACAGGTATTTCAGGACCCAGGACTAGAGATGAGGGCAGGACATGTGGCATGGGACACCATGAAAGCCACAAGGTTAGCATTGCCGACAGTGATTGGAGGAGCTATTAGTGGGTTCCTGTGTCCGGACAGGGCAACACGGGGGTTGGCTATGGGCTAGGGAGGAGCATTGGAGACACTGGTGACGTAGCACACCAGATATGCCTGGGGACCATGTGTGCTGGCCCATTTGTATTATGAGCTTCATTAGTTCGTTTATCATGGATCAGTGGGATTGGGCTGTGGAGTGACACTGCTGCAGGTATGGGCCTATGAGCATCTGCCGGTTACCCGACCGATACACATCAGGGGCAGGGGTCATGGATGCAGCTTTATTCATCTGTATGATATGATCACATCACAGCCACGGATTGGCAGGCTAGAGCATTGGCAGCGAGTCATAGATGACATTGATGTGGTCATATGGAGACCATATCTGGGCTACGAGCAGTGGGAGGATGATGCAGTTGAGCTGCCCTACACCTTTCAGAGTAGTTACCTGATTGGGCGGATGCCCTATGTGCTGGAGAGACATCTTGTGGACAGGGTTGGCTGACAGTTTGGCCGGATTCAGAGGATGCCCTGGGGCTCAGGCATGTATGCCCGTACAGTGAGAGATCAGGCACAGTTTGGGCCCTTGCTATCATATGATCAGGCAGTGACACAGCTGGTAGAGATGATTCCCTACCTTGGGACATGTGGCCAGAGATCGAGGATGTCGGGATGGATGCTGAGTATACAACATATTGGGCAGAGCATCCATTCCCATGATTGACAGATCTTGGAGAGGCATTGGATGGAGATGGGGGTGGTGATGAGGATGATGGTGGAGGTGATGGGGGCAGAGGCCGACGGAGGAGGAGGGGAGTAGTTGGAGAGAGGCGGGTTGCACCTCGGAGGGAGGGTGGAGAGGAGAGGCAGGCTCGGGTGGTGAGGAGTCGCGGTGGATTGCCTTTACAAGTGCCAGCAGCACAAGGTCCCAGGTAGGTACAGATATAGGGATAGAAACAGAGACAGGTACCAGTACAGGCACCAGTACAGGTACAGGTATAGGCATAAGGGCAGGCACCCATAGAGGGGGAGCCATAGGTAGAGGCAGAGGGGGCTGACCTAGTGGAGGATGAGCTGTTAGAGCTGAGGGAGATCTGCCAGGGCTAGGCAGATGAGATCCAGGAGTTGGAGAGGGAGAGGGATCAGCTCAGGATGAGGCTCAGAGATACCGAGGGAGAGTAGGATCAGGCTATCTAGTGCTATACAGAGGCTGAGACAGCACTGAGGGCAAGGAGACAGACAACAGAGGATACAGGGGCAGGATATGCTTATGTCCTGCGAGCAGGGGAGGAGATCGCCTACTGGAGAGACCTCTACTATGGTGCAGTGCCAATAGATCAATGAGTGAGGAGCTTCCATAGACTGTCACATATAGCAACATCTACGAGAGGGAGCCGGAGGAGACAGGCATCGAGTGGTGGGGTTATGGGTCCTCCGCCACCACCAGATAGAGGGGATAGGCAAGATGATCCTAGGGCAGGTCCTTTAGGGGCTCAGATTCTTTTGAGGCCAGGTGGCTCTGAGGGAGGGAGTTCATCATAGTCGTAGAGGGCTCCCTTTGCATCAGTATTGTACCATTTTTGTATTGTAGACACCTGCGGGTGCTTTTTGTAGCCATATTATTTTGACATCATTGTATCATGACACTTTATGATTATATATATGAGATGATTCATTTTTGCGGTATCTATATGCATGTGTACCTATGTGATGAGATGTTTCATGATGTATGTTTTATGCTATGGATGCAAATATGTATATGATGTAATGCCCTCTTTTTGTTCTTTTATGTGTTTAATGCGTATGCATGATGCAAATGTGAATGTATGGAATGCAGATGAATATGATAATGTAAATGTAAATTGTGCTAACAGGTGTTGTGTGCAGGATGTGATGCAATTGTGATATCTATGTGTATGTATGGAATGCTTATATGTGGTAATGTAGGTGTAACTCTATGAAATGCAAATGTTTTTGGTGTGTCATTATACTTAGTCATGTGATAGCAGGCTATGCGGACTCAAGAAGGATGATGGAAGTCAATCAAGAAAGGGGGATGAAAGACAGAAGGTATGAAAGTGAAAGAGCTTCTTGTGCGTTATCATCATTGAGCTTTATTATGTCAAGTAGGTTATGACAATCGAGGCATATGTTTGACCTAGAAAGTCATTGTACCTATTTGCATGGAGATAAGACAGTCACAAACAAGGAATGCCCCAGTTCATACTAGACTCACAGTGTCCTCATATCCTTGGACAAGTCATAATTTTACTAAAAGACAATCCACAAACAACAGATACAAATAGGTGACGATACCCCATCCTCGCCTTTCTAGTCAAAGACATCCCAAAAAAGCTAAAAGACATGTCACCAAAAAGATAAAATCAAAAGAAAACCAAGACTTGACACCAACATCCACTATAGTTTAGTGTCTCTTGTCACTTGTATAAGTCTTATTTGATTGTGGTCACAATGTTAACTTTCACAAAAAAGATAGATAGCACTTGAACCATAATGTTGTCTGAGTCTGTTGAAAGATTTGATTTGTTGAAGCCCATTGTTGCTGCTGTGTCTCATCTGAAACTGATACTTTATTGTGGAGAAGATGAAACTTTATTGCAGATCTGTGATGCAAATGCTACTTTATTGTGGATAGTGCGTGGATAGACTGAAGGAAGCTGGAAGAAACTATACTCCTCGAAACATGTGATGCTCGCAGTTCCACACCCATCACTAGACGTAGGATTTGCCTTAGCCACAGATAGGATCTGGTTTATTATGGATGGAAAGGGAATGAAAATAAATGTTTATTATGAATGGCCAACCAATCTTGAGTAGATCAATAACAAGCCATGATGGGAATGGGTAATTTTATTATGAACGAATAGGTTGTGAGTGTGTGCAAAGTGAAGTGATGAAAGAGAATCCTGAAGGAGGGAGGAGCAATGTCTCTACGCATGGCACTGGTGACCCAGTTTTCACCATGGTACTTGCCCAGGGCACCACCGAAGTGGTTTTCACTGTTGGATGAAATTATTTCTCTTTATTTTTTTGATTTTTCAATGTTTTTTTTGTGTCATAAGGCGCATGTTTGCCAGGTTTTTACCAAGTAACGATTTTTTTGTTTTACAATTTTTTTTGTATTTTTGAATTTTTGAATTTTTTTTGTATTTTTGAATTTAGGATATTTCAAAGAGCTATGTGTAGAACCTACGAAGGTGCATGCTGTTGATAGGATCGTCCAGAGGTTCACCTTCTGTAGGTGAGAGATGATATGCCCCAGATCCATATGCTACTGTAATAATATAGGGACCAAGCCAGTTTGGTTCGAACTTGCCCTTCTTCTCTCCGTCTTGTTGATTTTTAGGATTTTCTCTGAGAACCAAGTCACCTACCTCAAATGTGCGAGGCTTGACCTTGTGATTGTAGCTGCAACTCATTTGTTGTTGATAAGCCTTGAGATGATTAAAAGCAGTTTGTCTTTGTTCATCCAGTAGTTCCAGCTCTTGTAAGCGAGAGACCCTATAATCTTCATCACTGATGATGTTTTGTAGAGAAACCCTTAAAGAGGGTAGCTCGACCTCAATAGGCAAGATAGCTTCAGCGCCATAGATAAGTGAATAGGGTGTAGCTCCTGTAGGTGTGTAGATACTTGTGTGGTAGGCCCAAAGTGCAGGATTGAGTTGGATATGCCAATTACGACCAGCATCATCGACTGTCTTCTTTAGGATTTTAAGGATTGTTTTGTTAGATGCCTCAGCTTGGCCATTACCTTGGGGGTAATATGGTGTGGAGAAATGATGAGAGATATGGAAGCAGTCACAGAGTTCACGAACATCCTGATTTTTGAAGGGACGCCCGTTATCAGTGATAATGGAAATAGGAATGCCATATTGGCAAATGATATAGTTAAGGATGAATGTAGCAATCTGTTTTCCAGTAACTTGTGTGAGAGGTACAACTTCAATCCATTTTGTAAAATACTCTGTGGCAGTGATAATGAATTTGTGATCATTGGAAGAAGGAGGGTGAATCTTGCCTATGAGATTGAGTCCCCACTGACAAAAGGGCCAAGGAGACGCAAGTGGTTGAAGTTCTTGTGTTGGCGCATGTATGAGGTCTCCATGAATTTGACATTGCTTACATTTCTTAACAAACTGATATGAGTCTTTCTCCATATTGGGCCAGTAATATCCAGTCCTGATGAGTTTCTTGGCCAAGGTAGGACCACTAGCATGTGGACCACATATCTCTTCATGTACTTCCCATAACACAATCTGAGCTTCGTCGCTTTCTAAACATCTAAGAAGAGTACCATCTAGACCTCACCGGTATAGGATATCAGCTAAAATGACATATCGAGAGGATTGGCGAATGAAAGTGCGACGTTGGTTTTTTGAAAGATCAGGAGGTAAAGTATTGTCACGTAGGTATGTGAAAATGGAACCATATAACTGGGACTCGGGACTGACAACACATAGCGTCTCAGTAGGTATGATCTCATATGAAGGGACCAAAAGGTTATCCACCAAGAACTCATAGCGGGTCTCGTTTGGAGGTAGATCAATCAGTGAAGCAATTGTAGCCATGGCATCTGCGACGTGATTCTGTTATCTTGGTATTTGCTCAAAGTCTATCTTTGTGAAATGTTGTTTCAGATCATCCACCATTTGTTTATAAGGCGTTAACTTTTCATCTTTTGTTTGGTAATCATTAGTTTCTTGACGGACGACAAGTTGGGAGTCCCCAAAAACACGAAGTTCCTGGATCTTCCATTGAATTGCAATTCGTAATCTTGTTGTTAATGCCTCATATTCCGCTATATTGTTAGTGCAAGGAAATGATAAGTGGTATGATTTTGGTATAGAATCCCCTTGAGGAGTTATAAAGAGGATGCCAGCTCCTGCCCCATGCTATGTGTATGAGCCGTCAAAGTACAGTTGCCATGGCTTTGCATGTGACATTGTCAGAATGGATTCATCTAAAAATTCAAAACTTAGAGGAACGTCATCTTTCATGGGAGCATCTGCTAATTGATCTGCGATGGCTTGTCCTTTTATTGCTTTTCTGTCCACATACTCGATGTCGAATTCATTCAGGATCATTACCCATTTGGCTAGTTGCCCAGTAAGTGTTGCTTTATTGAGAAGGTATTTCAATGGGTCTATCCTTGCAACTAACTTAGTCTTATGAGTGAGCATGTAATGTCATAATTTCTGTGAAGCAAAGACCACGATGAGACATGCACGCTCAATTGGTGTGTAGTTTAGCTCATATCCCACCAATGTGCGACTGATATAGTATACTGCTTTTTCTTTGCCTTCAGCAATTTGTTGTGCTAAGAGTGCCCCCAGTGCTGTTGGAGTAGCTGATATGTATAGTAACAGAGGCTGATCTGGAACTGGTGGCATCAAAACTGGCGGATTTAGAATATAATCTTTGAGCGTCTGGAAAGCCTGTTGACAGTTATCATCCCATTTGAATTTGATGTTTTTATGTAGCAGGTGCTGAAAAGGATTACACTTGTCTGCCAGTTGTGCTATGAATCTTCGGATGGATTGGAGTCTGCCTTGTAAGGATCGAAGTTGACTAATATTTCTTGGTGGTTGCATTTCCAAGATGGCTTTAACTTTTGCTGGATCAGCTTCAATTCCCCTTTTGGATACAATGAATCCTAGGAGCTTCTTGGAGGTTACTCCAAAGACACATTTCTTGGGGTTTAATCTTACTTTGTATTTTTCCAATCGATCAAAGACGATTGAAAGTATGTCCAAATGTGTATTTTTGTCTATTGATTTGCCCCAGAGGTCGTCAACATAATCTTCCACGGTGATGTGCATGAGATCATGAAAGATAGTAGTCATGGCTCTTTGATATGTAGCACCTGCATTCTTTAGCCCGAAAGGCATGACATTCCAGTAGAAAGTTACCCACAGACAAGTAAATGATGTTTTTTGTTGATCCTCGGGTGCGATCCTTATTTGATTATACCCAGAGAATCCATCCATCAATGATAACATTTCATGACCTACTGTGAGATCAACAATCAAGTCAATATTTGGCAGTGGGAAGTCATCTTTTGGACAAGCCTTGTCGATGTCTCTAAAATCTGTACATATTCTGATGCTGCGATCTGGTTTACTGATAGGCACTAAGTTGGAAATCCATTCAGGATAATCGATTGGGCATATGAATCCAACATCCTATAACTTCTCAAGTTCTGCTTTGACTAGTAATGCCACTTGTGGATGCATTTTTCTTAATTTCTGTTTCACTGGTTTTGCCCCCGGTTTGACTGTCAGATGATGCATTACCAAATCCAGATCCAATCCAGGCATATTAGTGTATGACCATGCGAAGTTGATTTTTCGCTCTTTGAAGAAACTTATGAATTTTGACCTTTCGGAATCTGTCAATGATTGAGCTAAGAATATGTTGTGTGGAACCTCTTCTGTACCAATGTTTGTTT
Organism: Cryptomeria japonica; assembly: GCF_030272615.1. NCBI lineage: Eukaryota > Viridiplantae > Streptophyta > Pinopsida > Cupressales > Cupressaceae > Cryptomeria > Cryptomeria japonica. The sequence continues at coordinate 800,204,414 of NC_081414.1, read as the reverse complement.
TGATAGTCTCCTCTACCAACATGGATGACTTTTCCTCATATGATGCTAGGAGAATGTCAAGCCTTCCATCTTCGGGTGCCTCAGAGAGGTTTTCACCCTCAGATACGTCCTTTCTTTTGACTTTTTTGGGGTTAGATAGTGCCACAGTGTGGTTTTCACCATAAGACCCTTGATTTGTTCTTATTTTCACATTTTTGCGACTGCAAGGTCCGACACCCTCACCAAAATATGCCACACTATTGAGTTCTATGGTGTATCCTGCTTTATGGTCTCCAGGGGGAAGATCATCTCTTATGCCCAGATAGTCAATAAAAGCTTCATCGTTTTGGAATGTATCAAACTGTGCAGGTCCTTCATGATCCCAGTCAATGAGTTGGTGGTGAACAAGGGGAAGGCCGTTAATGTCTTCAAAGTTAGCGGGGATAAGAGTGAAGATGTGGTTATATTTGGGTATGTCAAGATAATTATCGAGGTCATCAATGGCACTCTCCTCATCAGTCTCGATCACAGGCGAATCCAAATTATCATCACTAGCAGTGCATTCTGGGATAGGTGTTCTCATCCTATGTGATTTCAACCTAGAACCTTGAGACAAGGACTATGTGGAATCCTTCTGGGTTGTTTATTGACCAACTCTGAACTTGTTATAAAATTCCTCTTCTTCTGTGGGTTCATCTGGATCTCTAAATGTCTTGGTCAGCTCATAGTCACTAGAAGATTTGTCTGAACCCCATTCCTATTCGTTAGAATCTGTGGAATAGTGATCCTCTTGTTGCATTTTGGCAGTTTTGATTTGTAAAGCTTCTTCTGTCCTTTGGGTGTGGACCTTGGAAGTTAAGAAACCAAGTCCTTTCGAGCGTTCCTTTTTGAAGGTCAATTCAGGTTGTAAATGTTCAATGATGCCTTCCTTTCGTAACCCCAGAGGGCTTTTTCCATCATACCCAAATTTTTGTAGAATTTTGAAGCCTTTGCCATATTTCTCACATGGTAGATTGATGTAGTCTTATGTTTCCTCTTCATTGTCCCTAAAAAGCATTGGTATAAATCTTCCTCTTCTAGTTCACCCCATCTTTGAAAGGTAGTAGGGTCCCATTTGAGCATCATAACAGAGATTTGTTTGTTAGGATGTGGTCTTCCATATTCTTTTGGGGAACTCATGACTTGTCATAAGTACATGGTCTGATTGAAAGTATATTCCCCCATGCCTTTGTCCTGAAACTTGCCTTTAAACTCACCTTGTTTTGATGTCGAAGGTTTTAATGACTCAGGATCAATGTATGCCGACGAAGGAATAGCCTCACGATTACTGGGAATGATAGTCTCAGTCTTTGATTTTAGGTTATTGCAGTACATGAATGGATTAGGATCACCGTTAACTATTACTTCTGTATATGGTGAAAATGGATAACAATAATAACAATATTGAAAGGCTAAATGAATCCAACCACAAAACCCTAGCCTAACAACAACAAAGATCCACCATAACATATGACGATTACCTAAGACAATGCAAATCAAATGAAATCACAAAGATTATACCATCACATGTCCAATAGGGTTTTGATCTCCATTCTTCCTATCTCCATTGATCTTTCTTGATATATTTGCTCTCAGATTTTATGTGTACAAGAGCTCAACAAAGAATGGAATGTGGTTGCAAGTAGGATCGTAGTGTAGTCAATTGCATAAAAGATGATTAGCATGAATGATTAGGATGATTGATTAGAATGAATGATTAGAATGATTGATTAGGGTTTTATAATGAAGGAAGCATCTCCTTATATAGAAGACACTATATGAAATGGAGGGATAAGATTGAGAGGTGTAAAAGGAGGTCGGCTATGATTAGAGGGTAGGTAAAAGAAATAATAAAATAATGAAAGGGGTAGGTAGTGTATGAAATAAGAGATGAATGACATGTGTCATAGGTAGAAAAGGTTAATGAATTAATTAAATAAATAAAGATTTATTTAATTAATAGAAGAAGTGGGATAATTAAATAAATAAGATATTTATTTAATTTAGGAAAAGGATAATTTAAATAAATAAATGTATTTATTTAAATGAGAAATAAGGCTAGAAGAGGATAAATGAATTAATTAAATAAATAAGGATTTATTTAATTAATAGAAGAATTAGGCTTAGATAATTAAATAAATAAAATATTTATTTAATTAGACATGACAATTTTGGGTGTCTACAACTTCCACTCCATTATTAGGAAACTTAATGCATTGGTGATATGTGGATGGGACTGCCCTCATTTCATGAATCCAAGGACATCCTAGCAATATGTTATAAGTGACATTTAAATCCAAAACTTGACAAACCACATCCTTTGTAACTGGCCCAGCTCTGAGAGGTAAGGTGACTGTGCCCTTGGATGAACGCTCTTCATCATCATATGCTTTAATGGTGATTTTGTTTGTAGAATTCACAGCTTTATCAGAATATCCCAATTGTGTGATAGTGCTTAATGTGCAAATGTTTAGACCTGCTTCTCCATCTATCAAGACTCTTTTTATTCGATGTTTGTGTATGAAGGCTTCGATGTGTAATAGTGCATTATGTGGCTGACTTATGGAGGCGTCATCGGCTTCTGTGAATGTAAGGGAGTGTGGAACGGAAAGGTATCCCACCATGGCTTGAAACTGGTCCACGTTCAGATTAGTAGGAACAATAGTATCTCTCAAGATTTTGTCAAGAATGGCTTTATGTGCGGGAGATATGTGTAATAGCTCAAGGATTGAAATGAGTGCGGGTGTCTTCCCTAACTGTTCTACAAGGTCATACTCAGGTTTGGTTGATGAGGAGGTAGTGTTCTTGGCTGGAGCACCTTGCAAAGTGATTTTACCCTGACAGGTTGTAACATGACATTCAGAGGTAGGTTCGGAAGAAGGTCCAACACCTTTTAGGACAATCTTGGATCTCTGAGTAGGATTCTCACGGTTTTTGTCCTTGATGATAATGGTAGAGACATAATTGTCCATCGAGATGTGATTGAAAGTTGAATCATAGTTATAAGATGCTCTTGTATAGTTGGTTTGGTCATCTATGGCTTTAGCTTTTCCCTTGTCATGTTTTGGGAATGGTTCCTTAAACATTTCATGTTCTTGATTAGATGAATGTCCCTCAATCTCAATGTCACCTCTATCAATGAGATCTTGTATGATGTTCTTCAGTCGATGACAATTTCTTGTCTTATGACCCTTGCTCTTATGAAATTCACAATATTCATCATCATTCCACCAATTTGGTGTAACCTTTGGTTCATATGGAGGAAAATCTAGAACTGTGATTACCTTATTTGCCACTAGCTTTTTGAAAATTGACTCAAGTGGTTCTCCCAATGGAGTGTACTTCCTTCGTGATCTGGAAGTTGTTTGAGTATTCACCTGATTGTTTGTAGAACTTGATCCAGAAAAAATGAATTTGGGTCGCACTGTATTGGCATCAACAACTCCATCATTGACTGTGTTCTTGTTTTTATTCCAAAATCGTGGCTTGTCTTTTCCTTTAAAGTCATCTTTGTTTTCCTTGAATATCTTGATGACTCCTTGTTCAATTAGGACCTTTTCTATTGCTAAGCCTTTTTCAATAACATCCTTGAAGGTGGACAAACAAGCTTTTCTTAGGTCATAGCCAATGTCTTTGTTAACATTTTGTGTGAACATCTCTACCATTTGTTTTTGTGGAATTTCACAAGAGCATCTGCTGGCTAAATTCCTCCATCTTTGTAAAAATGATGAAAAAGGATCTCCCTCTTTTTGCTTGGTGTTGCACAAAGTAGCGACTGATATGTCTGTCTCTATGTTGTAGGAGAAATGTTGAATAAATGCCTCTGCTAAGGCACCCCATGACTTAATACCGGGTGGAAGTTGGGAGAACCATTCCATAGCTTGATCACCTAAGCTTTGCTGGAATAATCTCATCAAATATGTCTCTTTTTCTGCTACCTCAATGCAAGCTATGAAAAACTGTCTTATGTGTGCCTTAGGATCCCCTTTTCCTCTATACTTATCAAATTTAGGCGTCACAAAATATGTAGGAAAAGGAGGCATTGGAATGCTCTTGTCAAATGGATAAGGACATATGTCTCTCATTGTGTATGTTGGCTTTGGTGTATTTATGTCCTCCATTTTCTTTTGTAAGTCCTTGATTTGTTGTTCCAAATTTCTCTTAGGTGGAGATCGACTTCTTGGACCATATCCTATGTTTGAGGTACCCATTGGAGGAGGAGCATGTTGCATATATGGATGATATTGATCATACACATGTTCATATGGAGGAGGTCTATAGTGATGTTGTGCATATGGACCACTTGGTATAGATTCATGTTGAGGAACACCATGTCTATTTTTTGCATGTATACCATATTCTACAGGCATGTCATGTTCTATTGTTTTGCCCCCAAATTTGACATGAGGTTTCCTTGTGTCCAAATTTTGAGCATGCCTTTGAATATCCCATTGTTTTGGTTTTTGATCCTTACCATTGATATGTGATTGAGCATATTTTTCTCCATAATATTTCCATAATGGTCTACAAAGGTGAGTATCATATGCTTGACCATGTGTATGTGGGACCTCTGGTTTTTGAAGCAAAGCCGATGGTGATTCAGGTACCATGTGTGGTCCTCTATTTCCTCCACTATTAGGTCTTCTTTGGTCCATGTTGGAGTGAGTTTGTTGCAAAGGTCTATGTTCCATTATTTGAGACATGTCAAAATCATGAGGTATCTTGGCTCCACTTTGTGCCATCATTTGTAAGAAGTATTGTCTATCCCTCCTCATTATTTCCTCAACCAATCGATTGAAATGGGGATTCATAATGGATTCTTCCACATTTGCTAAATGTACTGAAAAGTTGTCCACATTGTCATTGTGTGTAGCATTGTTGTTTATAGTGTCCATGTTCTCAACATTTGAAATGTTTCTATAGGCATCCATGTCAGGTAATGTAGTATGATCAGAATTGAAAAAGATATCATTGTCATACTCATAAGAACTCATGTTTGCGGACTCTTGAGCCTCTTTAGTTTCTCTCCTAGATTTTTGAAGACGGGTTTCAACCATGAACTAGGTATTGACCAAGATGTGTGAGACTAGATGAAAAATGGGAAGAGTATGGAAGACCAAGAGTTGGATGGAATGTAAATGAATCTGAAGTGTACTTGCAATTTCCAAAGTGTAAGACCAAGTATGTATGTAGTAGAGTAGGTGTGACTTCCAAAGAGAGGATAGTTTCTCTTGATGAGGTAAGTTGACCTTGACTCTAAGTAAGACCAAATGAGACCCAAAGGTAAGAAACCTTGATGAGGGACCACTTAGCAATGTGTTGTTGTATGTAGTATGTTGACAAAGTATGATGAGGACAAGCAAGTGACCTTTTGACTCAAGTTTAGGCAATTGTGAATGTAATGAGAGATGTAAAGCAATGATGGAATTTTGTGAGACCCAAGGACAGGTTGAATGCTAAATGAAACCCTGGAGAAATGACCTAGGAAGCTCAATAATTTTGAAACTGACTGTGTTTGTTTGCTGGACTGTAACAATTTTTCAATTCTGGACACAGATGCGCCTGTATACTTCACAGAAGCGGTTTTCCAACACAGACGCTTCTCTATTTAACACAGACACGTTTCTGAGATTTTTTGCCAAATGTAATGTTTACTGTTGGAACATAGATGCGATTATGCCCTTCATAAATGCGGCTAAACAACACAGACGCTATTATGTTCGATACAGACATGTTTCTGTAAATTTTGTGCAATTTTTCCAATCTGTGAAGTTGTTTTTGCTGTGACCAAATCTAACTGTTTGACTATTTTTCGTGACAAGAGGACATAATGTTGATGAGGACCCAATGTTTGCAAGTGTCTAGACTCAAAATGACTCCAAGAAAAGTGTGTTGTTTGATGTAAAAATGTTTTGCATACACTTGAAGACACAAAAGACACAATGTTTTTCTGTTTGGTCTTGAATGTTTTGAATGTTTAACATAAGTCGAGCACAATTCTTATGGCTGGCCAAGACAATAGTTGTTGATCCCACATAGGGTTTTACCCCCGAGGCTACACTATTCAGAGTGGATACTTAGATGCTTGACCTCACTGGCTCCACCCTCGGCACTCACTTCTCGAATCAGCCAAGCATTAGTCCCCATGAAAACTCCCCATGGCGAACTTTGTATCTCTACTAAGAGCCGTATGTGTGTGGGCCGCTACCAGAGGTCCGACCTCCTGCCCCAACAACTAGAAGGATTTGGGCCTCTAAAACAAAAAGGTGCTAGTAAGGGCATCCGCTCGTGTGGCCATACATGCTGCACTTTCAGCTCTGTAAATACAGAAGGCTCCCAGCTGGTAGGGGTTATGCCCTACAAATGATCAAATAAATTTGATCAAACGGGTTTATGGGGAGACATAGTGTCGGTATGAACTAATCAGCACACGTTATCCATAGTTTTCACCATGAATACAGTTATTTATAATGGTTTGGAAGAAGATGGCTTTTCTTTTGCTACCACTTGGGTCGTTCTCTTCTCACTAGTAGTCCTAATGACCACACGGGAAGACAGGCCCTCTAAAGATTAAACAAAAAGAGCCTATTACTCAAGACACAAAAGACAATGATTCAATTTTAGTGCACCAATTGAAGTGTTTGCTAGTCTATGAAAATAAGACACAACAAAAATCCAAAAACCCTTGCCAAGGTCCTGCAACAAAGAGTTGTTAGTAGTTTGGATTTGTTTGAAGTAATCACCCCTTCCTGCAAGCACACAAGTTAGGTAAATTTTAAATCCAAAAGACTTTATGAAAATAGGGGCCTTCAACCAAACGATTTAGCTTCCAAGGAAAGCTGCACCAATTTTGTTAGCTAGATCTAAAAATGTTAGCTCAAAATAAACCAAATCTGAAACCCTAAATGCAAAATCCAAAAAACTGAATCAATAAAAATCCAAAATTTAAAACTGGTAAACACAAACACGGTTACCCTCAACACAGACGTGCCTTAGTGACAAAAACACGGTTCTGTGAGACACAGACGTGACCAAAGAACTCAGACACGCTTCCTGGACACAGACGCGGGTTAAAACAATGTAGACACGACTTTACAACACAGACGCGCTTTCCCGGAACCTGCAAAATAAAATATTACTAATAACACAAACGCGATTCCAGAGGTCGCAGACGTGCCAAAAAATCAAAAACGTGATCCGAAAGTGCGCAGACGCGAAAATATCAAAATGTTGCCGAAAACGTTAGATCTGCAACTTCAAAATACCAAATCTGCAACAAGATGTTAAATGCAAAAAGGGACAAGAGTCCCACCGGGCGTGCCAAAATGTATATGGTGAAAATGGAGAACAATAATAACAATATTGAAAGGCTAAATGAATTCAACCACAAAACCCTAGCCTAACAACAACAAAGATCCACCATAACATATGAAGATTACCTAAGACAATGCAAATCAAATGAAATCACAAAGATTATACCATCACATGTCCAATAGGGTTTTGATCTCCATTCTTCCTATCTCCATTGATCTTGCTTGATATATTTGCTCTTAGATTTTATGTGCACAAGAGCTCAACAAAGAACGAAATGTGGTTGGAAGTAGGATCGTAGTGTAGTCAATTGATCAAGTCATTAGCTCATTAGGGTGATTGATTAGAATGATTGATTAGGGTTTGATAATGAAGGAAGCATCTCCTTATATAGAAGACACTATATGAAATGGAGGGATAAGATTGAGAGGTGTAAAAGGAGGTCGGCTATGATTAGAGGGTAGGTAAAAGAAATAATAAAATAATGAAAGGGGTAGGTAGTGTATGAATTAAGAGATGAATGACATGTGTCATGGGTAAAATAGGTTAATGAATTAATTAAATAAATAAAGATTTATTTAATTAATAGAAGAAATGAGATAATTAAATAAATAAAATATTTATTTAATTTAGGAAAATGATAATTTAAATAAATAAATGTATTTATTTAAATGAGAAATAAGGCTAGAAGAGGATAAATGAATTAATTAAATAAATAAAGATTTATTTAATTAATAGAAGAATCAGGCTTAGATAATTAAATAAATAAAATATTTATTTAATTAGACATGACAATTTTGGGTGTCTACACTCACATCCGACAAAGATGCTGTTATTGCTTCAGAAGCAAACTATGCTATTGAACGAGTTGATTTGGGGGTCGAAACCAGAGCCGTAGATGTGAAACATCTGGAGACTTCGACTAAATGAATTATCTCTAGTACTTGGAAAGATGAAAGAGAGAAGGCTAAGTTAAAGCAAAATTTAACACAAATGGCTCATTATATTCATGCTTTGCAGAACAACCCATTACTGTTGTCTCAAAGTTCGGGACCATTTAGCCCAAAATCACTAGGTAATTAGAAATTCTTTGATGAGGTTCAACGAAACAAGACGATTGCCGAGGTTTTCTCAGAATGGCTCACCTCGATCATGCATCAAGCAACCAATTACATAACGGATTTAGTCTAGATTTTCAAAGATGCTAATGAAGTCACCAAAGCATTGGATTCTGACTTAATCTCATGGCAGAAAGAGAAAACTAAATGGGCAGTGATTTCAAAACAGATGTGCGATATTCAACGTTATGGTCTGATGAATTTTCTTAATGAAAATCAAGTGCCAGGGTTAAATGAGGATGTAATGTTTATTTGCAAAGAGAGTATTGAGTGGCGTAACCAGATTATGCCAGTCTGCATGGTGAATTAACAACCTTAAGGGTGACCATGTAGAAGGATCTGCACTACGTGGATATCCAATTGCTTAAAGAAGATAGTGAAACCCTAGAAGATACCACAAACATGATTAACTAGTTTAGTAGCCACATTATACAAGTCAAAGTGGAGAAATCCTTGGCTGTGGGAGATTTCACAAGGATTTCCAAAGTAGAATCAGTGCTCACAGTTTGTCTCAATCACCTGGACTCACACAGGGACAAAGTGTAGATGGTGAAGAGGAAGGAGCTCTGGAAGTAGAGAGTAATTCACATTAGTTTGCCACACATAACGGTAATTCAAGGGTTTTAGAAGGTGCATCGAGAGTGGAGTGTGACAAAGGCGGTGATGGTGTTTGTCCAAAATGCCAACCCGAGTGATCATACCCAGACCGAGTAGTTGGCATGACTAGCACTGCTGGCAGTTGTTTGCCAGCGAGTTTAGTAATTTCTTTATTTCAGTTATGTAGTTAGGCCAGTTTTCTATTAACTCTTACGGGTTAATTTTACTTCAGTTAAAAACTACTGGTCTGGCGACCTATATATATGCTTTGTAATGACTTTGTAAAGGTTCACTAAGTTTTTGAAAAGACTATCTTTTAAATTAGCTAAAGACTTTGTGTATGTAGAAGGTGTATGATCATCAATGAATGGAAATCTCGTTAACAGTTCTCTTTGATTTCAAATCTATGTGTTTAATATTTTGGAATTTGATTTTTGTGAAAATCTGTTTCAAGGAAGGGGCAGTTATACTTTCTATGTGTGCAGAAAATTATTGGCGAATTTCATCTTTAAAGGCTTTTCATTTTGTTTTAGTGTACATGTGAAGTCTGTCAGCTTTATATAAAGAGTTATATATGAATCAGTGCTTGCATTCATTTCATATTGACTGGTGAATGCAATTACCTTTTAGTGCTTTCTGGTGAAAAGCATTCTATTGATTGTGTGTAATTTGGAGCTGATTGAATATTTATTAAAGGGACTTGTACCTTAATTCAGAGGTTAATCAATATAATGATTTTCTAATTGATTGTTAGGAAATTTGTCTTTCTTTTCATGAGCCATAATGTAGCAAGATTAAATAAATAAAGAAAGACCAATATGTTTACCAACACAATCAAAGTGGATCAATGCATAATGGAAGCCATTGAGCCAAGGAAAGAGGAAGTTGAGCCTATGGGCTATGAAGTGGTAAATGATATACTCACCAGGTATGCCTCTACCCTACTTGCTTCACCACTTGATCCAAAGAAGAAGAGGACTGATACTTAGAGAGGATCAAACCTACTGAAGTACCAAAGTAGAAGAAGAGGAAAGTTGTGCCATTGACATCGACATTGATTGCATCTGTTGCCAGTCATAGAGTGACCAAGAGGTCATCGACCAAAAATAAACCAGAGGATATTCCACCAAAGGTATTTGAAAGGAAGAGAAAAACCAAGAATAACACATTATATTCAGAAGACACTGAACCAGAGGTAGAAATGAAGAAGACAAGGCAATCAAGGAAGAAGACCAAGACAACCGGTAATGTTCCTACAACCTCTGCACCGGTAAATATACACGTTCCTTCTTATAAGCCTATGTCACACTACCAAAGGACAATTAAGAATATCAGAAGGAAGATTCTTGATGACCTAAAGGATTATTTTGATGAATTTAATGACACTAAAAAGGAAGAGGTAGAGCTAGAAGTGATTAAATATTAATGTGACAATGATCGGTCTCCAACCGATATCAAACCTTTAGTTACAAATTCTTTATATGATTCTTTGCATAATAAATGGTGCATTGTCATTGAAAAGGAGCGGGCAATTAGGGCAGAATTTTTTGCTCAATATTTTCCTGATGCTTCTAATTCAGAATTGTTTGAGATTCTTAATCGATACAAAGGTACCTTTTTCATTAGCAGAAGAAGACTTCAACTACTTGGAGGAAAAACCTTTGAAGTAGAAAAGGATACCCATCTGCGAGCTATCGATGTTGTCAATACAGAAAAGATAGCAAAAGCTAATTGGCAGGCTGAGCAAGCAATTGTCCTTGCTAAATCTAAACCAGATGAAGTCTACAATAGTTAGGGTGAAAGAATAGTAGAACAAAATGACCCCATTGATGTTGATGCACTAGATGTTAAAGGCACTACTATAGAGAAGGAGAAAGCTGAAGAGGAGAGAGCGGAAAAGGAAAAATCTGAGAAAGCGGAAAAAGAAAAAGCTGACAAGGAGAAAATGTAGAAAGAGAGAGCGGAGAAAAATAAAGCGGAAAAAGAGAGAGCAAAGATTGAAAAAGAAGAGAAGGAGAAGGCCGAAAAGGAGAAACAAGAAAAATAAAAAATGGAGAAGGAAAAGATAGAGAAAGGGAAGGTAGAGAAAGAGGAGAAGCAAAAACTGGCGAAAGAGAAGGAGGAGAAGGAGAAGCAGGAGAAGGAGGAGGAAAAAGAGAAGGCCGACAAGGAGGCCAAGGAGAAAGAGGAGTAGGAGAAGAGGAGACAAGAGGATCTCAAAGAAAAAGAAGGAGGACAGACTCCCAAGGCAACTAGAGAGTAAGATCAGACTAAATAGGTTGATCTCACCGATCGTGGTGACCTAACTCTTGCCTATTTCACTGGGTCAGAAGATAAAAATGAGCTACTCCAAAGCATTCAATTGGCTCAAGAAAGATTGGAAGAACTAAGGAAGAAGAAAGAAAAAGATGTTATCCAATTTTTTGTTGATACTCTTTCGAGCCTACTCCTTGAGACCAATATTCCCAGTACCGATCCTTCAATGGTCCAGTTAAAGCTCCTGTGCACTATAGTAGGTGATCAAGTGCAATCTTTAGAAGATGTTGCCCAGGTTTCTGCAGAGAAGAAGCATGAAAAGGCTCTAAAAGTTGCATTAGAAAAGCAAATGGATGAAGATAGAGAAAACTTGATTAAGCAGAAAGATGATATAAGCTTAGCTATGGGTGAAGGCAACATACTCTTGATCAATATCTACCAACCTCACCTATTTTGTGATGATGCTTTGAAAAAGAAAGGTCAACTCCAATCGGAACTGAAGAAGTATGTGGAGACCTTCAAAGTTCTTAATGATTCCCTCACTATGTATGGGAAGATAGTAAAGACTTTCAGTCAACAGATAGCCAGGATTGACTCAGAGATCTACAAGCAGAATCATGATCTGCATGAGTTACATATGCTGTTGCTATTGAAGTTGCAGATTCTTTAGAAGTGCTTTCTGAACATGGAAGCTATCACTGTTACTCAGGAGATGAGTGCTATGGATGCCATGGAGGAGCTAGCCTTTCAGATGAAGTCAAGAGTGAAATTACGGCCTCACTCCTAGATACCTGGTCTATCGACATGAAAGAATTTTTGAAAGACTTTAAATTCATTTTTGAGAAGTTTTATTCCTTATTGTCATAGAAATATACTCTATTTCCATGGTTATGTAATATGTTTTTGGTAAATTTATGAGGTACGTTTTACTTTTTCATTGTTGGCAAAGGGGGAGTACTATTCTGTCATGAATATTTTATGGGTTGTAGCATTGAATTTGCACATGCTTATAATTTTGGCAAAGGGAGTAGTGTATATGCTTAGGGGGAGTAATTTTGATTATGACATCATAGTATTATGTCATGAACATTTTATGGGGAGTAGCATTGAGTTTGCACATGCTTATAATTTTGGCAAAGGGAGTAGTGTATATGCTTAGGGGGAGTAATTTTGATTATGGAATCTATTTTTGTTTTGTAAGCACTTAGATGCCAAAATTTTCCTAAGTGTTGCCATCAATGCCAAAGGGGGAGATTGTTGGCATTTTGATAATGTTTGTACTTAGTTGAGGTGGTTGTTGGCATGTTTAGTTGTGATTGTCATTGATGGACACACACTTATTTTATGTATGAGTTATTCTTAACTGGTAGTATGTGTTGTATTGTTCAAACCGGTATTATATGCCATTATATGTATAGTCTTTGTTTGTAGAAGACTATCGATGTTTTATAGAAGGAGCTTACCGGTCAAGGCATGACTGAAGACCTCAAGCTGTATGAAGACATCAAGCGGTATGAAGACCTCAAGCAGAATGAGGACCCCTAGCGACAGTTAATATTTTTGATCAGAACACTATGTTCTAGTTTACTAGTCTTTGTTTGTTAATCGGTAATCAGTATACCGTGTTAAACCGGTAAAATTATAAAGTGTGATGAGTTATCATCCACTGACACTGATGCGATGATTCAACCGGTAAACTTGTAAACTGTGATGAGTTATCATCCATCGACATTTTGGCGATGTTTCTGTGCTGTGTTACCAAATGTGTCTAGATGCTTTGAACCTAGGAAATTATAATCCAATCTCATTGGACCGACATGAAATCAACTAACTATTTAAGGACATCATGTCTAGGGTTTTAACATGTGTGTATATGTGTTGAAGTGTGAAGTTATTGCAGAATCATCATGAGATAGAGATTGAACATGTAAAGGATAGAAGAATGAAGTAATGCTGCAATGCATTAACAAAGAGAAATCAAGGATCTAATCAAGCATTCTATGCTACTTTCTAGATCATTCACTTGTTGATTACTAATCTCTTCAACAAGTTTGAAACCCTTAACTAGGTAGGCCCAGTCAAGCCTATTGTAAATCCTCAAACAAGGTGGTTCACAGTTGTGGATCTGAAATCCTTTAACAGGGTAGTCTTTAACAGGACTTATCTCCTAACAGAGATCTTCCTAATAGGATCTGTTCTGGTGAAGAACATTGTAAGGCCTTAACCAGTCTGACCTCAACCGATCTGGTTACTATTCTGTAGATAGTTGACTTGTGAGTTTTACTCACCGTGTTTTTTCCCATTTGGGTTTCCATGTCAAAATATCTTGTGTTATGGTGATTGTGCTTTTGTGGGTGAATGCTTAATTTGCTATTTGGCTTATCCATGTTTTAACTAGTTTGTTGTTTAAACTGCTATACTGGTTTGTAGTTAAATTGCTTAAGAGTTTGGTTAAGTGTTTGGGCATACTAATTCACCCCCCCTTTTAGTATTCATCAATTCCAAACCTTTCACCTACAAAAATATCACAATAAAACATGGATCTTCTAGTGAAAACCACACAGTGACACTTATTGATCCCACAAAAGTAAAAATACAGAGTAAATCTGAATGTGAAAACCTCTCCGAGGCAGCTGAGGATGAAAGGTTTGAAATCCTCCCCTTTAGTATAAATTAGGAGAGATCAACGATCCTAATCAAAGAAACAAAGGAATTCAATGTGGGGACCCCAAAGACTCCTCATCAAATAATTTTGGCATCTCTATTAACTCGAGAGGAACAACCTAAATTTGTGGAATTCTTCCATAAGCATCAAACCAACTTTTCATGGTCTTATGCAGACATGCCTGACTTAGATCCTGACTTGGTTATGCATCATCTAATAGTAGCAAAGAAAGATAAACCTATCAAACAAAAGCTTCAAAAGATGCATCCGTAGATTGCTGTTCTTGTCAAGGATGAACTCAAAAAGCTCTAGGATGTTGGTTTTATCAGGCCAATCGATTATGTAGTTTGGATTCCCAATATTGTACCTATCGGCAAACCTAATGGGGGCATTGGTATCTGTACAGACTTCAGAGATTTGAACAAGGCATGCCTTAAGATGACTTTCCATTAGAAAACATCAACATGATTGGCGATTTAACAGCAGGTCATGCAATGCTTTCTCTTATGGATGGCTTTTCTGGTTACAACTAGATCAAGATTTCTCTAGAGGATCAATACAAAATTGCTTTCACATGCCCATGGTGAATGTACCATTGGAATGTGATGCCTTTTGGTCTAAATAATGTAGGGGAAATCTATCAAAGAGCTATGACTAGCATCTTTCATGATATGATGCACACCATAATGGAAGATTATGTCAATGATTTACTAGCAAAATCATTAACAAGAGAAGGTCATCTGGCAATATTGGCTAAGATCTTTGATAGATTAGAGCAATATCTTATCTGTCTAAATCCAAAGAAATGTGTCTTTGGGGTAACCTTTGGGAAGCTCCTAGGATACATTATCTCAAGCAAAGGCATTGAAGTAGATTCGGCGAAAGTCAAAGCAATCATGGACATGTCACCTCCAAAGAACATCAATCAGTTGAGTGTTGGCATTATACACTCAGATGAGAAAGGTAGATGTTGTCATTGATGGCAACAAGGTTTAACAAAGTTCTATAGGTTCAATCGACAATATACTTCACCTACCGACATCGACAGATACAACAAGGTTTATTCACACCGGCATCCAGGTTACTCCGACAATAGATCATACTGGCATTCTAGGCCAACTTGGCAATAGTATTGTTTATGTAATGTAAATTATATTTGTATGGCCGACATGTTGTATTGTAAAGACTCATATATTTATGAGATCTTGTAGGTCATTTAAAATGTATGAAATGTATATGTATGTAAGCGGTAATATGAGATAAGATAGGATATGATACTAAATAATTGTATATGCATTTTGATGTGTTTATTTTGGAGTGAATAGAAGTAGAACTAAATGAAGACTATTGTGTGTAAGCAGAATCATTTGACAACATACCAGCAAGGGTTTTTGGCAGAGGTAGAACCAGTATTAGATAGAGCTTAAACCGGTACTAAATCCAACATTGTAGATGCTATACTGAAGCAGCACATTGATTATTAGATTTAACCATCCAATTGTGTAGTCATCGTGACTCCATTTTTGTTGAGAAGTGAGCTCTAGGCAGTTGGCCTTCTTGTATGTGCAGGCCCCTTTTGTACTAAGTAATATTTATTCATATTGGCTAGTGAGTAAATATTGTGGGTCATAAATCCCACTGAGGTTTTTTCCTTACCGAGTTTCCTTGCTAAAATATCTGTGTTATGGTGTGCATTGATGTTGATTCTTTTGTTTCTCTTTACTGCATTATTATTTGCTTAGTGGTATATTAATTTCAGTTATAAAATCATAAATAAGTTTAAATATCTCATCTACCGGTCAGACACTGATTCACCCCCCCTCTCAATGTCTTTGGGATTATCCAAGTATCTAATGATTGGTATCAAAGCTTGGTCCTCTATTTACAGAAGCCTAACAGCTTGAGGAAGATTCTGAAACCAGTACCAATGGAAAGTTTGAGACAACACTTGGAAGTGGCTCTTGAAGATTTTGATGCAAAAAAATTAAAGAATATCAAACTGGAAGAAGAACTCAGATATACTCAATAATTCATCAAAGCACTTCAAGAAAACTTGATCATGGCAAAGAATATGAGAAAAGAATTGCGTGAGCAACTGCAAAAACAAGATGATGAAGAAAAATAAACTCTTAGAGATATTGTAGAGAAACTGAGACAAGAGAATAGTAACATGAAGAATGAGATGCATGATTTAACCATGAGAGTATGGAAGGATATTTAAGACAAAAAGAAGAATTAGGAATATTTGGTCAGAATACTTAATGAAATATCAGATGAATCTCTAAGGCTTATTTATGAAAATGATATGCTTATAACAAAGTTGATTCAGATGCAACATGACAAAGAAGAACTTATGAGACAAGTTAGCACTCTGGAAGGTGAGTTGGTCACTGCAAATGAATAAAAAGAGAAATTCAAAAAGAGTTCAGACAAGCTTGATGATATGATGAAGAGTCAAGGACCTGATTGAGAAGCAATTGGACTTGGATTTGAACATGGAGAAAGTTCTGGAACTACAAACAATCATGATGTCAGCAAACTGGTAAGGCAACCTAATACATATAAATTCAATGGCAAATGTTTTAATTGCAACAAATTTGGTCATAGAGCAAATTGTATGTGGGAAAAGCGGGTCAATAGAACTTAAAATGTGAAAAATGAAGTTCAAAGAGGCTTGCTCACACACCCACAAGACTTCTTGGTGCAAGTTATGGAGTCATGAAGAATGACTCAACTTCCCAAGGTTGGTTCCATGGCTCTCTATCTCAGAAGGTCCCTCAAACCAATGTCTTTACTCTCAGATCACTGAGCAAAGTGGTTTAGGGATGGCAAATGCAAGAACGAGGGATGCTTTAATTGATTTTATTATGAAATGCATCCTAAGCTATGCATTATTCTACAAATGCAATAAACTAGATTATAAGATGACAAGATTAGTAGCCAGACTATCCTAGCATGATATACTAGTCTATGATTAAGCTAAATGATAAGGAAAATACTCTAAACATGCCTATTTAGATTAATTCCTATTTAAAAGAGAGGCTAAATGATGAGCACAAATGATATGTTAAAGCTTGGATGGATTTGAGTATAAGTATGATGCTAAAGACTTGGATCCTTAAAATGGAGGATGGAGAGCTCTATTTATAGAAAAAATAGGGCAATGGATGGCTAGGATTGAAAGAGTTAATCAAGGGTTGAGTTTGAAAGTTGGGAATCTATGTTTGCAATTCTCACCAATGAAATGGTGACAATTGTCAACATAAGGTTGGGTTGAGAAGAGAGGTAGGAAGCATTAAATGCTTGAGAAGACCTCATGGTTACCCTAGGGGGTAAGGGTTAAGGTTAGGTTAGGGTTATCCAATGGATAAAGGTTTTACCGAAAGGATAAACTCTTATGCAAAGGATTAAGGATTAACCATGGTCAAAGCAATAAATGCTTGATGAGACCCTTGGGTTACATGGAGGTTGAGTTTAGAGAAAGTCTCTAATCATGCAAGAGGGTTGAGTTAACCATTAATGGTTTGAAGACTTTGGGGACAAATTTGTAAGAGTCCTTCCAAATTTGGGGGCATTCAACAAGTTATCTTGTTGAATGGATAAAGGCTTTAATGCATTTGGAAGATTTCCCTCCAAATTTGAGAAGTGACCTCCTTAAATTTAGGGAAAGGGGATGATGGATGAGTTTAGGCTAATTGATTAGGTTTAGAAGAATCTAGAAGAATTTAGGAAGGGGATTAGGATGCAAGTGAGAGATGTAGGAAAATGCAAGTGGGTGAGGGATAATAGGTTTAATTAAAATAAATTGTTTTATTTTAATTTGGTTGCAAGTGGAAGTTTTTAAATAAATTAGATTTATTTAATTGGGATTCCCTATTTAATTAAATGTAAATTTAATTAAAAAGGTTTGGAAGAATAGATTTAATTAAATAAAATGATAAATTTAATTAAAAAGGTTTGGAAGAATAGATTTAATTAAATAAAATGATTTATTTAATTAAATGACCTAAAAGGGGTTAATTGAATTTAATTAAATAAATTGAGCAATTTACTTAATTAAATAGAGGAATGTGGATAATTTAATTAAATTAGATTTAATTAAATAGAGAAATGAACATAAAATATTCATTTAGGAATATAGTCATTTTTATACGTCTACATTTTGCCCCTCTTTGAAGTGATGTGTGTGCACATGTTAATTCAAAGAAAATGATGTGTCGCTAAAATTTGATTATGATCAGTGCTTTTTTTGGATTTTTATGTCGTGCCCCAGATTTGATGCATGATGCCCTACATTTGATAAACGATGCTTGATAATGCCCCCTCGGGAGATGAATCAAAATTAGGAAAATTTGTTTTGATTTGATAACTATGTTTGCATTGTAAACTTTTGGCTATGTGGAATGCTAAAATTGATTCATCTCCCAATATTGATGTGTGCAAGGGTACGAGGAAGACCACGAGTGAATTACATGCTCAATCCCCTAACCCTAATTTCATTTTACCCTATAAAAGGGTTAAAGTGCCTTGTTTTGTCTCATTTTTGCTTGTTGACCTTGGAGAGAGAGACTTTTGGAGAGAAGATAAAATGCCTATTCCATATTCTACGCATTGATTCGAGCGCATTCAGAGGTATTGGAGGCCTGCCGCGTATGGACCACCAGTAAGTCAACCTGTTTGACCCCTTTTTGATTTTTGATTTTGCCATTTTTGGTCATGTTTTGAATTTTAGCATGCGGTTTTTTCGTTTTAGTGCATAGGGGTCGTTGGTTAGCGCATACAAAAAATTGCGTAGCTCTTAGGGTTTTAGATTTTGGGTAGCGTCTGAAAACTTAGGGTAGTGCATAGATTTGCTAGGTTAGCGCATAGCCATAGATTAGCACATTAGGGACACAAGGTAGCACAGAGGGTTAAACGGGTAGTGCATTGGGCAAACCTAGCGCATTGGGTACACAGGGGGTCGCATGGGTAGGGGTAAGTAGCGCGTAGGTCTGACCTAGCACATAGGGTTAGATAGGTAGCGCAGACATGGGATAAGTTAGTGCATGGGATAGGTTTAGTGCTTAGGGTAGATTAGATAGCGCATTGGAAGAAACAGGTAGTGCATAGAGTCAATCTAGTGTGTGGGGTAGATAGGATAGCGCGTGGAGAAAACAGGTTAGCGCATGGGTAAGATTTTAGCGCATAGCCAAATTTAGTTAGCGCATGTGGTAGGTTTTGTGAGATAGGATGATTTGTGAATGAGGAAAATTTGTAGGATATGGTCAGTTTTGCTGGGATAGGTGTAAATTGTTTGTTTCTGTGTCTGTTGTCATGGTTTTGCTAGTTTGGCCAATATGAGTGCTGATATAACTTGGTTTGATTTGTGATTTTTCAAGTTATTTATAGATATTTAATGTGGAATTGATATGAACTTGATTTGATTTGCATTGTTTCAAGTTGATAAATGTGGAGCTTGACTTGTGTTACAAGCTGATATGATTGTGGAACTTGAGTTGTGTTACAAGTTGATATGGGTTGGAAACTTGAGTTGTGTTACAAGTTGATGTGATGTGGAAACTTGAGTTGTGTTACAAGTTTGATATGATTTTTGAAAACTTGAGTTGTGTTACAAGTTGATATGGATGGATATGATGTAGAACTTGATTAGTTTTTTTAAAGTTTTCAAGTTTTTGATGTGATTTTGATTTTGATATCTATGTTTTGATGAGGAAACTGATATTGGACTTGTTTTGCTTTTTGATAGGAGTGATTGGGAGTGGTTCAGTCATGTGAGTGGTTCCCTAGACCATGGGCATTGATACCACGGTTGTCGCAGGTTGATCTAGAGATTATTGGTAGATGCGGCCTGTCTTCCCTTCTATATATGCCTCAGTTTACTGTGAACCAGGGTTTACTTACAACACTGGCAGAGAGATGGCACAGTGACACAAATACCTTCCACTTTGCCACAGGTGAGATGATGGTGACCCTAGAGGATTGTTACTGGATCCTGTGTATACCTTTAGTAGGTGCACTACTACCTTATGAACAGTCAGAGGAGGGCGAGATAGAGTCACTTCACTGGATATTTCACGATGACATAGTTTGCAGATATGAGATCCCGTGGCAGGAGTTTCTAGATTTGGACTATGTGCCTCTTCCATCGATACTGACAAGCTTTATAGGTGGTTTCCTATGTCCCAACCGCAGGTCAAAGGGACTATCTGTAGGATGGGGATTAGTGCTGGAGGAGATGGTTACATAGGGTCGCCAGCTCGCATGGGGATCGGCTATGCTAGCCCACTTGTACAGGGACGTCCATGACGAAGTATACCTAGGTTACAACACTTTGTTAGCTAGTGTGACACTTCTATAGGTATGGTGTTGGGAGCATATTCCCATAGCTAGGCCACTGGTGGATAAAGATAGGCTTGTTGGGTGTGCATACACATATGGATACAGGGGGTTAGTTGTCCAGTGGAAGCTGGGCAAACTTGAGCATTGGAGGAGAATTTTAAATGATATTGATATAGTCATCTGGTGACCATATATAGGTTGTGAGGTTTGGGCTGAGGATGGGCTGGAGATGCCATATGTCTTTATGACTCGATTTTTGATAGGGAGGACCCAGTTTGTGATCGAGAGATTCTTGGTTACTAGAGTTTTGCGGTAGTATGGTCGCCAGTAGGGGATACCATAGGGGACCTATTTTTATGCGCATCGGAGGTAGGATATACCGGATTGGGGCCCAACTATTAATAGTGCAGTGACCGTAGAGGTGTTTGTGCAGTTAGTGGGCCAGATATGAGACTACGCCCCTGAGATACTAGATGTTGGTATGACGGATGAGTTTGCCTGATTTTTTGGAGCTCGTGTCATGGCGAGGATATTAGATCCAATGGAGATGTGGCCCACTTTCTATGATGATGAGGATGAGGGAGGTGGAGATGGGGATGAGGGAGATGATGGAGGAGGTGGAGGAGGACGATGAGGGAGAGGATATCAGGGGAGGAGAGGAGACAGGGGTAGAGATGGTAGTGATAGAGGGGTGCAGGTGGAGAGAGCAGTTCAATGAGCTATGATGGATAGAGGGAGAGGAGGATTGGCGATTGGAGCAGGGGGTGAGGGGAGAGTAGCAAAGGTGATAGCAACTATGGGAGGGACTGATGAGTTGAGACGACTAGCTCAGAGGAGGAGGATTGATGTGCTACCTCCACTAGCACCGAGGATAGGGGGAAGGACATGGAGTGCGTCTTCCTAGGTACCCCTTCAGATTCGGGTTCCGACGCATCGAGAAGATGCTCAAATTAGGACCCTACAGGTGACAATGCAACAGCTGCATGCATAGTTACTGGCGCAGCAACGTCAAATTACATAGCTGACCACCAAGCACGATACTGAGATAGAGCAGTGGGGTCGAGTAGAGGAGCTCACAATGAGCTTGCAAAGAGCGGTAGTAGGTGGTCCGATGAGAGACACCTTGAGAGAGTTGGATTTGAGAGCCAAAGAGGTAGAGTACTACCGACACCATTATGAGGATGTGGTGCCTAGGGAGCACCATTTATAGAGTTTCACGTAGTCGAGATTGAGTCGATCTCGAGAGACTGGTTCACGGTTAGAGAGCAGAGGCATGACGGGGCCTCATGGACAGGATCCACCTAGAGATCCAGGGGCTAGGACATCTGCATCGAGACCATCTCCTTCAGGAGATAGTCACTCTTGAGAGACGTTGTCTCCATTGTATTTTTGATCATTGTTTTTGTTTTACTGGGCATAGACATGATAGATATTGTACATTGATCATTTATTGAGATATATATATGACACCATTATCTTTGATCATGTGATGTGTTATGGATTTATGCTTTTTATATGCTTGTGCTTATTCTATGATGATACAATGCTTAGATAGATGTATGTGATGCGAATGCATGATGCTATGAGATGTATCTTGAAAATGAGATGTATGATATGATATGCTGTGAGATGTATCTTGTAAATGAGATGAATGATATGATATGCTATGAGATGTATCTTAAAATGAGATGAATGATATGATATGCTGTGAGATAATCTTGAAAATGAGATGTATGATATGATATGTTGTGAGATGTATCTTGAAAGTGAGACTAATTTGTAAAATGATATGCAACTAATTGTTTTGGAGCATCCTCATTCTGCATTTGTCATCAGATATAGCCACATGTTATTTATTTTGATATATATATCATCATTGAGAATTGATTGATCTTGGGATATGTTGAAAATTTATACAAGCATAATGGTATAATTGAACCATGATGACTTGAGAAAAATTTACATGATGTTTGATTTTGCAAGATAGCACAAGCATCAAGGTATAATTGAACCAGGATGACCCGAGTGTGGATTGCATATAAACAAACAAGATTAAACCATTTGTATGCATAAAGTGGAATCATGTCTTCAGTGATGTGTTGTGAATCATGTCTCAAGACAAGTATTTACACAGTACAAATGATCACTTCACATACAGAAAACTAACAAAATATTGGAGTTTCCCGATGTTTCTCTAGCTTTGAAGCATTGTGGAGAAAATATAGAGAATCCAATAATTGAAAAGGTTTAAATGCAAGAATAGTCAAAACTTTATGCAAAATGTAACATGTGATACTTCAGAAAATCATCCATCGTATGTGTTTTGTGATTCCTTGTTTGATTGATCAATGTTTTGCTTTGTGAATTGCATGAGCCTTTGGTTGTTAGATATGATGTTCTGAGTTTTGCAAATAGTTTTGATGGTTATTGCCTCTAGCTAAGTGTACCTCTTGATGCGGGTATGTACAGTGATTACCAAGCCATGGCGAGATGTGGTGAAAGGCTAGATGGATAAATCAGGATAGTGACTATGCTAAGTATGTCCTGAATGGATATTTGTGATAAAATGTCAGGCAATGGCCAATAGTGATTTACTGCAGAGATAAGGATATGGATATAGATAGAGGAGTTGTTCTTTCACAATAGCGCCTGTTTCTAGGTTTTCACTAGTTGCTTTTATTGTACCTTTTTATTTGTTTTTTCTTGATGTTTTGATTTTTTTGATTTTTTCCATGCATTAGACTACTTAAGTGTAGTATTTCTTCAGATGGATGCTATTAGCTGGTTCATCAAGCACATCTCCTTCTGAAGTTGTTAGCTGATAAGCACCTGATCCGTAGACTGATATGATGACATAGGGGCCTAACTAGTTAGGTTCAAATTTCCCTTTCTTTTCTCGATCTTGCTGATTTATAGGATTTTCCTTGAGTACTAGGTCACCAACTTAAAAAATATAGGGAATGACTTTGTGGTTGTAGCTTCTGCACATGCGTTGCTGATATGCTTTGAGATGAGTATAGGCACGTTGGTGTCTTTCATCTAATAGTTCAAGTTCTTGCAGTCGGTTAACTCGATACTCTTCATCTGGGATTAAGCCTTTTAGAGAGACTCAGAGATGGAATTTCTACCTCCAATGGTAAAATAGCTTTTGATCCATATACCAATGAGTATGGCATAGCTCTGGTAGGTGTGCGGATGCTAGTTCTGCATGCCCAAAGTGTTGGATTAAGCTGCACATGCCAATCTTTGCCTGCATCATTCACTATTTTCTTTAGGATTTTCAATATTGTCTTGTTCGATGCTTCTGCCTGACCATTCCCCTATGGGTAGTATGGTGTAGAGAAACGATGTTGGATTTTGAATTTTTCACATAGTTCTCGAACATCTTGGTTTTTGAAAGGTCATCCATTATCAGTGATGATGGAACTAGGAATACCATATTTGCAAATTAGATAATTAAGGATAAAAGAGGCAATTTGTTTCCCAGTCACCATGGTCATGGGGACTGCTTCTATCCATTTGGTAAAATACACTGTTGCAGTTATAATGAACTTGTGTCCATTTGAAGATGAAGGATGATTTTTGTGGACTAAGTCTAGTCCCCACTAACAAAAGGGCCAGGATGTTGTGAATGGCTGCAGTTCTTGTGTTGGTGCATGTATCAGATTGCCATGGATCTGACATTTTGGACACTTTTTTGCAAAGTGATAGGAATCCTTTTCCATTGTAGGCCAGTAGTATCCCATCCTTAGAAGCTTTTTAGCAAGAGTAGTACCACTGGAATGTGTGCTACAGATACCTTTGTGAAGCTCATGTAAAGCGGAGTCAGATTCATTACGATCAAGGCAATGAAGAAGAGTACCATCTAGACCTTGACGATACAAAGTATCAACAGTAAGGGTATAACGGGCAGCTTGTTGGATAAAGTTACGTTTTTGGTTTCAGGACAAGTCAACGGGTAGGATATTGTTCTTAAGATACTTATATATCGTTCCATATAAGGGGGAGTCTGAACTAGTTAAGGCATAGATAACCTGGGATTCCAATTGGTCATAGGCTGGGGAGAACAGTTGCTCTACTAGAAACTCGTAATGACTCTGTTGTTCTGGAATTTGTAGTAATGAAGCAATAGTAGCCATTGCATTGGCTACTTTGTTGTTCAATCTTGGTATTTGCTCAAAGGTGATGTGTGCAAAATATTGGTTGAAGTCATCCACCATTCGCTTATAGGGTAGTAGCTTGTCATCCTTTGTCTGATAGTCATTATTGATTTGATTGACGACTAATTGTGAGTCTTCGTAGACTTTTAACTGTGATTTTCCATTCTACGACCATTTTGATGCATATAACCAATGCCTCATATTCAGCCACATTATTTGTGCATGGGAACATAAGCCTATATGATCTTGGTATAGTGTGTCCTTCCAGAGTGATGAATAGAATGCCAGCACCTGAAGCATGTTGTGTGTAGGATCTATCAAAGTATAGGGTCCATTGTTTGGTAGAGATAGCAAGAACATCCCTATCTAGAAATTCAATCTCCGTAGTTTGTTTTCTCGATAGTGGTGCTTCTGCTAGTTGATTGGCAATTGCTTGTCCCTTGATATCTCTTTGTGCCGTATAGTGGATATCAAATTCACTGAGAATCATGACCCATTTAGCCAATTGGCCTATAAGAGTTGCCTTGCTGAGTAAATATTTGAGAGGATCAATTTTTGCAACTAGCTTAATTGTGTGAGCTAGCATGTAGTGTCAAAAATTTTGGGAGGCAAAGACTACAACCAAGCAGGCTTTCTCAATAAATGTGTAATTGAGCTCATATCCATTCCAAGTCCTGCTGATGTAGTATATAGCTCATTCCTTGCCTTTTTGATCTTCTTGTGCCAATAGTTCCCCCAGAGATTTATCTATTGTTGAAATGTAGAGAATAAGTGGCTTTCTTGCTATCGGTGGTATCCGAACTGGTGGGTTCATCAGATATTGTTTGATTTGATAGAAGGATTTGACACACTTGGCTTCCCATCTGAATGATACATTTTTATGTAGTAAATGATTAAATGGTAGACTCTTATCTGCTAGTTGAGTAATGAATCACCTGATTAATTGGAGTCATCCTTGTAGCGACCTGAGCTGGCTAATGTTCTTTGGTGGTGGCATCTCCATAATGTCTTGTACCTTTTCTGGATCCACTTCAATTCCCTTTTCTGAGACTATGTAGCCTAGTAACTTGCCTGATGTAACCCTGAAGACACACTTCTTACAGTTGAGCCTGACTTGGAATTTCTCCAATCGATCAAAAATCTTTGTTAAGATTCTTAGGTGTTCTGCTCTGGTGAAAGATTTAGCTAGTAAATCATCCACATAGTCTTCCATGAAGGTATGCATCATGTTATGGAATATTGTTGTCATTGCTTGTTTATAAGTTTCCCTTGCATTCTTTAAGCCAAAAGGCATGACATTCCAACAATACATTCCCCAAGGACAGGTGAACACTATTTTATCTTGATCCTCTGGAGCAATCTTGATTTGGTTATAGCCTGAGAAACCATCCATTAGTGATAACATTGCATGGCCTGCTGTGAGGTCTACAATTATGTCAATACTTGGCAAATGAAAGTCATCCTTTGGACAGGCATTGTTGACATCTCTAAAATATGTGCATATTCTGATACTGCCATTTGGTTTTGAGACTGGCACGATGTTGGAAATCCATTCTGCATAGTCGATGGGTCAGATAAATCTGACATCTAATAGTTTCTTTAGTTCAGCTTTGACCATGAGTGCCACATGGGGATTCATTTTTCTTAGTTTTTTCTTAATTGGCTTAGCTCCTGGAGCCATAGATAAGTGATGCATGATTAATTGTGGGTCGATCCTGGGCATATTTGTGTATGCCCAAGCAAAGTTGATTTGCTTTTCTTTAAAAAATTTGGCAAATTCTGATCTTTCTGCTTCTGTCAAGGATTCTGCAAGGTGTATATTTTTGGCTGCTTCTATAGTACCAATGTTGATTGATTGAGTGGGCTCAATCAATATGGGTGATCGCTCATGAAAATGTTCAGGAAGAGTGTCAAGTCTCCCATATTTAGGTGCCTTAAAAAGGTTTTCACCCTCAGACGCATCCTTTATTTTTACTTTTTTTGTGATCTAGAGCTGCCATTGACTGGTTTTTCAGCATCAAATCCTTTATTTGGTTTATTTTTGCGACTGAGAGACTTAGCACTCCCTTGGTTGTAGACATTGTTACTTTGTTCACTGGTAGAGCTTGTTTCTGGATTGATGGTACATAGGTAGTGAATAATAGATTCATCATTTGGGAAAATCAGTATATCATGTATTTCAGGTTCATCCTAGTTGATGAGGTCAGGAAAGACAAGTGGTAAGGAATCATTTGGTGGATCAAGTTCTGCTACGGTAAGTGTCAGGATAGAGGTGTCATTGTGATTGGTTCGGGTGCTAAAGAAGTCCAGGATTCCGTCGAGGTCTTCAATGGTATCATCCTCCGTATAGACTTGTTCATAATGTTTCTGGTCGCTTTCCGTAGCGTCATAGATATTCTGTGGTCCAAATTCAGGTAGTCTAATTTCTGTGTTATGCTCTTCTTGAGAAAGGGATATAGAACTATTATTTTCAGCAGTATCTTCAGTAGCATTTGAGTAGCTACCCCATTCATATTCATTGGAATCAGTCTCAGAGTTATCATCCTAGATCTTTTCAGTACTATAAACAGGTATGTTGAATGGTGAAAATAGATCTTTGATAATTGATACTATTCTACTGGCTTTTTTTGATTCTGCATCAGATCCTGCTTCTATTCTTTGCATTTGTTCATAGACTGTTTCTTTCTGGGGAGGAATAGTGTTGCCCTAAGGTGATTTTGCTTTGTTGGATATTTGTTCATGAATATGAGCTATTGCTGTAGATGTTGCCTTCTTGTGAATGATTGGCTTCTCTTGATGTTTCTTCTTTTCTTGATGTTCACGTTCCTTACAGATTGTCTCTGCTAACTCAAATAGTGCTTCTTGCCAGGATTCTTCTTTGTATTTCTTCTTTGCTTTCCACTGAGGTTTTTGATATTTGCGTGGTATTTTCTTTGGTAGTAGAGTGAATTCAAAGCCCAATCCTTTTTTATCTTTACTAAATTGTGAAGGAGGATCCAGTGGTTTTGTGACACCTTCCTGACGCTTACCAATAGGTCCTTTGCCATTGTATCCCATTTGCTGCATGATTAAGTAGCCTTTTCCATATAGGTGTTTGGGTATAGCTACTTCCATAGTATCTGCTCTATCTTCTTCCTCATCTTTGTATAGCCAACTAAGGATATCTTTTTCCTTGGATTCATGTGCTAAAGTGCCGAGCTGAATATATGTGCCATCGAACTTGGTGATGGGATGAGTTGCTTGATGTGTTGATGCTGTAGGTAATCCATGAGATCTAGGTGATGTGGGTAAGCTTGTCAAACACATGGGTTCCAAAGAGTATTCCCCCATGCCCTATTATTTGATTTTCATTTTCTTCTTGAAATCTCCAAGTAATGATTTAGACTTCGCTTGTTGAAGATCTAGTGCTACGGGATTTTGTTTCTCTCTATTATGTGGAACCAAACTGTCCTGGGTTGCCCCCATTGCATTACAATGTTGAAATGGATTGTGATCAATAGATATAGAAACCTCCTGCCCATTATAGGGGAATTTGACACACTGGTGATATGTAGAAGGCACTGCTTGCATTTCATGTATCCAGGTTTGACCTAATAAGTTATTGTAGGTGAGGTCTATGTCCAAGACCTAGCACATAGTATCTTTTTGTATTGGTCCGACTTGAATTGGAAACACCATTGTTCCTTTAGAGGATATTTCTTCATCACCATATGCCTTTATAGTAATATTTTTGCATGGGTCAATAGACTCCTCTGAGAAACCTAATGCACGGATGAGTTTTAAGGTACATATATTAAGCCCAGCTCCTCCATCTATCAATACTCATTTTACTTAGTGTTTATAGATGATGACTTCAATATGGAGAGGAGTGTTATGTGGATGACTTAATGAGATATTATCATGCTCCAAAAAATTGAGATTATGAGGTCCTGTCATATGAGCATCCATGACTTGGAATTTGTCAGCATCCAGATCTTGAGGTACATTTGTTTCTAAAAATGCTTGCTCCAATATGTCTTTGTGTTTTGGCAAAAGTTTCAGTAACTCTAGTATAGATATTTGAGTAGGATTTTTGTGCAGTTGGCTGACTAGATCATATTGAATTTTGGGTATAGTGTTTGTTGTTGACGTATGT
This sequence comes from Cryptomeria japonica, assembly GCF_030272615.1. Classification (NCBI taxonomy): domain Eukaryota; kingdom Viridiplantae; phylum Streptophyta; class Pinopsida; order Cupressales; family Cupressaceae; genus Cryptomeria; species Cryptomeria japonica. The sequence continues at coordinate 800,175,815 of NC_081414.1, read as the reverse complement.
CCTTTCAAGACATATTTTTGAGCTCTTGTTGTTACGTTGACAAATTCATGATCATGTTGATCTCGGATTGTGATGACATTGACTTGATTGTCTTCAATTGATATATGATTGATGGTGTTATTGTAGATGTGATTGATATGAGCTCCACGTGTATCGTTTGAGGTTGAAGCTCCATCTTTGTTGTAGTTTGGAAGAGGATTATTAAAGGCTCCATGGTCACCGTTTGTCTTGAGACCATCTACCATTAAATCACCTCTATCAATCATGTCTTGAACAATATTTTTCAGCCTCATACAATCATTTGTTTGATGACCTTTGTTGCGATGAAAATCACAAAAGTGCAAGTCATTCCACCAAGGTGGTTTGATTTGTGGTTCATAGTTGCTGATTGCTGGTAAAGAGATAATTTTGTTTGCCAGGAGTTCTCTGAATGCTAACTCCAGTGATTGTCCCAGTGGTGTGTAGACATGTTTTTGGAAATTGTTGGTGCCACCTCGTGAATTGTTATTAGGTCCTCGATTTGTGTTATTGTTTTGAACATTGTTGGTGTTGTTTGTGTTGGGTTGACCTTGATTGGTATTCGGTGCGTAAGTGTTAGCATTTGAGTTAGCACCTTTGGGGTTCTTTGTAGCTTGATGATTCCCTTATAATGCGAGCACTGGCTGTTTAGATTTTGGATCATGTGATTCATTGCCTCCTTTATTTCCATTGTTTTTGTTTCGAGTCCAAAATCTAGATTTGTCTAAGTTGTTGTTATTTTGGCTATTGTAGTTTGATGAACCTGTTCCTTCTTTGAAGAATTTGAGCATTCCTTTCTTGACACATGCTTCTTCTACTTGAATGCCATTTTCAATTAGTTTAGAGAAAGATGGTATGCATTGGAGTTTGAGCCTATAACTCATCTCACCATTCAAGTTGTTGATGAAAATTTCCATTTTCTCCTTTTCAGGAATATCTCGAGGATATTGTGAAACCACACATCGCCAACGTTGAAGGAATACCATGAATGTTTCATTATTTTTCTGTTTGGTGTTACAGATGTCTAGCATGGTTATAGCATGTTGAATGTTGTAGGAGAATTGAGTGATGAATTTGTTGACTAGTTCATCAAATGATCTAACAGGAGGTGTGATTTTGGATAACCATTCCATTGTTTGTCCTCCCAAACTTTGTGGGAATAACCTCATCAGATAGGTGTCATCGTGAGAAAATTCAAGACTCATCGTGCAGAATTCTCAAACATGATCACGAGGATCACTTTTCCCATCGTATTTGTCAAATTTTGGGACGTCTGAGTTTGGAGGAAAAGGGACCATGTGCAATCTTCTGTCAAAAGGATAAGGACAAATTTTGTTTAATGAGTACTGTACTGTTGTCCCTTTTTGCATGTCTTGCATTTGTCTTTAACATTTGCATTTGTTGAGTAAGGGAAACCAAAGGCACATTGTTTTGCCAAGGGAAGACTTCTTCCCTTGCATTAATCCTGGGTTGAAATGGTGTATGGAACGGTAATTTTTGCTCGGGGATGTGTTGCTCAGGGATGTTTTACCCTGGTGTATTTTGTTCCGGTATGTTTTGTTCAGGAATATCTTGCTTAGGGTCGCGTGCTTCCCCTTCTCATTATCATTCTTGATACTTGTAATGTTGAGATCTTGTTCTAAATATGTCTGTGTCAAAGTCTTTAGGAAGTTTAACACCTTTTCTTGTAAGCATGAGTAGGTATTTTTCCTTCCCATTTTTCATGAGTCTTTCCACAAGTTTTTGAAATGAAGCACTCTCTTGGCATTCTTGAACAAGTTCCTCAAAAATTTTGGCGTCCTCTAAATTTGGATGCTTGAAAGGATTTGAAAATCTCTATTTCATGCTGGATTCAAATTGTATTTTGCTTTGCTTGTTTTGTTGAGAGCGAGTAATAACATGCATCTAGTAGAAGCTTTCTATAATAAAGTGGACAAAATCCTCTTCGATGTGTTTCTCGGGGGTTGGTGATTCAAATTGAGGTATGTTGTAAGTGATGCACTCGTCGGGAAAGAATGTCGGATTGATCTTTCCTCCACAGTTTATGATTTGACGGAATGCGGATTTTTGACAATATGCCCTAGTCTTCAAAGGCTCATTGTCAAATTCGTTGGATTTATTCTGGATATAAAGTTTGACGTGATGAAGGAATGTTCGATGAGATTTGAACATTTGATGATTTATGTATAAAAATTTGTCTTTTGACAAATTTGGAAAAACTTGGTTGTTGTTTCTTCAACGTGGTGTTACGATAAATATTCTTTCTTCTCAGATAATGAGGATTAGTCATGCATAAGTGATTAATGGTTTCCTCTGAGTTGTTTTGGATTCACTTTATCTTATTTTGAAGACTCAAGTTTTACTTTATCAAAGTGAAGGTTTAGATGCCCCCTCATGATAAAGCATGTCAAATGATATGGATAAAACTTCCCGATATGGAAACTTGATTTGACAACCTGAATTTTTGAACATGTGTGTTTGGGATAAAATCCGCAAGATGATAAAGGACCTATTCATCACTTACAATGATGTTTCCTAATTTTGATAGGATAGATATGTTTATCGTGCAACCAGTTTTGGATTCTGGACAACTTTTGTTTGACTAGAAATTTGCCTTAGAAATAGTTTTTAAAGTCCTGTTTCTGATACTCTGTTTTGATGAAAATGAAGTTGATGAAAGGAGGCTTCCAAAAATATTTTCAAAAATTTTCAAATTTATCTCTGTTCTACCTCCTGCTTTTTTGGTTTTGATCATGTGCTAAAGCAGAGACGGGATGCGCTACAGAAACTTTTCAATGCGCTAAGGAAAAGAACACGTGCTAGGCTGCCCTCGGCCACACGCTAACTGGTTTAGACTGTTTATCTTTGCCTTTTGTTTTTCTCAAAAAGTTATGTGCTAGTATGGTCCTGCTAAGCGCTAATTGATCAACTCTACGTGCTAGTTTTTGACTCCCACGTGCTAAGCTGATGCTTCAACACGCTAGGCTGTTTACCAAATGTGCTAACTATTTCTAACTATTTCTAAATTTTGATGAAGCTCTACTGTGAGTACTTGACGCACTAAAGTTCAGTTTTAATGCGCTAAAAGATAGTTCACATGCACTAAGAGGTTGTTCTTACGCGATAGACTGCCCTGGTTTGACTATTTTCTATGATTTTGGTGTTTTTGGCCTTAAGTTTTTAATGCTGATGGATGATTTTATGAAGTAACAAATACAAACACAATACAAAATACATAACCATTTTTGCCTAATCTAAACAATAAGTGTATATTATGTGAGGATGTGTTCAAATCCCCAATGTTTCAATAGGTTTGGATACAAATAATACACTTCAAGAAGACTCTTTATTCAAAGGTCATAAGTAATATCATAGCCCACTAGTCTCGATACTCCATCAGCTCAAACAGCCGTGTCACCCCCTAGAGGGTGCCAATTTTTTTGCCTTTTGCCAGAAATTAACTCAAAGTGAATTGCTTCACAATTGAGTAGTTATCTTGGGAGATATATGGTGAGTAATCTTGGGGGCAGATTCTTCCCCACCCTTGCACTATGATATTACAAATGTCTGGTTACTGACGCGGCTCAAAGTTTCTATTTCTAAGGTTCATAATTAGGCTTTCTATTTGGCCGTTAGTGATAAACTCCCTCAGGAGGCTTCCTAACCTTTAGAACAAAGACTTTATGTATCTTGAGGATACTAGGGGAAGGCTAATTGCTACGCGCAACCGTTGAAAAGGAATTTCATCACTTTCCACTTTTGATTATAGTGGGTTGGAACACTTGGCATCAAAGCCGTTTCCCACTTAGGTCATTCCCTTCACACCGGCCATGAATGAATTTAAGATTTTTTCAACCCCTCAGGAAGGCAGGCCTGCCAAAGGATGTAAATACTTTAAATGACTGAAAGCGAAAGAGTATTCTGGCTTTTTGATCACCCAGTTAAGGGGAGAGCATATACCTTCTACTTTTGAGACAAGGCAATCAAGTTGTTCTTTTTATCTTTTCAATTCAGTGATTTTCTTAAATCTATATGGAGATGTTGCTCCACAAAAATAGGGTGTTCTTTTTATTTCTTCAAAGCAATGATTATCTAATCTAGAAAAGAACCTGGTCAACCAAGAAAAACTTCGATTGGGTCAACAAAAGAAAATCAGAAAAAGGGGAAGGACTTCCTTCTTTGATTGTAAACAAAATTTTTTAAGTATGGTTCTTTTTCCTTGCAAAAATTTAAAATGGATCCTTTTATACACCAAAGGATGGTGAGGTTCTTTTTAAAGCTATTTTTGCAACAAAAGAAAGGTTGTTTTGTTCTTTTTAGAGCCCGAAAAGAAAAGTTTTTCTCCTAGATAAGCAAGAAAAGATTTTGAATTTGTGGTTCTTTTTAGGTACCCAAATGAATTATGAGTTCAATTTTAAGAAAATTAAAAGAAGTTCAAATTTTAAACTAACTTAACTAAGTTAGTAAAAACTCTAATTATCTTAATGGTCCAAAAACCGAGCTCCTATCTGCAATAAAATCGTTAGAACCCTGCAAAATAACAAGAAAAATGTTAAATAACTCGTGGACTTCAACAAGTCTAATTTTATCCTCGGTTACAGATTTCAATTTTTGCCTCTATTTGTGATGCATTGTAGAACAAACTGTACATGCTACAATATAACAGTGATGCGCTACAAGATGAGAGCGATGTGCTATGTTGTTTCCAGGATGTGCTAGAATGGTTTCCGAATGCACTGCTCTATTTTTCTCTTGCACTGAGACCTACAGAAAAATATTAGTGGGATCATGCGCTATAGTAAAGACTACATGCACCATTAAATAGATCCAATGCGCTAAACAGTAAGCGGGATGCGCTAGACTATTAACCAGATGCGCTGGGGAATGTTTTCCATGCGCTGTTTCTTGTTTCCCGCGTACCTGCAAAAGTGCTTAAATTTAAAATCTGATTTGATATATGGGGTCAGGCCCCATGGTGGGTGCCAGAAATGTATGTGGGAAAAGCGGGTCAATAGAACTTAAAATGTGAAAAATGAAGTTCAAAGAGGCTTGCTCAGACACCCACAAGACTTCTTGGTGCAAGTTATGGAGTCATGAAGAATGACTCAACTTCCCAAGGTTGGTTCCATGGCTCTCTATCTCAGAAGGTCCCTCAAACCAATGTCTTTACTCTCAGATCACTGAGCAAAGTGGTTTAGGGATGGCAAATGCAAGAACGCGGGATGCTTTGGTTGATTTTATTATGAAATGCATCCTAAGCTATGCATGATCCTACAAATGCAATAAACTAGATTATAAGATGACAAGATTAGTAGCCAGACTATCCTAGCATGATATACTAGTCTATGATTAAGCTAAATGATAAGGAAAATACTCTAAACATGCCTATTTAGATTAATTCCTATTTAAAAGAGAGGCTAAATGATGAGCACAAATGATATGTCAAAGCTTGGATGGATTTGAGTATAAGTATGATACTGAAGACTTGGATCCTTAAAATGGAGGATGGAGAGCTCTATTTATAGCAAAAATAGGGCAATGGATGGCTAGGATTGAAAGAGTTAATCAAGGGTTGAGTTTGAAAGTTGGGAATCTATGTTTGCAATTCTCACCAATGAAATGGTGACAATTGTCAACATAAGGTTGGGTTGAGAAGAGAGGTAGGAAACATTAAATGCTTGAGAAGACCTCATGGTTATCGTAGGGGGTAAGGGTTAATGTTAGGTTAGAGTTATCCAATGGATAAAGGTTTTATTGAAAGGATAAACTCTTATGCAAAGGATTAAGGATTAACCATGGTCAAAGCAATAAATGCTTGATGAGACCCTTGCGTTACATGGAGGTTGAGCTTAGAGAAAGTCTCTAATCATGCAAGAGGGTTGAGTTAACCATTAATGGTTTGAAGACTTTGGGGACAAATTTGTAAGAGTCCTTCCAAATTTGGGGGCATTCAACAAGTAATCTTGTTGAATGGATAAAGGCTTTAATGCATTTGGAAGACTTTCCTCCAAATTTGAGAAGTGACCTCCTTAAATTTAGGGAAAGGGGATGATGGATGAGTTTAGGCTAATTGATTAGGTTTAGAAGAATCTAGAAGAATTTAGGAAGGGGATTAGGATGCAAGTGGGAGATGTAGGAAAATGCAAGTGGGTGAGGGATAATAGGTTTAATTAAAATAAATTGTTTTATTTTAATTTGGTTGCAAGTGGAAGTTTTTAAATAAATTAGATTTATTTAATTGGGATTCCCTATTTAATTAAATTCAAATTTAATTAAAAAGGTTTGGAAGAATAGATTTAATTAAATAAAATGATTTATTTAATTAAATGACCTAAAAGGGGTTAATTGAATTTAATTAAATAAAATGAGTAATTTACTTAATTAAATAGAGGAATGTGGATAATTTAATTAAATTAGATTTAATTAAATAGAGAAATGAACATAAAATATTCATTTAGGAATATGGTCATTTTTATAAGTCTACACAAATCAGTGTACATATAGGAATAATCAGAATACAAACTCATCCATAGGTCAATGTTTCAAATGCAATAAACATGGTCATAACTCAAACAATTGTAGAATGAATGTAAAATTCTATGCTTGTGGTAGATTTGGACATCTATCTAATCAATGCAAAACTCAAGCCGGGCAAGGTTATGGAAAAGCTAATCAAAGAAACAATGTAACCTATTATGTATGCAACAAGATTGGGCATATTGCAAAATTTTGCAGAAGCAAGAATGTACCGACTAACAATAGAGGATCTAATGACAAAGGGAAGGAAAAGGTGAATGAAATCAAGCAATAATTCTCTAAACAATGGGTCAAGAAGAGAGATCAAAGAAATGATGAATCTAGCTCTTCACTGACAAAATAGAGCAATCCTGCACCGACACGAGATTCTTCATCCAACTAATGAATAATCCTTAGGGGTAAGGCAACGAATTGAAGATCATGTATTTTTGCCGTCAGATGGTGGTAAGAAGTCATAATCCTTCTTTACTGGCACATATGTTGAGTTACATGGAAATTCACTTAAGACAAAGCATTTAATGTGGTTGTCAGTTAACTTTTTGGTTATAAAGCATTGAAATTTCTCATTTTGATTCACCAAGCATTCAAGTATTTGAGGAGCATAGAAGTAGAGCACCGACATTAAAAAAGCGAAGCAACAAAGATTTTTAGGGCATGCAAGGTTTTCACTTAAAAGGTATTTATTTTACGACATGGCTTCTTCATCTTTCGTTCCTGAATTGATTGCAAACCCTACTATTGTGGAGAATATCAAACGTCCTAGACTAGTCTTTAAGATAATCCCTAAGGTAGCTAAGATGAATGACTCTATTGGTGTATTTTCAAAAATTCTAAAGGGAGTTGCATTTGCAGAAGACCCTAGGACATGCATTCACTGTAATATTGAAGATTTAGGGTCTGAGGATATAAAGAACATGTTCATGAATGTCATCACAAACAAACAAGGTGTAATCAAACTTGAACATAAGATTGTGGAAGATTTAGGGTTCATAGACATCCTTCATATGCCTGAATTTGAAGATGAAACTATCCGATATGTTCTTAGTAGAGTTCAGGGTGAATTCTTATGGCTAGATTCAGTTTGCAAAATCACTAAGTTAGCAATTAGGGCTTCTATAGATTTACCCTCTACCGACACAAGGCCTAAGAAGAAGAAGAAAATTCCAAACAAAGAGATTATGAACTTAACTGACACTACATCTGATAATAGATCACTTAGGGTTAGCGACATAACTGATAAAAATGTTAAATATGCCAGTATGGTTATTGGATATAAGGTTGGACACAAAAATAGGATGGATTCTGCTTCCAGTCTATGCATTCACAATGCTTATGAGATGATAAAGAACAATGCTAAAATTAACATTTGTGAGTGGTTGAAAGATGAACTGATAGAAAATTTTGACAAAATCAAAGGTGACAAAAAGGGAACCTTCAAATTTGGAAATTTGATTGTATGTTTAATGCTATACTTCTCAAAGGAGATTTGACTTTGCCTATGATATTTTTGTTGGAAAACAGAGTAAGGAGGCAATTAATGACATGGGTTCAAAAGGTAAGAAGCAAGTAAAGGAATATTTCAAAAACTTTCAAGCTAAAATGAAGCAAAGGGAAAAAATCCCTCCGAATATTGTTGATAAATATGACAAACATATATGCTTTGTTATTAAGAGAGATGAAATATGGATGGAGGAAGTTAAACCTAGAACTATCTGGGTAATTGAGATGGGATATGAAGTGGACTCAAACATTTAAGAATCTTGTGCCAAGATAATTCTAGATGTACCATCAGAACCTAGTGAAAAGATCTTTGGCACTGTTGAGACCATATAAAAAGATGTTGATATTCAGAAGTAAAGGAAGAAAAGAGATAAAATATTGAAAGATGCTTTGAAGTTTGTTGAAGATGTTACAAAGGGATTGTTGAAACTTGATCAAATGAGTGGTGTTGCTGCAAAAGAAAGAAAATCTAAACAGCAACCGGTAACACATGTTTCGCCTATTGTTACCTCATCCAACTCTAATAGTGACAAGACTGCAAAATTTAAAAGGGTGGATAGGAAGATGAGAAAATCCTCACTCGCACATGCTCTATCACCTAAGAAGACAAGGACACTTAGAAAGAAAGAATAGGCTGTAAGAGAGCCTAACAGTCCGAAGAAGAAGGTTACACATAAGAAACCAAAAAAAAAGGTATCTGATACTCTTTCCCCAGAAGAGCTTGTTAATGAAATAACTCAGGATGAAAATCTCACTAATGTTAGTAAGTTTTATCATTCTTTTAAAGATTCAGATAAAGACACTATTGAAGAGAGCATAATTTTGTACTTAGATATATATAAGAAAGTTCTTATTGAAGTCATTGATGTTCTCCCTAATGAATTGTATCTGAGACTTGAAGCTAAAATAATGTCTATTATGGAATTGGATAAGAATTTGAAGGTTGAAGCACTGTTGGCTGTTCAACCAGTTGAATCTAAACAATAGATTGATGAATTGATATCTGAAGCCAACAAAACTATTTTTGCAAGTGATCACCGACAAGTAAGCCTCATGGCTGGCAGGTTAAAGGAAATAGCAGATGAGACAACATATAAATGGGATATTTTCTTTGTGGAGAAAGAGAAGAGAGAAGAAAAACAAAAGGTCAACAAATCCTTTACTAAGGTATATCATAAAGGAGATAAAGGAAAGAATAAGGTTGGCAGTGTACCTGACTTCACAATAAAACATAACTTACCACCATCGGCTTAGGACACCCCACCGATAGTAGCAGAGACACCAGTAGATGTGCAGAATCAACCTGAAGAAAAGATATCAGAGGAAGTAGAAACAAATGATGTTGATCTCAAGTCAAACATTCTATTTACAATGAATGTTGACACTCGGGACATCAATATTGTAATGGATAACACCTCTATTTTAGAAAGTTTTGAGGAGAAGAAATCTGAATCTGTAAATGTTGAGATCTTTGACTCATCAGTCAAGGTAGTTGAAACTCAGCAGAATGTTGAGATACCAACAGAAAGAGTACCAGAACATATAGCATTTGAACTGGCAGAGAATAAGAGTGAGAATGAGAATAAGGAAGTGGTTAAGGTAGTTGAACAGATAACAAGAGAAGAGAAGAAACTTAATGAAGAACCTAGCACTTCTCCCAATAATTCCACTATGGATTTCAGACCAACAACTGTCACTGATGTATTATTGGACTCCATAAAGAAAATAATTGAGTGTAATGCCTTAGCATTCAAGGCTATAGATGACTCTCTACCGATTTTGTGGATGATTGCATCAGAGTGCAAGGTAGATCATATTGTTGGCTCAATAGGTAAATTGGACACATTGTCTAAATTCATTCGTACTAACATTTAGACATTTGACAAAATAAATGAGGAGACTATTCAAGAAAGATTTAATAAAGAAAAGGAAGAATTCTTTGGTAAAATCATAATGGATTGTACTCAGAAGATTGATTCATTGCTACTGACATTGAATTCCACTATTTTGGAATATAAGGAATTATATGGGGAAGCTTGCAAACCTCATCATTTAACTGAAGATATTGATGATCAAATCAAGAAAACTCAGAAGGAGATTGATGATATTTTAGATAACATAATTGGTTCTTTGGAACTAACATCAGTCTTAGATCAAGAAATGGCTATTCATAAAGAAAATATTGAAAATCTGGAAAAAGAAAAGGCTAGATTGAAAATAAAAACCCGAGAGTTGAAGAATAAGCTTGGTCCAAGATTGGACAATCTAATAACTCACTGGAATAAAATATCCAAGGTAACAATTCTAGGAGAAAAATCACCAAAACAAAAAATGCACACTCTTACATGGATGATTAGGCAGACTGAAGCAATAATTACCGATAGTACAAAGTTCCTGCAGGGTCTTAACTTAGTTCTTTCAAGATATTTTTTAGATTGTACATAACTGACTCTAGGTATCTAGGTAATTTTTGAATTTTTGATACTTTTGACATCCTTTGTCATTGATGTCAAAGGGGGAGTGGTATAGTGAGAAAAATGTACAGAGTAAGGCATGGTGAAAAGTGAACAGAAGGAGATCATTTGCTCAGGGGGAGCACTCTTAGTTTTTGGTTTTTGATTTTCTCATGAGTGTTGCCATCAATGCCAAAGGGGGAGATTGTTGGCATTATACACTCAGATGAGAAAGGTAGATGTTGTCATTGATGGAAACAAGGTTTAACAAAGTTCTATAGGTTCAACCGATAATATAATTCACCTACTGGCATTGGAAGATACAACAAGGTTTATTCACACTCGCATCTAGGTTACATCGATAGCAGATCATACCGGCATTCCAGGCCGACTTGGCAATAGTATTGTTTACATAATGTAAATTATATTTGTATGAACGACATGTTGTATTGTAAATGTTGGCATTTTGAGTTTGATGGCATTTTGCATATAGATTGCATTAATGATATATTGTCATTGATGTCAATTGAACCGGTATATTGGTATTCATGATATTGCTGATGTTATTGCTTTTGTCTTGTAACTGGTGTGTTAAACTTTGTGGAAGATGTTGTAACCAATATGTTAAGTTTGTGAGTTGAACCGGTAAACCTGTGTAAAGGGTTAAACCTTTTTATGTTATGTAACTGATAAACCCCACCTGTTGATAAACCCTAACTGGTCAAGTTTGTTGGATTATTATCTGATGATCAAAAATGATGGAGACACATGTGATCATTGTATGAGGATAAGAACAGATTAATTTTGGCACATTTGTTTGAATTCTTGGAAAGGAGCAAAGTGGATTGCATCTAATGCAAAGCGCGTGATGAGTTACACAATCCAATGAAGCGATGATCATGGAGCGGTTGGAATTTTTTTGAAGAATGTGAAAAGATTATTATGATTTCTAATGGTTAAGATTGTACCGACTTGTTTGTAATCTCGATGATGAGAATTAGGTTTTTGTTGTGTTACCAACCTAATTGTTTTTGTATTTAAGGTCAATGAAGCTATTTGTAAAAGATGTTGGCAAAGTTGTCAAGATTGGTAGAAACCCGTGAGTGTGCAGTTGCCTAACCGGTGGATGGATATGTACTTTGAGTAAAGGCAGATTGAAGCTTAAAAGAATCTGATCAAGCAAATGTAGTGCTATTCAAACAGATCAACAAAACCTGTTGTTTTCTAACAATTACAACAGAAGTGAAATCCCTTAACCGGGCAAGTTTTAACAAGCTTGGTTACTCATTAAATCCTCTAACAAGGTGGTCGATTAACTTGGATTCTTAAATCCTCCAACAAGGTTACTCCTAATAGGGTATTGTTCTTTTCATCAAGGCGCACATTTGTAAATCCCTTAACCAAGTGACTCCTAAACAAGAATTAGTTCTTAACAAGACTTATTGTAAAGCTTTAACAGGCTTGGCTCCTAACAGGGAAAACTTCAAAAGAGTTGAGATAGCTATCTTTGTGACTCCCATCTCATCGTGGTTTTTACCTATTTGGGTTTTCCACGTATAAACATTTGTGTCAAGTGGAGAGTGCTTTTGTGGTTGTGATCTTATATGTTGATTAGATTAATTTATGATAAGCATGATAACTAGAAGTATTTGAAAGATGAATATGTTGAAGATATGATTGAAGCATTGTTGATATTCATAAAGGTTGAAGTTGTTTACTTTTAAAGTTGTCATAACAGTTAAACCAGTTGATGTCAAGTATTCTTATGAATATTGATCTTAACTGTGATAAGTTTACTTTGTGTGATTGAATTTGAGTTTGGGAACTTTGTATCAGTTTTTCAGTATATCAATTCACCCCCCCTCTTAGTATTCTACCAGATACTTATTCTTTCATCATACCATCAATTGGTATCAGGGTGTCTCAGGTCCTCTTTAATCTAAAAGCCTAACAACTTGAGGAAAATATCTTGTAGATCATGATGAAGAAAGAAGGTATGAAGTTCAACAAAGATAACTATAGAATATGGACTAAAAGAATGAAGATTTACATTAAGAGTCTTGGTAGTCAATATTGGGATCATATAGAAACTAAGTATATTACACCTATTGGAACCCTGACTGATTATCAAAAGAAAGAAAATAAAGAAAATCATCAAGCATTAGAGGCTATTATTAGTTCCCCGTCTAATTCTAAATATGTAGATGTTCATGGTCTTGGAACTACATATGAAGTATGGAAGAAACTAGAAGATATTTATAGCGGTGATGAACATGTCAATATTGCTAAAGAAGAGAGTCTAAGAGGAAAGTTTGATGATATGAGTATGATTGAAGGTGATAATATCTAGTAGTATGGTCAAAGGATAAAAGAGATAGTTGGAGAGATAAAGAGTGCAGGAGGGAAAGTGGAAGATGCCATAGTGATCCGTAAGGTACTGAGAACCCTGCTATCGATCTATGCTATCTGAGTTGCAGCTATTCAGAAGTTGAAGTCCATTGACAAATCTAAGGTATCTCTTGAATCTATTATTGGAAAACTTACTACTTTTGAACTAAATGGCTATGATGGTAGTGTACAGAGATTATAATATGCATTTAGAGCTTCTGTCTCTAACCCATTTGTGAGAAGAAGTAAAGATGCTAGCCATAGCTATGAATCTAGATCCAACAGAGATGCTGATGATGAAGACAACTTAGTGGAACTTGAAGTGTTGTTGGCAAAATGACTTCCTAGAGGCACTGGTAAATACAAAGGTAAGCTACCTTTAAAATGTTTTGCATGCAACAAAATTGGTCATATAGTAGCTGTTACTATTTACTAAGCTGTCATTAGTTTTATAGTCATCCTATATACTCTAGTCGGTTAATACTACTGGAACACTCAGTCGGTAAGCACTAAAGTAGTTGGTTACAAAAGATAGAAGTCATAGAGTCTAGTATACACCGAGCTGTCTACTAAGTAACACTCTATGTCTACCGAGCAACAAAATGATATATCGAGTGAACACACACCAAGTGAAAACATGTTACCAGATTCATTGAACCTGGACACATGTTTGGATATGTGTTACAAGATCAAGGAACAAAGAATCGTTATCACATTGGAAATTGCACTTCTAGATTGTGTATGATTTTGAGGTCATCTATCCAATGAAATATTTTGTATAGTTATTCATTTGATGAATCTTGTTTGTAAGATCGATGCATGAACATAATCACCGTCATAAGAGATCTATTTATATAGCATGAATTGAGGATCAAAAGGTAAGAAGAAAGCAAGACATATGTGAAAAGCAAAATCATGGGAAAACATTGAGTGTTATGACTGTTGCAGATATACAGAGGTCACTGAGAAGGATTTTAGAGAATAGTCAAGGAACAGAGTAAACAGAAAGGTTTACCAAGTTAATCTATGGATTACCGAGGTATTCTATAAGCAAGGTAATCTCATTTTGAGCACATAGAATCTGCTATAACATTTCAGATGTAAAGTTGCAGACATTTGTAAAGATTTTATTGTAATATTTTGAGTTGTAAGAGAAACCTTTAACAGGGTAAAAGACTCTAACAAAGTCTATAAATTGTAAAGCCTTTAACCAGGTGTAACATTTAGTTTAAGTGTTGTAAAATCCTTTAGCAAGGTAGATCTAAAGATCTTGATACTCCTAACAGGGTAAGCTATCAGAAATAGCTAAACATGTAGCTCTAACCAAACACCCTTTATTATTGTAGTAGTGAAGTTGTGGGTGCCATCCCCACTGCAGTTTTTCTCTCTAACCAAGAGTTTCTGCTTAACCAAAATATATGTGTTATGGAGTGAATCATGTATGATTGTTATTTATTTGTTTTAGCATTATATTATGTAACAACAGTTTTTGGTTTATGCTTAATAGTAAATTTTTTGTTGAAGAAAAGATTTGAAGTACTGATTCACCCCTCCCCTCTCAGTACATTAGCTTTTCATATTGGGCCTAAGAGTAGCTAATTGCCCTAATAGTGAAAATGAGTACAAAAGAGACAAACTTAAGAAGTATAAGGGTAAAAGCAAGAGAAATTGTCTTGTAGCTATTGACAGTAGTATTACTGATGAAGAATCTGATGATGATGCTAGTGAAGATATTGTGTTTATAGCTATTAAGGAAGAATTATCATATCAGAAGGCACTAGTATCTAGGATGGATAACTCTGATGATTGGATCATTGCTAGTGGTTGTTCACATCACATGACTAGTGATCGGAGAAAATTTCTTTCTCTTAAGGAATTTGATGGCGGCATTTTCGGATTTGGCAATGACTCACCCTGTATGGTTAAAGGTAAGGGAGTTATTTCTCTTAATGGGAAGAGCAGTACTGATGCTGTCTATTGGTTTGAAGGCCTAAAGAACAATATTCTAATGTGGTACAACTTAATGACAAAGGATACCCACTGGAGTTCAGAAATGGTATGTGCAAAATCTTTGATAATAAAGGTGAATTGATTGCAATTGGTAAACATACCAGAGGTAATCTATTTCATCTTAATCCTAAAGTTAGCAACTGTTTGATTGCAAAGATAGATGACATATGGCTTTGGCATAGGAGATTTTGTCATATAAATTTTGACAATATTGTTAAACTAAGCAAGTCTAAGATAGTAAGAGGTCTGCCTCAACTAGACAAACCAGTTAATACTCTTTGTAAAGAATGTCAGTTAGGAAAGATGACTTCCTCAACTTTCAAGAGCAAGTCCTTCTCAGCGGGGCACTTGTTAGATTTGGTTCATACAGATCTATGTGGACCAATAAGAATAAGAAGCATTCAAGGTGATAAATATTTCATGATCTTCATTGATGATTGTTCAAGGATGATGTGGGTCACATTATTGAAGGATAAGCATGAAGCTTTTGGTAAATTCAAGGCATTCAGAGCCTTAGCTAAGCAAGAGAGTGGAAAAAAGATAAAAATGTCTGAGAACAGATCAAGGTGGTGAATTTACTTCTGAGGAATTCAGTAAGTACTATGATGAGAATGGTATCAAGTGGCAACTTTCTGCACCAAGGACATCACAACATAATGGTATAGCAGAGAGAAACAACTAGTCAGTGGTTGAAGCTGCTAGGACAATATTGATACAAGGAGGTGTGGCGAAAACATTTTGGAGAGAAGGTGTAAGTACAACGGTCTACACAATGAACCGGGTTCTGATGAAAAGAGGTAAGGACAAAACCCCTTATGAGTACTGGTATGGGAGATCACCAGATGTTAGCTATTTTAAGATATTTGGAAGCAAATTTTTTATTAAGAGAGGTGATTGCATAAGCAAGTTTGAAGCTAAGAGTGATGAAGGCATATTTATTAGCTATTACACCAAGAGTAAGGCCTATAAATGCTTCAACAACCAGACATAAAGAATTGTTGAGAGTGCTAATGTTTGTGTAGATGAATGTCCTGAAGTTGCAAAAGGAACCAGTTCAGACAAAAAGGATGAAGATCCTTGCATATTTCTTTTGGAACCAGAATTTGTCAAGATAGAAATCGGTAAAGGAAATCTTGATTTAGTTGTTCTTCCGAAACAAATAAATTCAGAAGAAGATGACAATGAAGAAGTTGAACCTGAAGAGAATGATCATGTTATACCTAGGTATGTGAGACTGAATCATAGTCCTGAACAAATTATTGGGGATAAGGATGCTGGAGTACTAACTAGAAGGAGAATAAGAGAGAACTCTTGCATGATCTCTACCTTTGAACGTATAAGTGTTAAAGTGGGATTTGGTGATGATCATTGGGTTAAATCTATGGAGGATTAATTGGAACAAATTAAGAAGAACAATACTTGGACCCTGGTACTCCGATTGGTAAACAAGAATGTTATAGGTGCTAAATGGGTGTTCAGAAATAAGTTAAATGAAGATGGTGTTGTAGTTCACAATAGGACAAGATTAATCTGCAAAGGTTATGCGCAAGAAGAAGGAGAAGATTATGGAGAAACTTTTTCACCAATAGCAAGACTGGAAGGTGTGAGAACATTACTTGCATTTTCAACTCATAAGAAGTTCAAAGTGTACCAAATGGATGTTAAGTCTGCATTTTTGAATGAGATATTGGAAGAAGAGGTTTATATAGAGCATCATGATGGTTATGCATTGACAGATAAGGAAGACATGGTATGCAAATTGCATAAATATTTGTATGGATTAAAGTAGGCATCCAAATCATGGTATGAATGACTTCATACACATCTGATGAAGATAGGCTCTGCTAGAACTAGTGATGACAACAACATTTATCTCAAATCTAAAGGAGATGAAATACTGGTTAGTGAAGTATTTGTTGATGATATTATATTTGGAGGAAATGATGACATGAGCAATAGTTTTGGAGATGAAATGAAAAATGAGTTTGAGATGTCATTGGTCGGGGAAATAATTTATTTATAGGCTTGTAAATACAAAAAATGAAGAATGGTATTTTCATTACTCAATCCAAGTATGTGAAAGAGGTTTTGAAAACTTTTGGTATGAGTGACTGTAAACCAGTTGGAACCCCAATGTTTATAGGTTGTAAGTTGTCCAAGGATGATGCACCTAAGTCTGTAGATGAAGAGGAATACAAATCAATGATTGGAAAATTACACTATGTTGTTCACAGTTGACCGGATATTTCCCATGCAGTTGGTATTGTTGCTAGATTTTAGAAGAATCCAAAGGAAGAAAATCTGATGGCACCTAATAGAATTTTTAGATATCTGAAAGGTACTGTTGACTATGGGTTATGGTATCCATATGGTGGAAATTTTGATTTGAAGGTGTACAGAGATGCTGATTGGGCAGGACATATTGATGACCGAAAGAATACTACCGGTGGAGCATTCTTTCTAGGAGGAAGGCTAGTTTCATGGAGTAGTAAAAAGCAGAGTTGTACTTCACAATCTACTGCTGAAGCTGAGTATATAGCAGCTTACATGAATTGCACACAAGCTATTTGGATGAGGCACATTTTGGAAGGTTTTAAGATGAAAATATCAGAACGTATAAAGATTCTGTGTGATAATATAAGTGCAATAAATATTTCTAAACATCCTATTTTGCATGCAAGGACTAAGCACATTGAGTTGAAGTATCACTTCTTGAGGGAAAAAGTTCAATGTAAAGATGTTATCTTGGAGCATGTTTCTACCAAGGAGCATCTTGCAGATATCTTTACCAAACCTCTACCTAAGACCACTTTTGAGTATCTTAGAAGTCAATTTGGGGTTGTCCCTCTTCATGAAGTTAGTTGAGCATGATGCTGATTGCATCAGTCCCTGGATTACTTGTAGAATCTTAAATGGATTGATGAAGAAGTGGATATATTCCATAGGGGGAGCATCAAGTTGCAGAATGTTGTTGATGCATAGTGAGAGAAGAATTACATGTTTTTACTTTCACTTTGGCATTGTTGTCAAAGGGGGAGAAGAATTATGTGATTAAGGAGAAGAGTTATGTGTTTGATTATGGAAAACCAACAACAGGCTGAAGACAGATAGAGTAAGATGAATACTTGGTAATGTAAACCATGATTCCTATTCACCAATCACAACAACTATCAGATGTTTTAATATTTATTGCCATCGATGCCAAAGGGGGAGATTGTTGGCATTTTGCATATAGATTGCATTAATGATATGTTGTCATTGATGTCAATTGAACTGGTATATTGGTATTCATGATATTGCTGATGTTATTGTTGTTATTGCTTTTGTCTTGTAACCGGTGCGTTAAACTTTGTGGAAGATGTTGTAACCGGTATGTTAAGTTTGTGAGTTGAACTGGTAAACTGGTGTAAAGGGTTAAACCTTTCTATGTTATGTAACCGGTAAACCCCACCTGTTGATAAACCCTAACTGATCAAGTTTGTGGTTTATTATCTAATGAGCGAAAATGATGGAGACACGTGTGATCATTGTATGACGATAAGAACAGATTGATTTGGCACGTTTGTTTGAATTCTTGGAAAGGTGCAAAGTGGATTGCATCTAATGCAAAGCACATGATGAGTTACACAGTCCAATGAAGTGGTGATCATGGAGTGTCTGGAATTTTCTTAAAGAATGTGAAAAGATTGTTATGATTTATGACGGTCAAGATTGTACCAATTGTTTGTAATCTTGATGATGAGAATTAGGTTTTTGTTGTGTTACCGACCTAATTGTTTTTTTATTTAAGGTCGATGAAGTTGTTTGTAAAAGATGTTTGCAAAGTTGGCAAAGTTGGCAAGATTGACAGAAACCTGTGAGTGTGTAGTTGCCTAGCCAGTAGATGGATCTATACTTTGAGTAAAGGAAAATTGAAGCTTAAAAGGATCTGATCAAGCAAATGTAATGCTATTCAGACAGATCAATAAAACCTATTATTTTCTAACAATTACAGCAGAAGTGAAATCCCTTAATCGGGTAAGCTCTAACAAGCTTGGTTACTTATTAAATCCTCTAACAAGGTGGTCCATTAACTTGGATAGTTACAAAGAAGCCTTCACAATTATCATATTTGAGCAAGTACCTAGATATTAGAATTGAGCTGCTGACGCAATGGTTACAATTGCATCTCTCCTAGCTCTTCCGCAAAATTCAACACATTATGAGTTCTTGGTAGAACAACTTTGGATCCCCGCTTATGATATCCCTGAAACTGAAATGATATATCATCTCATCAGTTCTGAATCCCATTGGAATGGTGAGTTCTTGACTTACCTCCATGATCACACACTTCCTCCCAACCAATCCAATAACCAACGAAAGACCTTCATCCGCCAAATTGCTCGATACACCATTATTGCCGAAACCCTATACTGGCGAAGTCTTGATGGTACTCTCCTTCGATGTTTGAAACAAGATGAGATAGAAAAAGCCTTGGAAGAGGTACATGAAGGAATATGTGGAACTCACTCAAGCGGTCCTTCACTAGCAAAGAAAATCATTCGGGCTGGATACTATTGGCTCACCATGGAAAAAGACTCCTACTATTTTGTCAGAAAATGCAACAAGTGCCAAGTTCACAAAGACTTGATACATGCACCAACACAAGAATTACAACCAATCACAACACCCTGGCCCTTTTGTCAATGAGGACTTGACCTTGTGGGTAACATCCATCCATCCTCATCCAATGACCATAAATTTATCATTACTGCCACCAAATACTTCACAAAGTGGATCAAATCCGTTCCACTTACCCAAGTTACCAACACGAAGATAGCCTCATTCATCCTTAATTACATCATATGTCGGTATGGTGTACCCATGTCCATCATCACAGATAACAGACTCCCCTTCAAAAATCAAGATGTCCTTGCACTCTGTGAAAAGTTTCATATCAAACAACGCTTTTCCACCCCATATTACCCACAAGGCAATGGTCAGGCCGAAGCCTTAAAGAAAAACATATTGAGGATCCTTAAAAAGATAGTCAATGATGTTGGCCGTGATTGGCACATTCAATTAAATCTAGCACTATAGGTGCAACTTCCTACTCATTGGTCTATAGCGCAGAGGTCATTCTACCTATTGAGGTTGAGATACCCTCTCTATAGGTTTCCTTGCACAATCTGATTGATAATGAAGAATATCAAGTCTCACATGTTCAAGACTTGGAATTGCTCGATGAACGACGACAAGCTACATACAAACACCTCAAGGCCTATCAACAACGCATGAGAAGAAGCTATAATCACTGGGTTAAACCTCATACATTTGAGGTAGGTCTCTTGTTCTCAGAGAGGATCCTCATAAACAACCAAACAAAGAACATTAGGGCAAGTTTGAATCCAACTGGCTGGGTCCATATGTTATTACTACTGTATTCGGGTCTGGGGCAAATCAGTGGGTAATGTAAAAAGGTGAACCACTAGTAGATCCTATCAACAACATGCACCTCAAACAGTTTCATAAATAAGTTGTATAGAGTATCAAGCTCCACCATATATTAGAAAATACCAAAAACATTCAGAAAATATTATGAAGAAAATGCAAAGAAAAATCATTCATCCACATGGTGAAAACCTTGCAAACATGCCCCATTCATAAAAGGCTATGGTTCTATTGTGTTTAAAGCTCATTGTGATTACATCCATTTCATCCATTGTATCCATTCACTTATCATTCAAACCATGGCTTGTTATTGATCTACGCATTAGGGTTATTACTTCATGTGTCCTGCATCCCGCTTTTATAGCAACATCTAACTGGGGGCAATACTCTTAACCTACTGATGGAAGTGGACTCTATATTGCATGTGATTCATTGAGTTCCTTATTCAAAAACCATAAAAATACCAAAAAACATTCACAAAACCCAAAAAACCCCCAAAAAATCATAAATACTTATAAAAAAATCAAAAACAACAAACACATCAAAAATAAAAACATTGAAATATACACATATTCTTTTTACATACGTACCGCAACAAGACACCAAACAAATATTTTGAACTACTCAAATGATGATCACTTATCAAATCAACAAACCAATCAAAAAAATTTACGCACAACTATCTTCACAAGGATGCTTCCTTACAAAACAAAGACATGGTAACATTTTCTTTGACAAGAAAATTTTGTTTAAGCTGCTAAGTACTTGGTTGATTTTCTATGATCTTTTTATTTCTATATATCAGGTTCCTACGCTACTCTAGGATATCCACAAGTGATTAGAGTAGCCATGATGGCTCCTGATATCTTTTTCTTTGTTTGTTGTCTGCGGATTGTTCCAATGAAGTTCTAGAACATGTACTAATAGTGTCTATGTGGGAAGTTCACTAAGCTACGTGATCTTGTGCAAACCTAGTCATAGATCACTATGGCTTATTGGCTACAAGATATACCTCAACCATTTGCGCATGAAATAGAATGGAGGGTCACTTTTACTTGTCTATAAATGCTTTCTTGCAAGTACAATGCTCCAACTTGGTTCCTACTACCTCGACCAAGAATGATACTACGATGCTCGATGAGGAAAGTAAAGCACTATGAATACTCTATGGAACATCATTTCATCTCATCTGTTTATATTGCATTCTGATGCGTATCACCCATCTATTTTCTCATTCATGATTCATATCAATTGTTCGCATGCAAGAAATTCAAGCTTAAATGAGAAAACACCTACTAAATTTTGTCTTGGGTACAAAAATCATGATGGAGTCCTCAGATACATTATCTCACATCTACATTCCACATCTACAAATTCTCACCAACTTGCATTCATAAATTATGTGGGCCTGACATTATCATGTTAAGTTACATCAACTCCACTTAGTTCATTATCATTTCGTTGCACTCTGATTCATTTAGATATTCATTTATGTGCATTGATTTATTCATCACATTAGGGCCTTTTAACACATCATGTGCATTTAGTATCATTTACTTACATTTCATTTAAGTACATTTGTTATCAAGAACATTCATTCATCCCTTTAGTATACTTATTCTCTTTTAATTGCATTACAATGCTGTTATTCATTATCTGCTAATTGCATTAAGGTGCAGTTATTCATTATCTTTTAAATTGCATTCAAGTGCAGTTAATCATTATCCCTTAGTTGCGTTTATTTGCATTATCATTATCATCTCATTTATCAGTTAGTCACATTTTTAAGTGCATTCATTTAGATTCATACAAAAACATTTGCATCAACATTTGTTTATCCATTTTTAGTGCCGTCATTTAGAATCATAACATAAACCTTTGTCTCAACATTTGTTTATCCATTTTTAAGTGCATTCATTTAGAATCAAACATACACATTTGTATCAACATTTGTTTATCCATTTAAAATCTATTCATACATCACCATACATAAACATGTGCATTTAATTCATTTTAAGTTCATTTATTCATATCATCATATCATATCATATCATCAACATAAAAAAGTATTATCTATCACATAATCATCACATCATTATCTAAACTCATCATTTAGCACATATCATCATCATTGCATCACATTCATAAGCATTACAACAAAGTATCATACATCTACCAACCTACATCCATATATTAGCACCACATCCATAACATGCATATAGAAGTCATATCATCATCATGAACATATAGAAATAACATCATCCATAGCATGTGTAGTCATATAAATCTAAGAATAAATCATAAATCATCATCTTGCATAAAACCATACATGTCATCATATATATGCATATCTTCACAAAAACATGGGATCTCCTCATATATTATATCACACATCATCTCGCTAAACCATACATGTATCAGAGTACAATGATGTCAAAAATATATCGGCTACCAAGAGCCATCCAAAGTATAGTCTGGAATACCAAAGTAACAAGTGCATACAAAAACTCTCTCAAATGGCACTCTAGCTAGATGCTGCACCACCACCACCTCCTACACCACCGCTACCCCCTGCTCCACATACACTATCCCACTGAGGAGGACCCATAAAACCCCCACTGCTCTATACCCTCTACAACTGCTCTAACCTCACCCTCCACATCTGAGCGTAGCTCATAGCTTGCTGGCTAATTGACACAACTTGCTCATACAAACCCTACCAGTAATCAATCTCTCCCCCTGCCTGCTACATTGCACTCAAAACCGCCTCCGTTGTACCTTGTACCTGTGTTCCCTAAAAAACCCACACTCTATCTTGTAGCTAGATCACCCTATCAACTGCATCATCTCGCTCTCGCCGCACTACTATCAACTCTAAATCCCAAGCAAACAACTGAACATCCCTAGCTACAATATCTGCATCCCTATCCTCTAGCTGTGCCTCAGCTGCTTTCAGTCGAGTCTACAAAAAGACAATCATATGCTCTCGCAGGTTTCCCCCTCCTCCACTTGTGGCTCTCATCTCCATCAGATCGCCTTCTCCACCTGTGGCTCCCATCTCCATTGGATCCTCTCCTCCACCCATGGCTCCCATCTCCACCGGATCCTCTCCTCCACCTGTGGCTCCCTCTCCCCCATCCTTCCTCCTACCCTGGCGACACTCTATATCAAAGGACCTTGTGACAATCACAATGGCTGCCTGCCTCTACCCCTCCTATGTAATCAACCTCCTCTACCACCCCCACCTCCAAAACCACCTTCTCCCCCAAATCCCCCACCTTCACCACCTCTACCACCTCGTGCTCCACCATAAACATCCCCACCACCTCCCTCTCCCCCATCTCCTCCTCCTCCACCAAAAACACCTCCTCTCCCTTCACCCCTACCTCCTCTCCTCCTCCATCGCTGCCTCCTCTCATCCTCAAATGCTGGTATTGGCTCGGTCAGATCTGAAATGTGTGGGATCGGGTGCGTGGTACGATACTACATGTACTCATCTCTCACTCCTACATCCATAATCTCTGGCCTCATCTATCCTATAAGGTCCTGAACTCTGTCAAGGCCTGATCAAATGGTAACACTAGTCCCCACTAAAACTTCTCTCGCACTACTCGTGCATACTCCCCTGAACCCCTTGACAAACCCTGCCTCTGTCCAAACTACCTCATCACTCTCCATGGCACCTGTCTCTCCATCGAGTAGGATGTGCACCCAATCAAAAACTGTGTCATAAATATATATGGTAGGGTCTCTACATCATCCTCCCAGGGCTCGCACTCAAGATACGACCTCCATATGATTGTGTCTAAATCATCTAACGTCCGCTGCCAAAACTCCAACTTCCCCAAATGGGGCTGACTCATCATCTCTCCATACATGCATATGTAGGGCTGGTCTATTGCCGTAAATCTCAAATAGACTAGTCATGTCACTGGCAAGTGCTACCAAGCCTAGACATGTAGCAGTGTGATACCTACTCCTAGTGATCTTGCCTCCCGATACACTACCTCATGTAGCTCCCTATATAGATGTGCTAACACACATGCTCCCCTAGCATAGCGGGTCCCCTTAGTCATCATCTACTCAATCAAATGGCCCCAACCAATGACCAGTCCATGCGAATGATGATCAGGGCAAAGTAAAGCTCCGATGATCCTTGATAACATTGCTGGCAAAGGCTCATATATGGCTGCTATGCTCCCAAGCTATCGACCCATCTTCAATATAAATATCCTCATCAAAAATCCTCTTAACTACTACTGTCCCTAGTCCTCGATCATAGGTCACCATCTCCTCTCAGATCGGGACATGCAGTATCCGCCATACATCCTCCAGAGTAACCATCATCTCTCCTGTCGCAAGGTGAAAGGTACATGTCTCACTGTGTCACCACTCGGCTAGTGTTGTCAGAAGCCCATGATTTGTCTGAATCATGAGCATATGTATCATATCATATAAACCAGTCACCACAACACAATCTATCTCTGCCTCATCAACCTCTCTTGCATCTCTAAAATGGGTAGGTCCTCCTACACACGTCAACACACTATCAGTTGTTTTGTTTCAAACTTTCTTAAGTTTAAACCTAGACTATCAACAGATACTTTGATCAAGTATCTTTGGGTGTCAATAGGTAATTGATCATGGCAAACCTAGACTACAACAAACATTTATCCTAATGACCTAGTCTCAATAGAGCTGCTATGATTGAAAACAAATCACTCATCGATCCGCCCAACACAGGCATCAAGAGATATTTTTCAAACACTAGGGCATCTTTTTCTGACAATCACACTATTTTGCTAACAAAAGTACTGAAACAACTACACAAAAGTGCTACAAACCAAAACCATTAAAACCAACTATCCAGTGGCACTATTACAAGACAAAAGTGTTGAAACAACTACACCATAGTGCTACAACTACAAAAGTGCTATTACTACTACATAAAGGCGCTAAACCTGACACTCACACTAAAACTACTGCACAATAGTGCTATTTTAGCTAACAAAAGTGCTGAAACACAATTTTAGCGCTATTGTCTTGATTAGACTTGGACGCTTGCAAAAACATACCCAAAATGCATAAAAAACAAAAAATCAAATTTGTGTACTGCTGGTCCGTAGTCATCTGGTCATTGGAATTGTCGGATCTGCTCTGGCCGATGATCTGCTATAGGTACTATCATGCTTGTGTGAAGTAGGGTACTTGCAGCTACAACACAAACACTCAATAGATCATTACAAGAATGGTTAGCAAATTAAAAGCAAATGAAAGATGAAACCATGACAAAGCGACCTATCGCCTCCTAAGAGATGCGAGTGTGGATTTTCTCTTAGATCTGGATAAGCAATCCCAGTGACTTGACTACACCTAGATGAAGGATTTGAAATGAAGATAATATGAAAGCTAGATGAGATTGATTATGCTATATTGATCCAAGAGTCTAATTAAGATAATGATATACATGATTAAGCTATGATGATGATGTAATTAAGCTAGAAAATGATTGATTAAGCTACATGATTCAACAATCATGCTAGAAAAGGATTAAATGAAACTAGATCTAAGATGCAATTGCCTGTAATAACAATGCTCAAATGATAATGGATATGCCTATAATAACAATGCCTAAAATGATAATGAGATGGGCTGGATCCTTTGTGCTCCAAAATGAGGGATATTTATAGGATTTTCAAGGCCAGGGGTGAGGTGGTAGGAATAAACGGTCTAGTTTAAGTCTGAAGATATCAAGGGTGAAATTGGAGGAGGTTGGAGAAGAGGTTGGAGGAAGAGACACTTGTCATCTCTGTGGTGACACGTGTCAAGGAGCCTTGCTCATGAGAGGGCAAGTATATAAGAGAGGAGACATATGGCCTAAGTGCCATATGTCTCAAGGGGAGAATATCCAACCCATAGAAGGTTAGGATGTGCAAGATAGGATAGGGTTAGTTAAACCCAAGGTTAGGTGGAATGATTAGGTTAGGGGATGGTTAGGTTAGGTTTTAAGAAGTTAGGAGGCATGTGGGTAATTTGAATTTAAAAATTCAAATAATAGGAAAAGACGAATTAATTTTCAACAACTCATAAATTGATTTGTTTTAATTAATTAAGGGATTAGAAGAAATGAATCAAATGGGGTTAGGATTAATTAATTTAGATTAATTAATCAAAGGGGACTATTGAGATGAACCTGCTAGATAAATCCTTAGATTTATTAATAAGTAGAAGAATGGGAGAATTTAATCAAATTGTTAATGAATTTAATCAAATTAGGAAGGGGGATTAATTGAATAATTGCTTATTCAATTAATTATCTTCAGACCATTTTTATGTGTATACATTTTTCCCCTCTTTGAAGTGAGGTGTGATGACACGTTGATTCAAAGAATAATCTCACTTTAATGATGATATTGGTTCGATAGGATGCCCCATACATTGATTGATAAATTGGTATGGTGATGCCCCCTCGGGAGATCAATTGAGATAATTGACCTTTGGAGTTGTTGGATCTTTGCAAAATTGATTTTCTGATTAGATGATCTGATTTCTACAACATTGATTGATTAAAGTGCGAGTTCTTCAATCACAATAATGTGATTCTTGATGGGATGATTGATAAAGTTTGTTTGATTGATTAGATTGATATGATCGAGATGTAGTCTGGTTTTAGAAATGATATCTCCTGTATAAGACAAAGATGATCAAAGTGTCTAGTTTTAGGAACAATATATCCTGTATAAGACTTGATCAGAATGTCTGGTTTTAGGAAAGATACATCTTGTATAAGACATGATATGATAGATTAGGTGCAATCGATTGATAGAATTGATAAGGTTGATTAGATAAAGAACTGACATTTTGTTGATATTAGGTTGCAAGAAGATTCAGATATGTTGATGTTGGTACATTTGATGGGTGAACATAAGATTTGTATTGGGTTGATAATATCTGAAGAGATGAGAGCCATCATTTTGATTGCGTATACACTTATGATGATACATTGATGATTCCTGTGATAGATTTGGCTTGGATAAAATGAGCTTGTGATCCCATGCAAAAATGAAATGCAAGCTAAATGCAAATGCAAATTAAATGCAAGGCTACGATCGGACTAGTCATTGGGTTATTGCGTTTTGTCATCATTGAGCTTTTTAGAATGTGGGAAATGAGTGCAAACATTGATTGTATAATTGAACCATGATGACCCGAGCACTATTTTCTTGGATTTTGATATTGCAAGTTAACACAAGCATTGAGGTATAATTGAACCAAGATGACCTGAGTGTGTCTTGCATAAAATAGGAAGTATTAACCATTTCTACATGCAAGTCCGAAATGTCTTCTATGATACTTTGATGTTCATGTCTTTAGACAACTTTGCACATATTAATGATTAATTTACAAACATCAGACAAGAAAAATATAATGTTCCTTCCTTGTTTCTCTAGTCAAAGACATCCTGGAATCACTCATAAATCATGATAGTAAAAATCAAGATAGATAAGTTGAAACATTATGTTAAAATCAATAGTCAAAAGATATCATCCATTGATATGTGTGTGTCAAGTTTAGATTGATATGTGATAGTTGATGGTTGATAATTCGATCTTATGTTCAATGTTGGATGTGTCTCAGTTTTCGTTTTGACCAGTGTTGCCTTATTGTTGTTCTATCTATTTGATTAAGCTCAAGATGATCAAAATTTTTTACCCCTAGCCAAGTGCAGGATTTTTCCCCAAGCTTAAAAACAAACTTGATTATGATATACCCAATGATCCAAACCATGACAAGAAACCAGCTAGGATGCTTGTATATGTACAAGGCTTATTTATGGATATGAACAAGGCTGATGGAAAATGAATGCAAGTAGAAGGATGCATGAACTAATAGATGGAAGAGCTAGCTGACAGATGGTGCCTGTTTGCCAGGTTTTCACCATCTATTTTTATTGCACTTTTTCTCATATTTTATTTTTTTTGTTTATTTTGATTGTTTTTCCCTGTTTTTGCATTTTTTGATTTTTTGATTTTTCACTATTTTTGGATTTTTTGCTTTTTCAGACATAAAACTTCTTCAGATGTATGCTATTGATGGGTTCTTTGAGCTGATCTCCATCCTGTGTTGATAGCTGATATGCTCCTGATCCAAATACTGTTGTGACCACAAACATACATAACCAGTTTGGTTCAAACTTCCCTTTCTTTTTTCGATCTGACTGGTTTCATGGATTTTCTTTTAGTACTAGTTCTCCAACTTGAAAGACTCTTGGTTTGACCTTGTGATTGTAAATTCAACACATTCTTTGTTGATATACCTTTAAATGATCAAATTTTTTTTGTCTTCATTCATGGATCATTTCTAACTCTTGCAATCTAGTTACTCGTTGTTCTTCATCTGGGATAAGACCTTTTAATGATACGTGCAGAGAAGGTATCTCTACTTCGATTGGTAGTATTGATTCTAATTCATAGACAAGAGAGAAAGGTGTGGCACCTGTTGGTGTGCAGATACTGGTATGGTAGGCTCATAGAGCAAGGTTCAATTGAATATGCCAATCTTTGCCAGCATCATTTACTATCTTTTTGAGGATTTTCAAAATAGTTTTGTTTGATGCTTCTGCTTGCCAATTCCCTTGTGGATAGTAGAGTGTAGAAAATTTATGTTGGATTTTGAATTTCTCACATATCTCTTGTACATCTTGATTCTTGAATGGTTGCCCATTATTAGTGATAATGGTCATGTGTATACCATAGTGACATATGATGTAATTCAAGATAAATGCAATAATTTGTTTTCCTGTGATATTTATGAGAGGTACTATCTCAATCCATTTTGTAAAATATTCTGTAGCTACAAGGATGAATTTGTGACAATTAGATGAAGAAGGATTTATCTTTCCTACTAGATCAAGACCCCATTGACAGAAGGCCAACATGTTGCTAAAGCATGAAGTTCTTGTGCTGGTGCATGAATCAAATTCCCATGGATCTGACATTGTTTGCATGTTTTATCTATTTTAAAAGAATCTCGTTCCATAGTTGGCCAATAATAGCCCAAGCGTATGAGTTTTTTCGAGAGGGTAAGACCACTTGAATGAGTGCCACAAATTTCTTTATGGAATTCATTTAAAGCCTTCTTAGATTCTTCTTGTTCAAGACATCTTAAGAGAGTACCGTCCAGACCTCGTTTAAACAGGGTATCCATGACAAGAGTATAATGGGAAGATTGGTGGATAAATTTCTCTTTTGGTTCTTTGATAAGTCAGGAGGGAGGATATTATCTTTGAGGTTTGTGTAAGTTTGACCATAGTGGGAGGAATCATGTCCAACAAGGTGACATATAGTTTGGGAATCAGGACAATTATGAGCAGGGTAAAACAATTCTTCCACCAGGAATTCATAATGCTCTTGATTTTCCTGTGTTTGAAGGAGAGAAGCGTCGCCATGGCATCTACTGCTTTGTTGTCATTCCTTGAAATTTGCTCAAAAGTTATTTCAACAAAATATTTATTGAAATCATTACCATCTTTTGATAAGGCAATAACTTTTCATCTTTTGTTTGGTAATCATTATTGATTTGATTTATGACAAGCTGAGAATCTCCAAAGACTTGAAGTTGTGTAATGTTCCATTTTATAGCCATTTTTATACTTGTAATCAAAGCTTCATATTCAGCTATATTGTTGGTGCAAAGAAAATTTAATTTGTATGCTTTCAAAATTGTATGACCTTGTAGTGTAATGAATAGAATTATTGCTCTAGATCCATGCTATGTTTCATTATTTACGCTTGCTCCTAGATTGATATTCGTGTGATGTATTATAAAATCTAGATCCAACCTTGAAATGTCTGCATATGACCAGGTGAAATTGATTTTCCATCTTTTGAAAGGTTCCAAACATTTTTTCCTTTCTAGTTCTGATAGAGAAGTTGTTGGATATAGATCAGTTGTACCAATGTTGACTGCCTCTGTCAATTCTATTAGGATAGATGACCTCTCTTGATAAAATTTAGGTAGGGTGTCAAATCTCCCATCTTTCGGTGCCTCGAGGAGGTTTTCATTGTTAGATGCAAACTTTCTTTTTACTTTTTCATGGTCTAATGTTGCCAGTAAATGGTTTTCAGCATTAGACCTGATATTGTTTTCTTTATTTTCATTTTTGTGGCTAGGAGATTTGGCAGCCACTTGACTCGAAGATACGTTAGCAGAATCACTGGTGAAAGTAGTTGCCAGTTTGATTTCATTAAGATATAAGGATATAGCATGGTCATTAATAAAGGTATCAATGTTGGTATGTCTTTCAGTTTCCCAGTCCATAGGTTCAGGATGGATTAGGGGTAAAGGATCCTCAGGTTGAATTGTTTCAAAGATATAAGGGGCCGTGATAGAGATTTCAATACGCATTTCCATGTGTAGAACAGTACTCTCGTCAGAATGATCTCGCACAAGTAGCTCCTGATTGTACTCGATTAAGTCCAAGTCAACCAAATATGATTCTGGTTCAAGTGAGATAGTTCCTAACATTTTTCTTGCATATGCATGAACTACATCAACACCTACATCTGCTTCTTCCCTTGTTTGTTTTTCCATGATAAAAAATATTCTTCATTCCCTTGATCTCTTAGTTGCATTTGTTTTTATATGCTCAACAAAATTGAGGCAAATGATTGTTCCTTGGATTGTGTTCTTGAAGATGCTACCTCTCTGTTATGTGAAACAATGACTTCCTGAGCTGGTTTTAGATTACTACAACACTACAATGGATTTGAATCTGCTGAGATCATGATTTCTTGCCCATTGTATGGAAATTTTAAGCACTGATGACATGTTGATGGAATAGCTTGTATTCCATATATCCATGGTCTTCCCAAGAGTATGTTGTATGGTAAGTCTAAGTCTAGAACTTGGCATGCTGTGTCTTTTTGCAAAGGTCCAACTTTGATGGGTAACATCACAATTCCTTTAGAGGAACACTCTTCTTCATCATATGCTTTGAATGTGATCTTTTTTAGGGGATCAATTGCATCTTCTGAATAACCTAGAGCATGGACAAGACTCAATGAACAAATGTTTAAGCCAACTCCCCCATCCATTAGGACACGTTTAATGAGCGTTCTATGAATGAGGACTTCAATTTGCAAGGGAGCATTATGGAGATGTTGCAAGGAATCAATGCTTAGATATGAAGGAGATGGGATTTGAATAGGATCCTATGAAATAGGTTTGATGGCAATCATGGATACCCCTTGGGAAACTTCATCTTTGGGTGTATTATTTGGTGAGGATGCTATGGAAGGTTCTTGCAAGCTTTCAAGAGGTGTAGGAGTAGATGCATTTGGAGAGTCAATTTTCTTATGGTGGAATGAGCCATTGCTCGACATAGGTGGGTGATTGTGATCTTTTTCATCAAATCCCTTAGGGATCTCTTTAAGAGTTGCATAAAATAGCCACCTTTCTTTGGAGATGTATTTGAATCCTTGTGAGGTTTTGATATAGTTGGATTTTGATTTTGGACTTGTTTGATTGCTTTGATATGTTTACTTGTTATGTCTTCTTGTATTTTTCTTCGGTATGTCATGTTTCTATGATCTTCAGTTATTTTGAATGTTTCAATTTTTGTTTTTGCGATCTTTTGTCTCTATGTTCTAGTTAATATGGGCATACACACGCATTGGATATCTTGCAAGGATTTGATTGTCTAAAAGTTGTTTTGATAAGTGATAAAATGTCAATGTAGATATGATAAAATGATAGGATATGAACAAATAATTCAAGTGTTTAAAAGTTTGTAAGTTTTTTGATCTTCAGTTTTGGAGTGCGATGATGGTGATTTTGATAAAACTAGGTCCAATAGGAACGCTATATCCTATGATGTTGGACAAGGTTATCCTGATCAAACATTGTAGTTTCATGATTGAGGATGATTGATCCTGACGAGAAACTATGTTTGAGTGATCAGTTTATCAAAGGGGTTGATGATGCACTTTAAGATGTTTAGATCTTGAAGTTGTTGAGGATGAATACTTGAAAATATTGAGGTGTTTAGCTTTAGAATTCAATTTGACAGATGATAACTTGACCAAGTGAATCAATAAGACAATCCAAGCATAAAATGATAGACATTCAGGTGTTTATGACAACTGTAAATTGACCAAGCAAATATGACAGATCTGAAAAAGATGTGCAAGAAGACAACTTTGGACCAACAAAAATTCGTACGATAGTTTAAGCAGCTTCAGACGATAATACATACAGGTCTATATGACAAATTAGGAATCTCACACGACAAAGCACAAACTTGTACAATAATTCCCACTAAGAAAAATGATAACACATAGGCCTTGTATTACACAACTTAATGAGTCATACAACAAACAAAAAGGCTCGTATGACAAAACATAAGCTCATACGACTCAAGACAGAATAGAGGTAAAAAATGTTATTTGGATAGATTTTTGATCAATGAAGTCTAATGTTTTGCTTCTGTTTTCCAGTTTTCGATATTTGATTTTCTTATTTTCGGGATGAAGACACAACAAACATGCGATATGATGAATGATTTCAAGAACAACACACTAATTCCGAAGGAAGGTGGCCGAGAGAGAAAACCTTTGCTTGCAGACTTAGGTACACACCCAATAACTAAGAAGAATACGACCACTAAGTTTCATGCAATGGATTATCAACGTCATATTATCCAACTCCAAATGATAATGGGGGCATGATATGGCAAGTATCTTGGGAGAGTTATTATTTCTCTTGCACAAAGATTATTGCCCTTTTGAAGGTGAATCGGGTAGCTTCTATCTTAGGGTTCTTAGTAAGGGTTTCCATTTGAAATTACCCCTTGTAGTCACGCAAGTGCGATTGAGGCCTATAGCCCAACAAGGTACTGAAACAAGAAGTATTCATGCAAGTGTTATTGAGACCACGAGGCCCTACTAAATGCACATTATGAGACATCTCAAAAGAGAAAACTCAAATAATCCCATCCTCTAAGACTTTAATCCTGAGAGGCCTATATTTTAGAGTGAGTCAGAAATCTTGGGTCTAGCTGAACTCACTTGGATCATTCTCATAGGGTGATTACTTTTTCCCACAGTGACATGCCCACTAAAAGGTAATCAAATCTCAAACATAGAAGCGCTACAAGGGTCAGGATTTTTGATTGTTCAAATGGACAAGAGCATACTCTCCTACCTTGTAGACAACTTCTCAAGCATATAAAACAAGATGTTCATTTATCATTAGCAAAATGTGCCTATAAAACTTAAATAAGACACAAAGTTTGGTTGAGTCCTTCTAGGCAACCTGCAAAATAGATACGTTAGTAGTTAGTTAATTTTGATGAAATGAACTTTGACAAGCGTAATCTTTGACTATCATCCTCCAAAAACTGGTTAGGCTATTGAAAATCTCACAAACAGAACATGGTTAGCATTAGTCATAACCAAATTGAAGCATGAAAACCCTAAAATGCAATCTATTTTTAAAACATAGAATCAAAATGTCGTACGACAATTCTCACCTGCTCGTACTAGAAATTCTCACCTACTTGTACGAAAACACAAAGGGTTTTGTACAACATAGAAAGATAACTCGTACAAAATTCTGAATCAGACCCAGCCAGAAACCTGTGAGATTGAAAATTTGATGATGTTAAGAGGCCAAAATGAGATTTTCGGCCCACGGTGGGCGCGAAAATGTCATGCTCGTGTGAAGTAGGGCACCTACAACTACAACACAAACACTCAATAGATTATTACAAGCATGATTAGCAAATTAAAAGAAAATAAAAGATAAAACCATGACAAAGCGACCTATCACCTCCTAAGAGATGCGAGTGTGGATTTGCTCTCAGATTTGGATAAGCAATCCTAGTGACTTTCAACACTTTGAATTGCTAGGGAGATAGGTGCAAATGAGTCTATTTTTATCCCTTACCCATCTTATATACCCTCCAGTCCTCCCCCTAATTCACCTTGCTCATCACCGTGGTCCCTGTGAACTTCCAACGCCCCTCATTTCTCTGTTTTCACTCTAATTTCTCCCATTCTTTCACCATTATTGCTAAATTCTTCCATTCTACCTCCCCTCTAGTTCTCTCTCTTTTTCGAGAGATCACTTGGTTTTTTGAAATTTTGTGGCCCATCTCTCGAGGGGGCATACCAACCACTAAATTAACATTTATGGGGCATATTTCTTCACACCTAGTTTTCTTTCTTTGAAACGACTCGATAAACCACACCTTCTTAAAGAGGGGCAAATGGAGTCACATAAATCTATCAAGTTAATTAAATGAATATTTACTATTTATTTGATTATTTAACCACCAATGTGATATTTTGCCAAGATCAAGGGCTCAATGAAAAATACAATAGAGAGACAAAATAGATGATAGAAATAAACTGTATTCTATCAAGATGAAAATACTGATCAATTGGATCATCAATCGTTCCATACAATGAATATGAGCTTGCTTATATAGGCAAGGCTATATGGATATGTGAGCACACAAACATGACATGTGGCTCAATAAGAAATAAGGGTAGGTAGGAGATAGGTGTGGGTAGGTAGGAGAAACAATATAATATTCCACATGAGGTGGATCACCCACCGAAGGTGGAATTATCATTCCACAATAAGTGGATATGATAGAGTAGTAACAAGATCAACACCATAAAAGGTGGAAATTCTCCTACACACACTATCCCAATGTGGCACAAACACTCAAGTGTCTCATAACCAAACTACTATGAAATGCATTTCCTAAGTAAACTTAAGTAAGGTGTAATCATATCCAAGATGAATAATTATTTATACCAATACCCCTCTTTAAGTGCAACTTAGGGGAATGCACTTAAGTCTACAATGCAACTAAGCAATGCAAGATGTGTACTGACTACAAGGCCATGTTAGGTACCCATGTACAAATGCAAATGCATGCAAACCAATGCAATGAAATCTCTCACAAAGCGGGGAAAGAGAGAAAAAACCAATGGGAAAAAACCTTCCCCCAAAAGAGAGATGAAAACTAGATACAAATAACTCTCATAGAAGTATGTGAAGGACAAAACCCCATGTGAGGAAAAAGTCCCCCCATATGAGAGAAGAAGAAGAGAGACTAAGAAGCCCCCCTTTAATGTGGAATCTGCACCAATGATAGAAGCTCGATGATGAATGAAGAAACTGCTCCATGAATGTCGAACCACGTTCCTCCCCTTAGGAAGAAACAAAACCAAAGGTGCATCGATGAAGTCTCCCCAACCATGAAGGGAAGATGTAGGAAAAATACTCATGATGAATGGAATCTCTGAAAACTGCTCAAGTGTCCCCATGTAGATGTTGAAAGTTACCCCCTCCAAAGGTGGTAAATTGACCACACTGTTGAAAAAGGCACTACAAGATCTAGTGGAGAAAAATGTAGAACAATAGCCAAAGACTCACATGTCTCCTCAAAAGAAAAAGAGACCTCCTCCAACTGCTGGACAAAAGTATCCACAATCATGTCAACCTTTAAAGATTAATCATGTAGAGAATGCACAAGAGGGTTAGAGTGATCCCTTGCAACAATCGAAGAAGGATCTTCTTCATCAAAGAGAAGATGAATGTCATCAATGATGTCTCCCAAATCTACAATGTAGGACTCCACAAACAAACCTGCAAAGTTTGTCAAGTAGTCATCTCAATCAACTGAAGCTAGAAGACATGAAATATCCTGTTTTACTGAATCACAAGAAGACAAAAATGTCGCACTAGTTGTATCATTAGGTGCAATAGGTGGTGTGATATCAAGAGAAGAAGATGAAATGCAAGACTCAAGAACGGGGTCACATGTGAGAATTCCCAAGTTCAAGTGCCAAAAGTTCTCAAAATTTGAATCATCAACATAGGAAGAATCAACCTCATCAATAGGACCAAAATGTGAAAAAGAGTACAATCGAGATGCATGATCAACCACCCTAGTCACAATGATAGCTCCACTCTCCAAGTCTCTAATGATAACTGAATCAGGTGTGAACTCCATAGTTTTCCTAGTTTCTCCATGTGTGATTTGATAGATGGAAAGAAGATTGTTTGTCTAGTGGGGTACACACAACACATCATTGAAGGAGTTATCCCCAATGACAATAGATCCTTTCCCAATCACATCCATGTATGTATGATTTCCCATCAAAATCTGTGGCATGTGGCAAGGCTCAAATTTAGAAAACATAGACTGCAAAGATGCCATATGATGAGAAGCCCCTTAATCTTGAAGCCATCTCCCCGAATCATGACTTGTAGTCGCACAAAGTGCTTGTTCCTTTCCTTTATCTATCCCAAAAGAGTGATCCTTTCCTTTATCCTTGGAAGAAGCCAATGTAGACATTCTAGAAGGTAGGTTGATTTTGTTCTTCTCAAGAAGATTCTTCAACTGATCAATATCCTTCTTATAACAATGATGTTCATTATGTCTGAACTTCTTGCAATATCCACCAAAAAGATTGTCCTTATATGATTTCCTCTTAGGTGAGAATGGTGAATCACCTTGTTGTGGAGAGGAAGATTATGCTCTATCTTGTTGTGGTTTTGACTTAGGTTTCTTTTGATTCTTGCCTTTTTCTTGATTGCTTTGATTCCCTTTGTTAGCCACCAAAGCTTGTGACTTTGAAGATTTGAGAATCCCCATCATGGTCAAATTAGATTGCTCAAGTATCAACATCTCTGTGAATGAATAAAATGAGGGAGAAGTGTATGAGGAACCTTGAGCTAACCTATGGGTGTGAAAGCTAGATACAAAGGTTGCATACTCTGAAGGAAGCTTGTCCAACAAGTTATAAACCAATTGAGTATCCCTTTTTTCAATTCCACAATCCTTTAGCTTTGCTCTTAGCTCATTTGCTTTTGTGACATAATCTTGGATTGTATAAAAATCCATGGGATGCAAAGTTGTGAGTTCACTATCAAGCTTGTAGCTGTTAATCTCATCAACTTGACCATACAATTTCTGAAAAATATCCCAAGCCTCTTTAATTGTTGTACACTTATCAATGTGAAAAATGAGGTCATCTGATACATACTTTCTAAGAGTTCCAAGTGCCATAGCATTCTTAGTAGTAAGCCATTCAATTTGAGCATTAGGATTAGCCTTAGGATTAGGTGGTGCTTTTATAGTTTCATTTACATAATGAATGAGTCCTTTTTCCATTAGTTTACTCCATGCCTTAATCTTCCATGATGCATAAATATGAGGAGTTAAAAGTGGAAATTTAGGGGAACTCATAGCACCAAAATAAAAAAACACAAGATAGAGAGAGGTACAATCACACAAGATATCCCCCCAAAAATACTCAATCAAGAAACCCCCCCCCCAAAAATGGTGATTTGGCACTTTATACTTAGTGCATATACAATGGGCCACTTGCAAAAAAAGGCAAAGTGGACTTATGATTTCAATTTAGGACTTCTCAAAATGAGATATAAGAGACTTCAACAAATATTGCTAGTGATCTAAACTGAGATCCAAGCAAAATGCAAGTACCAAATAGGCCAAAAAATGACCAAATATTGAAAGTACAATTTCTACTCAAAATCACTGCAAACAAATGGTAGATTATGAAATTAGATGAAAAATTATGCACTTTCAGAAAAAAACAGCACCTAAAAAGGAGGTCATATGACCCCAAACGAAGCCTCTAAAGTTGCAAAATTGGGGATTAGAGTGGTACAATCATGAAGATATTCAATTTATGAAAATTCTATCCATCAAAACCAGAAAATTCTTCTATCTCTATGAAGAGCACAAAATTCTAGTCCATTTCAAAAAAAATTGCACCAAAAAAGGAGCAAAAATGAGCAAGATATGACCTTCCAAAGTTGAACTGCAAAACTAAAAAGCTCAATGAGAGGGGGTTAAAAAAATTTCAAAATACTGTTGATGTGGTGCTAATGTCAACAAATCACAAGCTTAAAAATGATGACCGGATGACCGTCACCAGACTGTCGTTCCCCTGCCTGTTGTACGGATGATGAAGTCATATGCTGACATGGTAGTGTTGACTAAGCAGGTGATGTGGCAGTACAGTTGCAATGATTGGGAAGGTCCACATGGAAGAGGCTAGAGACTAGGCGGTGGGATCAACAGTCGGAGGTCCGATGGGATTTTCTGGGCTGGAGGGCTAGTAGGCGGTGTCGGAGGGCCAATGGTAGGCATTGACACCGGGCCGGTGGGAGCTGCCAGAGCTGTCTACCTGAAGGGTTGTTGTGGAGGCCGAGCCGGAGTTGTATGCTGGAAGGGTTGTCATGGGGGCCGGGCCGATGGTAGAGGGCATGCACGAAGATTGGCGGGAGTAGACGTAGGTACAACAACACCTGCAGCGATCGACCTACAAAACCTGCAATACACGTAGGGTACAGAGATCACGAGGGGGGTCTGTGGACCCCCAAAAGAATATTTTGATTTAAATTTTTTTTTTTTTCACTATCGGTTTTTAAAATTTTTTTTTTTCATAAAATAATTTTTTTTTAAAAATTTTGAAATCCGTTTGACTATAGCTAAAATAGGCAAAAATTTTCTTCTCTCACCAAAATAGGCCAAGTTTATAACAAAAATTCATGGAAACAACCTCCCAGACTCAACTGTGATGTCCAAATCGCTGTATGACACCCCCAAAAAATGAAGATCCCCAAGTCCAAAAATTGAAGCCTCCAAAATGTCTCCAAAAGACTAATCAATGAAGCCTTATAGGCTCTGATACCATGTGAGATTTTCCCAAGATCAAGGGCTCAATGAAAAATACAATAGCGAGACAAAATAGATGATAGAAATAAACTGTATTCTATCAAGATGAAAATACTTATCAATTGGATCATCAATCGTTCCATACAATGAATATGAGCTTGCTTATATAGGCAAGGCTATATGGATATGTGAGCACACAAACATGACATGTGGCTCAATAAGAAACAAGGGTAGGTAGGAAATAGGTGTGGGTAGGTAGGAGAAACAATATAATATTCCACATGAGGTGGATCACCCACCAAAGGTGGAAATATCACTCCACAATAAGTGGATATAATAGAGTAGTAACAAGATCAACACCATAAAAGGTGGAAATTCTCCTACACACACTATCCCAATGTGGCACAAACACCCAAGTGTCTCATACCCAAACTACTATGAAATGCATTTCCTAAGTAAACTTAAGTAAGGTGTAATAATATCCAAGATGAATAATTATTTACACCAACAACCAATAACTATTTAATTAAATTGATATTTAATTAATTCATCCTCAACCTCTTCTCTTATTAATTTAAAAAACTATTCAATTTATTTAAATTAGTTCATTAAGCCACTTTCTAAAATAATCAATTAAATAAATAAACATATTTATTTAATTTTAACCCCCTTTCCTCATTTAAATAAATAATCAAATATTTATTTAAAACCCTAAACTACCCCCCCAACTTGCATTCTCCTACAAATGTAAGTTGCACCTATTTGATTGAAATAAATGAATTTTATTTTAATTAAAATCCTATTTTCTCTCACCTACCAAACCCACTTGCTCTTCTAACCACCTTCTAGATTCTTCTAACCCTTTCTAATTAGCTTAATCCATCTCCTAAATATTGTCACTTTCCTAAGCAACTTGAAGTCACTTCTCAAAGCCTCCAAAGTCTTTGAAAAGCATTCAATGCTTTGTGACTCCAACAAGTTAACCCTCAAAGTCTTCTAAACCACTTATGGCTCTTATATGATCATCAATGGTTATCTCAACTCAGCCACATGGTTAAAGACTTTCCCTCCAACTTAACCCCCATTTAACCCATGTGTCTCCTCAAACATTCATTGTTTTGACCATGGCTATTCCCACTAACTCTTGCACAAGAGTTTGCCCATTGGATAATAGCATTATCTTTGGATAAAGGCTTTTATCCATTAACTCAAGCTTAACCAAACCCTCTCAGGGTAATCCTTAGGTCACATCAAGCATTTAATGCTTCTTCCCTCTCCTCTCAAGCTATCTCATTATGACCTTTGTCATCCTGGGATTGGGTTGAAAACTCTCACATGGATCATAAACCTTTCAATCCTGACCCTTGTTGAGATTACTCAATCTCAACCATCCATTTCTCTATTTTTTCCTATAAATAGAGCCCATTCCTTCATAATCCAGATCCAGAAATATTGTATGCATCTAAGTTATAGTGAATTTGAGAGAGAATTTTAGAGTAAAATCATAATCCACATTGCCTTTTTGGTTAAAATTGATAATAGCTTAATTAATTCATGTTCTCTCATTCTTAGCTTGCATTTGCATAATCTTGTAATCATCTTCAATCTTGAATCTCCATAAGAATTCCATAGTAGTGCAAAGATAAGAACTACACTCATGTGGAACTTGGAGAGGAGAGGAACAAGGGAGGAGCAACTATGAGCATCTTGGTTAGCATTTGGAGGAGTGATGTTTATCTCTTTTGTATTTGCATGCTTTTCATTTCATGTTTAATATCTCTCTTGATATGCTTTCTTAGGATAGTCTTTTGTTGCTAACACTAATGTTTGAACTTGCTTCTTGTGTTGTTGTGTTTCCATCACCATTCTAATCCTTTTTGCAGTGCATTCATTTTAATTTTAATTTTTTTGAAAGGATTGATGCTAAGCTTCTTCATTCTTATCAGCTAGAGCCATTGATCAAGAAGATTTTAATTGACTCACTTGAAGCTGATAATTGTGAAGCTTTGTGCATAAATATGTGAAAGAAGCATAATCATAAAATAAAAGCTTATATCTAATATCCTTTTGCAAATTATTAATGAAAATTATTTAAGCATCACTATTAGGCATATGATAAGCAATTTGGTAATGCAAATGTTTGTATCTACCATGAAATTAGTCATATTTTTTTTTAACTCCTCGTTGATAATGCATCAAATCAATTAAACTAATTTGAGGACCAATATTATTTTAAATTTTTTGTACAAAAGCATTAGACAATTAATGAAAATAATCAATTGATTAAGGAGGAAAGAACAAAACCTTTGCAAAGATTTTTTTCTTAATGTATAGGTGAATAGTTTTGACACAA
Source organism: Cryptomeria japonica (assembly GCF_030272615.1). Lineage (NCBI taxonomy): Eukaryota > Viridiplantae > Streptophyta > Pinopsida > Cupressales > Cupressaceae > Cryptomeria > Cryptomeria japonica. The sequence goes on along the minus strand of NC_081414.1, from coordinate 800,134,399 downwards.
GTCTAGGATCATGAGAGAAGTCACTACTCAATTTATAAAATATTTTTAAATGAGTTTGGGAGTCACCTTTTCCATTGTATAACTCCAAATGGTGAACCTCCATGCATTGTGGTACAATATTATGGACAATGTCAACAACAATTGGGATAGTAGTATCCATTGTAGGAAAATTAAATTTGGATTGGGTTAATATCCAATTGTTGTGGTAAGGATGAGAAAATTTGATTTAAATTATTTATAGTGGATTCAATGAATGAGTTGGAATTGGCCATGTTGGATTGTGATAGAGGTGAAACTTTATGATAAATAGGTGGATCTTGAGAATAGGAAGGTGTAACATTATGATATGTGGGTATATGAGATGGTTGGGAAACAAATGGAAGTCTAATGGAAGGAGGTATGTAGGACTATGAAGAACACAAGTGATCACTGAGAGGGGGGGTAGATAAGTGATACTCTAAAATTTAAAATCAAAGTGTGAAAATAAAATTGATAATACAATTATATTAAAAGAATACACACAAAAAAAAAAAAATGATGTAACACAAGGATTTATGAGGAAAACACAATATGCGAAAAATGTCGATGAGAATAGTTTCTGGAGTCTACTGCTCTAATCCAGCCTCACAATAGATAATTCGATTATAATATGTTTTTGGGCATTAACCCAAAGAGCACCAACACTTGAATTTTGAGCACCTACTCAAGGAGAACCTACCCCTAATCTAAGAACCCACTCAAAGAATTACAATGACTCAAAGAGATAAATGATTACAATAAAACACCTTGTCACAAGTGAGTTCTTGTAGCACATAAATCTAATTGAAATACACACCCAACTGATTAGTTACTCTCTTCTCATCCTTCTAGACTCTGCACTTTCTCTCTAATCAACACTCTAATATCTTCTAGCTCTGTTCTTGTTAGATATTTGGTTAACCACAAAGACATTGAGAGGGGGGGCGGGGTGAATCACTGTCTGATTAGTAGATGAAAGATTTAAACTTATTTGCAAATTTATACCTGAAATTAATACACTGGTAAGCAAATAATAATGAAGTAAAGAGAAACAAAAGAATCAACATCAATGAACACCATAACATAGATATTTTGGTGAGGAAACCCAGTAAGGGAAAAAAATCGATGGAATTTGTGACCCACAATATTTACTCACTGGCCAATATGATTAAATAATACTCAGTACAATAGGGGCCTACACATGCAGGAAGGCCAACTGCCTAGAGCTCACTACTCAACAAAAGAATGGAGTCTCATTGACTACACAATTGGATGGTTAAATCCAATAGACAATGTACTGCTTCAAAATATCATTTGCAATGCTAGATTAGTACTGGTTTAAGCTTTGTCTGATACCTCTACCAAAAACCTTTGTCAGTATGTAGTCAAATAATTCTGCTTGCACAAAATAGTCTTCACTCTGCTCTTCTTCTTATTTTCTCAAAAAAGTTACATCAAAATGCATATACAGTTATTCGCTCTCATATACTACTTACATACATACCTACATACATTTCATACTTCCTTACATACATTCTTACATTTCAAATGACCTACAAGATCTCATAGATATATGAGTCTTTACAATACAATATGTCGGCTATACAAATATAATTTACATTACAATTCACATAAACAATATTATTGCCAAGTCGGCTTAGGATGCCGGTATAATCTACTGCCAGTGTAAACTGGATGCCGGTGTGAATAAACCTTGTTGTAACTACCAGTGCTAGTAGGTGAAGTCTATTGCCGGTATAACCTATGAAACCTTGCTGAAACTTGTTGCCACTTTGTTTCCATCAATGACAACATCTACCATTCTCATCTGAGTGTATAATGCCAACAATCTCCCGCTTTGGCATTGATGGCAACACTCATGAGAAAAATCCAAAAACTAAAATCCAAAACTGTGAGTGCTCCCCCTGAGCAAATGATCTCCTTTTGTTTTATTTTTATTGCCTCACTCTGTACATTTTTCTTATTATACCACTCTCCCTTTGACATGAATGACAAAGGATGTCAAAAGTATCAAAAATTCAAAAATTACCTAGATATGTGAAGTCGGTTGTGTACAATCTAAAAAATATCTACCAAAACTAAGTTAAGACCCTACAAGAACTTTGTACTATTTGAAATTATTGTCTTAGTCTGCCTGATCATCCTGGTAAGATAATGCATTTTTTTCTCCGGTGATCTGTCTCCTTGAATTGTTTCCTTTGATAGTTTATTCCAGTGTGTAAGTAGATTGTCCAATCTTGGACCAAGTTTAGTCTTCAACTCCTGGGTTTTCATTTTCAATCTTGCTTTCTCTTTTTCCAAATTTTCAATTTTCTCCTCATGAATAGCCATTTCCTAATCTAAGTCTGATGTTAGTTCCAAAGAACCAATCATGTTATCTATAATATAATAATCTCCTTCCGAGTCTTCCTTATCCGATCATCAATGTCTTTAGTTAAGTGACAAGGTTTGCAAGCTTCCCTGTATAATTCCTTATATTCCAAAATAGTGGGATTCAATGCCAACATCGATGAATCAATCTGTTATATACAATCCTTTATTATTTTATCAAAGAATTCTTCCTTTTCCTTATTAACTCTTTCTTGAATAGTTTCCTCATTTATTTTATCTAAAGACTGAATGTTACAAGAAATGAATTTGGACAATGTGATCTACCTTGCACGCTGGTGCAATCATCTGCAAAATTGGTAGAGATCCATAAATAGGCTTAAATGCTAAGGCATTACATTCTGTTATTTTCTTAATTGAGTCCACAAGTACATTTGTTATAGTTGTCGGTCCAAAATCCATAGCAGAAGTACTAGGAGAAGTGCTAGGTTCTCCAATAACTTTCTTCTCTTCTCCAGATATCACTTCCTTATTTCCATCCTTATCCTCTGCCGGTTCAGATTCTATTTGTTCTTGTTCTTTTTTGTTGGTATCTCAATATTTAGCTGAGTGTCAACTATGATGGATTCTAATTTCTTCTCCTCAACAATTTCTTTATCCATTACAATATTGATGTCCCGAGTGTCAACATTCATTGTGAATAGAATGTTTGACTCAGGATCAACATCATCTATTTTTACTTCCTCTGATATCTTTACTTTAGGCTGATTTTGCATTTCTGCTAGTGCCTCTGCTACTACTGGTAGAGTGTCCTGTGCTAGTGGAGGTAAGTTATCTTTTATGGTTAGGTCAGGAACACTACCAACCTTACTCTTTCCTTTATGTCCTTTTTGATATACCTTGGTGAAGGATTTGCCAACTTTCCATCTATATTTCTCTTCTCTTTTCTCTTTCTCTACAAAGAAAATGTCCCATTTATCTGTTCTTTCATCTGCTATCTCTTTTATTTTGTCGACCATGAGGCTTACTTACCGGTGACCACTTACAAAAATAGTTCTGTTAGCTTCAGATATCAAATCATCAATTTCTTTCTTAGACTTAACAGGATGATCCGCTAATAGTGCCCCAACCTTCAATTTCTTATCTAATTCCATAATAGACATTCTCTTGGCTTCAAGTCTTAGATATAAATAATTTGGGAGAACATCTATAACTTCAATAAGAACCTTCTTATATATGTCTAAATACAAAATTATACTCTCCTCAATGGTGTCTTCATTTGAATCTTTAAAAGAACGATAGAACTTACTAACATTACTGAGATTTCCTTCTTGAGTTATTTCATTAACCAACTCTTCTGGTGAAAGAGTCATATACCTTTTGTTCTGGTTTCTTCTGTGTAACTTTCTTCTTGGGACTATTGGGCTCTCTTATAGCCTGTTGTTTCTTTCTAAGTGTCCTGGTTTTCTTCGGTGATGGAGAAGGCATTGGTGAGAGTTTTCTCTTCTTCCTATCCATCCTTCTGAATTCTACAACCTTATCACTATCAGAGTTGGATGAGGTAGCAATAGGAGAAATATGTGCTACTAGTTGTTGTTCTGATTTTCTTTCTTGTGTGAAAACACCACTCATCTGATCAAGTTTTAGTAACCCCTTAGTAACATCTTCAACAAACTTCGAAGAATCTTTTAGTATTTTATCTCTTTTCTTCCTTTGTTTCTGCATATCAACATATTTTTCAATAGTTTCAGCATTGCTAAAGATCTTTTTAGTAGGTTCCGATGGAGCATCTAGAAGTATCTTGGCATAAGATTCCAAAATTTTGGAGTCCACTTCATATCCCATCTTAGTTACCCAAACTGTTCTAGGTCTAATTGCCTCCATCCATACTTCATCTCTCTTAATTATAAAGCATATCTATTTGTCATATTTATCAACAATTCTCTAAGGGATTATTTCTCTTTGCCTCATTTTTGCTTGAAAGTCTTTGAAATACTCTTTTACCTATTTGTCACCATTTGAACCTATGCTGGTAATTGCCTCCTTAATCTATTTTCCAACAAGAATATCATAGGCAAAGTCTTTGTGGCCTATATCGGGAATCTCCTTTGAGAAATATATCATTAAACATACAAGTAAATTGCCAAATTTGAAAGTTCCTTTCTTGTCACCTTTGAGCTTATCCAATTTTTTTATCAATTCATCTTTCAACCATTCACAAATATCAAATTTAGTATTGCTCATTATCATCTCATAAGCACTATGAATGCATAGACTGGAAACAGAATTCAACCTATTTGTATGTGCAACTTTATATCCAATAGCCATACTTGCATATTTGACATTGTTATCAATTATATCGCTAACCCTGAGTGATCTATTGTCTGATGTTGCGTTGGTTAAGTTCATAACCTCTTTGTTTAGAATTTTTTTTTTCTTCTCAGGCCTTGTGCTGGTAGAAGGTAAACTAGTAACAACTCTAATTGCTTCCTTAGTGATTTTGAAAACTGAGTCTAGCCATAAAAATTCACCTTGAACTCTGCTAAGAACATAACGGTCAATCTCATCTAAAAATTTAGGCATGTGAAGAATGTCTATGAACCCTAAATCTTCCACAATCTTATGTTTCGGTTTGACCACACCTTATTTTTTTGTGATGACATTCATGAACATTTTCTTTATATCCTCAGACCCTAAATCTTCAATGTTACAGTGAATGTATGCCCTAGGGTCTTTTGCAAATGCAACTCCCTTCAGAATTTTTGAAAATGCACCAATGGAGTCATCCATCTTAGCTATCTTAGGGATTATCTTAAATAATGGTCTAGGACGCTTGATATTTTCCACAATAGTAGGGTTTGCAATGAATTCAGGAATAGAAGATGAAGAAGCCATGTCGTAAAATATATACCTTTTAACTGAAAACCTTGGATGCCATGAAAATCCTTGCTGATTTGCTTCTTGAATGTCGATGCTCAACTTCTGTGCTCTTTGAATACTTGAATGCTTGGTGAATCAAAATGAGAAATTTCAGTTCTTTATAACCAAAAAGTTAACTTACAACTGCATTAAATGCTTCGCTGATTAAGTGAATTTCCATTGTAACTCAACATATGTGCTAGTAAAGGAGAATTATGACTTCTTACCACCATCTAAGGGTAAAATGCATGATCTTTAATTAGTTGCCTTACCCCTAAGGATTATTCGTTAGTTAGATGAAGAATCTCCTGCCCGTGCAGGATTTCTCTATTCTTCCGGTGTAGAGACAGATTCATCATTTATCTGATCTCTCTTCTTGACCCATTGTTTAGAGAATTCTTGCTTGATTTCATTCACCTTTTACTTGCCTTTGTCATTAGATCCTCTGTTGTTTGCCGATCCTCTGTTGTTTGTCGATCCTCTGTTGTTTGCCGATACATTCTTTCTTTTGCAAAATATTGCAATATACCCAATCTTGTTACATGCATAATAGGTTACTTTGTTTCTTTGAATATCTTTTCCATAACCTTATCTGATTTGAGTTCTGGATTGATTAGATAGATGTCCAAATCTACCACAAGCATAGAATTTTACATTCATTCTGCAATTGTTTGAGTTATGACCATGTTTATTCCATTTGGAACATTGACTGGTGGATGAGTTTGTATTCTGATTATTCCCAAGTCTGCATTGATTTTCTCTATGACCAAATTTGTTGCAATTAAAACATTTGCCATTGAATTTATATGCATTGGGTTGCCTTACCGGTTTGCTATGATCATGATTGTTTGCAGGTCCAGAACTTTCTCCATGTTCAAATCCAAGTCTAACTATTTCTCCATCAGGTCTTTGACTTTTTAGCATATCATTAAGCTTGTCTGACCTCTTTTTCAGGATAACTAGGCCTTAGAGATTCATCCAATCTTTCATTAAGTCTTCTAACCAAATCTTCCCCATTCTTCTTCCTATCTTCAATATCCTTGCATAGTCTCATGGTTAAATCTTGCATCTCATTCTTCATGTTACTGTTATCTTGTCTCAGTTTCTCTGCAATATCTCTGAGAGTTTCTTTTTCTTCATCATCTTGTTTTTGCAGTTGCTCACACAATTATTTCCTCTTATTATTTGCCATGACCAAGTTTTCTTGAAGTACATTGATGAATTATTGAGCAAATATGAGTTCTTCTTCTAGTTTGATATTCTTTAATTTTTATGCATCAAAATCTTCAAGAGAAACTTCCAATTGTTGTCTCCAACTTTCTATCGGTATCGGTTTCAGAATCTTCCTCAAGGTGTTAGGCTTTTGCAAATAGAGGACTAGACTCTAATACCAATTTTTAGATATTTGGTTAACCCCCAAGACACTGAGATGGGGGGTGAATCAGTGTCTGACCGGTAGATGAAAAATTTAAACTTATTTGCAACTTTATACCTGAAGCAAATAATAATGCAGTAAAGAGAAACAAAAGAATCATCATCAATGAACACCATAACACAAATATTTTGGCGAGGAAACTTGATAAGGGAAAAACCTCAGTGGGATTTGTGACCCACAATATTTACTCACTGGCCAATATGACTAAATTTTACTCAGTACAATAGGGGACTGCACATGCAGGAAGGCCAACTGCCTAGAGCTCACTGCTCAACAAAAGAATGGAGTCTCATTGACTACACAATTATATGGTTAAATCCAATAGATAATGTACTGCTTCAAAATAGCATTTGCAATGCTGGATTCAGTACCAGTTTAAGCTCTACCTGATACCTCTTCCAAAAAAATTTGCCGATATGCAGTCAAATGATTCTACTTGCACAAAATAGTCTTCACTCTTCTCTGCTTCTTATTCGCTCAAAATAATTAAATCAAAATGCATATATAGTTATTCACTCTCATATACTGCTTACATACATACCTACATACATTTCATACTTCCTTACATACATTCTTACATTTCAAATTACCTACAAGATCTCATAGATATATGAGTCTTTACAATACAATATGGCGGCTATACAAATATAATTTACATTACAATTCACATAAAAAATATTATTTCCAAGTCGGCTTAGGATGCTTGTATAATCTGGTGCCAGTATAAACTGGATGCTGGTGTGAATAAACCTTGTTGTAACTGCTAGTGCCAGTAGGTAAAGTTTATTGCTGGTATAACCTATGAAACCTTGTTGAACCTTGTTTCCATCAATGAGAACATCTACCATTCTCATTTGAGTGTATAATGCCAACAGTTCTTCTACCTTCAATCTCTATATTTTTGGTTTGCTTAATGCTCTATCTCTATTGAATGCATGCTCTCTCTCTCTCTACAAAATTCACTCTTCTTTTCTCTACAACCACACACTTTTTCTAAATGCTCTTCTCATATTTTGATTTAGCAGGCATCTTGGTCCTAGCTATATCACCTCAACTAATCCTATCAAATATAATCAACTCCTTTATTTGATTGGAAAAAGAATTTTTCCCTCCAAGTAGAATTCAAATATTTTATTCAATTTTATCACTACGAAGATCTTCACTACAAAAGACTTATATCCTTTGTCATGATAGTGTTCTCAGTTTGGCCGCCCATATTAAATGCATCCTCCCTATCTCTAGATCATTATCTATACTCATATTACTAAATTTAGTAATCCTCATCTTCGCATAAAATCTAATATTCTCTTTGTCGATCATCTCAAGCCACTCAAAAGTCTGCAACATGGATGCCATTAATGCATTGTCCATCCTTTCTTGACCTAGTTTAATTAGATTGAGAACCACCTCATTTAAGAAAATCATGATGCTGACCTCTACATATCTGAGTTGTCTTTTGACCACTCAAATGAACATATGTCTTCATATTTGTTGTCCAAACCATTTGGTCAATCTCAGTCAATAGCCACATGGACAATTGTGTCAATCAGACTGCCAACGTGTCGACAAAATCATCTCAAATGATCAAAACCCACAAGAGGGGTTTTATTGGCAAGACACTATGTAGTCATAGTGAACAAAAACCCTTTCGAGCTATCACAAACCTCTTGGTGGTTTGTTTTGATCTCTCTGCGAAACCGTGACACCAAATGTCTTTTTTTGTAATATCACTGGCAGTTATATCTTTCATGATAGTCACACCACAAAATAGTAAAATCACCTTATTCTTCTCATCGTGTGGTTACATTTCCTATTTCACCACTTCACAAACAAAGATTACTTTAGTGGTGAATATTCACCAATGGCAAATTTTTCACGTTGGCCATGTCAGAAATGACAAATATTTTGTACCGACTCAGGGTGGCCATGTCACCACAACATTATCAATTTCCATCAAAGTCACAGCCCGATCGCCATATGTTTTATGCAATTAAATGTTTCTATGCGATGATTTTGCCAATACAATATATGGTGGACACACGGTAAATTTAATTTTTTCACCTATAGTCTCTGAGGTTGCCTTAATAGATGACCTTAATTCGCTTATAGGTGTGTGAAGATTTGTTAGCCAGGGGGACCCAATTTGCTCGACATCTTGCCGATGCGTGTCTCCATTCACCCTAATTTTTGCCAACTATATTGTATTCACCAATTAATTGGACGACCTATAATCGCCTCAAAAATTACATAAGTCATATTTGGACGACCTATAATCACCTCAAAAATTACATGTCGTGTTATAGTTACGTGAGATTCGCCAAATATTTGTATACCATATAAAATTCCCACGGAATTTGCCATATAAGGATTGGTATAAATACATGCAAAGATTATATCTATCTCAACACAATCTGGTGGGTTTTAGGATCTGAATTCTAATCAATAGCGAAGTTTCAGACCAAGGAAAATCATTGTTGTTGACTGCATTGGCGACTGCTAGTGACCTAAAGGTGAGCGATCATATTTTTGAAGTGGTATATTATACATTATAGTCTATTATTGCTTCTTCAACAAATTGATATTTTTTTGGCAACCTTTATTTCATTGGAGATGTCGAACAGGAAGAGGGGTAGGAAACCTAAATGTGGGGAAGGCCAAGAGAGGCCAACAAAAAGCAGAACGTTGTCTTCATACTTTGGCATTGGAAAAGATTATGGTGAAAATCAGGAAGGTACATCATCACAAGTACAAGTACAAAATTTGCCACCTACACCGCATGTTGAAGACGACGGCGAACCTGATATCTCAGATTAGGATGATCTTGAAGAATATTATTTGGTAGATATGCAAGTTAGCCAGAATGATATAATCGACTTGGGTGATAATGCCATTGATGTTAATGCATGAAAGGGGAAAAGAAAAGCCATATCAAAAAAGGGTGAACCACAATAAAAAAAGGATCGGGAGTGGGATATGTCAGTGAGGAATTTTCAAATTAGTTGGCATCAAAGTATCCATTCATTGAACTAGTGGAGAATCCAATTGAAGACAAGCCTCTAATAGAATGTAGGTGTAAGATTTGCACTTGGAAACATAACAAGGAAATTAGGTTGCAGCTAAAATTTGACACCATAGAAAAGCATATGGGTAAAGTTTATGAAAAACAAATGATAGGCAGGGTTGAAAAATCAGTGATAAGATGGAAAAAAAGGAGGAATGTAAGCATGTGAGGAATATCAAAGAGTATTATTTTTATGAGAAAATACAGATGAAGCCTACTGAAGTTAAAGGTTCTATTGAAGCTATTTTTGGAAAAGCAATGCAAATAGAATAATTAGGAAAATTTGTTCAGTTAAGCATTGTTTTTTATATTTTGAGTAGAGGGCGTGCTATGACATATTTCCCATCAATTAGTGGTTTATTACACTTTTTGAAAGTTCCTAACTATCCTAATAGACACTGGTCAGTAAATAGTGGATGGGAATGGGAAAGTTGTCTTGCTGAGGTTGAAAAAGAAGATGCAAAGGAAAAAATAAGAGAGTCAAACTTTATTACATTTTCTTTAGATGAAGTTATGACAGTAGACAATACTTCATGGGTATGCATGCATGTTTATACTATAGAGAATCATACCCACCAACCTCATCTACTATCTGTTTCTAAAATGAAGGAGAGTGCGACAACGGAAAATTTATTTCAACTAGTAAAGAGAAGTTTAATTGAATATGGAGGTATGGATGACATGATGGTAGCCAAAAAATTGGTTTGTGTTGGAGCAGACGGAGCTTCATTAATGCAAGGTCACAGGAATGGTCTTTGTACAAAGATTGAAACTTCATTTGCACCGTACATTACTACAATTCATTGCATGGCTCACAGAATGAATCTAGCTTTTGGAATTGTGAGAAAGTTTGCTTTGGTTAAAAAAATTGTAATTTTAATTAGAGAGCTCTACTCACACTTCTGTCGAAGTCCCAACTGATTTATGGAATTTCAACACTTTGCTAATGAAATAACTGATGGCAACAAGCTTCTCAAGGATAATGATACTAGATGGATCTCTTTGGATGGTCCAGTGCATCGAGTGTTTTCAGAATATCTATCCTTGATCTATTTCACACAAATCACGACGAATCAGATCAACCGAAATTTCCTGAACTTTTTCACAGGTTAAGTAATTTAGAGACACTCTTAACTTTAGTAGCTCTTCTGCCCATGCTAGAGGAAATGAGGAATATTATGAAGGCTGCCCAAAAAAGAACTATGTATATTGTAGAATATGCTATGCTGTGTAAGATGACATGCATGACCCTTGACAATCTCTATCGAAATCAACCAACACTATCTGATGAAAAATTTGTTAAGTGGCAGACACTCACAGATTTTAACAATCCTGATAACTTTTTACAAATCAGTGTAGATGGGGAGGTATGTTCCAATGAATGGGGAGTTGATATACCAATGCACTTCTATGCCACAGTTGACTCTGAGGAACCAGGAAAGTGCCCCAGGAAGCAACTAACAAGAGTTAAAAGGGAAGATTTCGACAAAATTGTTGAGACTGTAACTACTTCTGTGAAGAAAATTGCATATGATCTTTCATCACAAATTAGAAGCAGACTCCCTCCTGACAACCTACTTGAAGCCATGTCTATTGTGTTTCCTCAATATTGGAGGCTCAATAGTGTAGCTGATTTTCAAAGTAAGCTAATGACTTTGATAAAACAATTTTTCGTATCCAGAGAATTGAATGGAGTAACTATAAATGGAATATTAGATGAAACTCATCTTTGAGAGCAATCATCTCATTTTGCATACACTATGAAAGAACAATATGGCAAAATGGAGAACCCCCGTGAAGAGGGATTAGTAACAAGGCTTTGGAAAACTATAATTGAGAACTCAATGTTGCGTGATTCAATGATAGAATATGTGAAGCTTGCTGATTTATGTCTTACCATGATCTTGGGTTCAGTGGAAGATGAGAGAGTTTTCAGTGCTTTGGGGTTCCTAAAATCAAAGCTAAGAAACAAACTAGACAAAATTTTTTAAAATTGCTTGAGGCTCTATACATCTAGGTATGATGTCCACACTTTTCCTTACGATAGGGCACTGCAAATCTGGATGTCCAAATGTGAAAGAAGAGGTTTGGGAAACACTTCAAACCAATGTTCCAGTGGGACTACTGACTCATGTACTGGACCTACTGGTAGAATTGAGATGTAGTTAGGTGAAGGTATGCAGAATCAGAGTGAAGAAACTCAAACCATAGACAAGAATCAAGAAAGCTCTGAATTTGATGAGGATGAATGACAACTATAAGAGATTGGTATTTATTAATCTTATTACTATATCTCATAATTCATATTACAAAAGCATATTACTTTTTGCGATTAGAATTTAATATTGATTTGTAATTGTATTTTTCAACTTTCTATTTCCAGATTTAAAATAGCATAATAAAAAAAAAACCATAATGTGTTTATTGATACAAAGATGTTTATTGTTTATTTATACATGTCTGAGTCTCAAATCTGTGTGATACATTTCAAAACCATATGATACAATTCATTCAATAGTAATGCACATGTCGAGAACTTAGATTTTCATTAATTCTTTCAAAATATAGCCATTTGATACAATTCATTCAATAGTAATACACCAATCTGTGTGATTCTCCATGCAAATTGCAAAAGTGAATACAAAGTTTTAGAACCCTTTGCAAATGACCCTGAATTACCTTTTATAGAAACAAGAGAGAAACAACAGCTTCTGTGTGATTCCCCAATGTCCATGCAAAAGTGAATACAAAGTTTCATAACCCTTTGCAAATGACCCTGAATTCCCTTTTATAGAAACAAGGGAGCAACAATAGCTTCAGGTCGAATTGCAAGTTTGCAACATGTGAAGACTAAACATCAAAATCACAAACTCAACACAGATTTATATGGCTGTGTAGGGGAAAAAGCGAGACTAGGTTAACATGCCCTAATCCTACCTTTTGACACACATTACGGAATACGAAAGAGCCTAGAGGTATCACACAATTGGCTACTTCTTTTTGTGAAAGAGAGAGCCATGGGCTACCTATTAGGATTTCTATTCCTTTGTTGTAATTGAAACATAAAATGACGCAAGTTCAAGTCCTAATCCCAAAATGCATGTACAAACGAATAACAAGATTGCAGAATTGAGATTAAAAAATGAACAACTGTAAATACAAGGATGAAATAAGAATGCAGATGCATACCCGGAGTCAAAATCTGATTGAAAATGTTCAGGACGGGGGTGCGAGTGCCACTGTCCTGATACAGTGCCGTAAATTGCTCCTAAAGCTGTTGTCTTGCACTCTGGAAACTGTCAGAAATGCTGTCTGTCAGGAGGACCAGGGCGCCCAACGCCTCCGTCCCAGGGACCAGGGTGCCCAACGCCCCTGTCCTGGTAGGACCAGGGTGCCCCACACCCCTGTCCAGGTCTTTTGTTCTGCAATTTGGTATGAAGTGCTGTCTCGACCTGCTTTTCTTGGATCTATAACCTGCAGCGTCATCCAAGTCCCGAAACCTGCACTTATATCTAAAAAGGGTGTGGGCGGCTATATAGGGTTTTGCCTTAGTCAAACCCCCACTTTGGTGATTTCCACCTCCATGAATAGCCAAGTTGTATTGTAAAATATATTGTGTGTGCAGACCTTGTGTGTGTGCAAGATCCTAAAATGCAAGCAAGCAAACTAGAGCAACCTAGAAAGTAAACCCTAATTGCTTGTAAATGACGATGTAAATGCTCTAAATCAAGATGCAAAGTGATCTAAAGCATGAATAAAGGATATATTGAAGCTTATGTAGAGACATGAAAACAACATGAAATCATACCCAACCCCCAAGGGAGGGGTACAAGCTAATCTTCAGTCGGTAATCTCCTATTGTTCTTCAATGTCTTCCAAGCCCTAAACGGATGAATGAAATTGATAAATGCTTGATAGAGGGATGTTGAATGTTGTTGAAGTCTTCAAAGATCTGCTCTTTCACTACATATGAGGTTCCTGAAACAAAAATCGGATCCTTTCAAATGAAGAAAGAGAGCTCTTATGTATGAAACCCTAGGTCGTAATTTCATCTTTTGGCTGACCTAAAGATTGAATTTCCTGCCAATTTCTTGGGGTTAAGCTTTATTTTATGATTGGATTGTGCTCCTAAAATTTCGGGAAAAATGTCCGGGACCATGTGCACTCCGAGCGCCACGGTCTTGACAACTTTTCACCAAATTTTCAGGGCCATCAGATAGGATGATTTTAGAGAGAATCCCGAAGTTACAGGCGATTTTGAGATGTTTTGGCCCCCGAAACCAAGCCCCCAAGTTCAAAATAGGACTTAATTAGGGTTTTTGATTGAATGATGTATTGGAGGAATAAAATGAAAAGGGCACACTTTAACAGAAGGGCCCAACTTTATGATGTAGAGGATGATGAAATAGGACCTTAGACCTAATTAATTTGATTAATTAAGTGCTAAAGGAGAAATGCAATGCAATATGTAAAATGCACCAAGGCGGGTGCTAAACTAGGTGTGAAATTGTACCACCCTAGCAAGTGCCTACAATTTACGACGCTACAATGGCCATCACATGTCGTATTAGCAATTTAACATCTGCTACATGTTTGATGTCTCTTGTTCAAAAAATAGAGTTCAAAATTAAATATTAATTCACGCCATGACAAATTAAGCATAGATAATAGCAGTGCCTAAAACCTACTTATCAGAGATAGAGAAATGCATAAATGTTAAAGCAAGGGAGAATTTGAGAATACAAATTTACTGGCTAAAGTTTTGTAGTGCATCATAGATTCATAGGTTGGATTAGCAAAATAGCAATAGCGAGTGCTGGTTTTTTCCTATTCATAAAATAGATTCATAGGCTGCATTAGCAAAATAGAAATAATGAGTGCATCATAGATTCATAGGCTATATTAGCAAAATAGCAAACAGAAAAAACATAAAACCTTGAAATTAAGAGTAAAAGAAGAAAATTGTGCAATACATACTATGATTTTTAAGATTTCTATCCCAGTTTTTGTAGGGTGCTCCACTCTTCATCTGATGTAAGGTCAATATTCTGTAAACTATGGAAAGTCAACTCCAACTTCATCAACATTCCATATTTAGAAGATTTACTTGACATCACTATTTCATCCAATACCAAATTTAGAGTTATAAATGGTTGGATGAATTCCAGAAAGCTTTGGGGAGTTGTGTCCTTTGGAAACAAGTCTAAATCAGACTTCATTTTTATCTTCATGTTTCTTTTGTAAGCTTCTTCTCCAATGAATTTATTTGATGGGTCAACGGTCTTAGGCAAACCAAGTTTAATCAAATTATTTTTCTTTTCTTGCAGCTTCAATATCTTTTTTCCACAATTTTCCATAACTTCTGATGTTTCCCTTAGCTTCTGGCATTTTTGAATGATAGATGATGTCTTAACTATGGCATCAATGCAGCTCTTAATTCCCTTGGATGCCAAGTAGCTGTCACTGGAACTGTAGACTACTTTCAAAATCTTTTTGCCATATCCTCTTTTGAATAAACATGTGTGCTCTTCTCATAGTGCCCTTTGATTTTCATATAAATTAGTCTCAGAATTTCAATCAATTGAAACCATTCACACAACTTGTCACTCCTCTGCATTATTTGCTGCTAAATATTTTCTTGTATATACTTCGTTGTATTTTTCATATTATCTTTCAATCTATCCTCTAAAGTTTTTATTTTATCATTTGCATTGTGCAGGTCTTCTTTCATTTGTGCACATTTTTTTCTTTCTTTCTCTACTTCCTCTTGCAAATGTTTTTCTTTTTCCTTCCCATGATCCAATAGGTCCTATAATTTTCTCATTTCAGCAGCAACAAAATCATAACTTTTGTATAATTTTTGAAAACTGGCTCTTTCCTCATCAATTTTTTTACTGCTTTTAGCCAATTTTTTTGTCAGGTCCTTCAATTCTGCATCCATCTTCTCCTGCTCTACAATTTCTACTGTAGAGCCTGAATTTTTTATCCTTTTCTGTAAATCATTGCACTTGCTTTCTGCTACTTTCCTCCTTGATTTTTCGTGTGCCAGGTCTGCCTGTAAGTTTTCTATTTATTTCTCCACTTTATTTTTTTCTCTCTTCACCTTTAGTAGTGAAGTGTAGACCACTTCGTTAGTCATTTTTGACACACTAATTTTCTCCATATTATGTACTTTGGAAAAATCCATTTGGAGGGTGCTAACTTGAAATTCAGAGGGATCTATCTGACTATGTGGTGGATTTTTATCTTTAGTTGGGGCTGGGGGCATAACAACCATGAACTCCATCATATCTTTCTATGGGTCATATGTTGGAAATACCTTGTTCCTTGTAGGCTCTTCATTTAAAACTTTAGTCAGGGAAACCCTATGAAATGCTTTCTTTTTTTCTTTATTTGCTTTTGTTGTGTGTTCATATTTTTCATAGTAATCACGATATTGAAAATCTAGGCTTGCTAAAGCAATTGAATGTTTGAATGGTGACATAGGAATACTAGAGGCTCTAGTTCCACTTATTCCCATGGTTTTAACTAATGCTTGACTAGGATTACCAACAACAATTTTTGATACTGTCCCACTCCCACTGACACTTGCATGTGTAGTTTTCATAATCTTTTTAGTTATGTGATCTAAAGTTGAAAATGATTGTTTTGTAGTGTCAGTGGCACTTGATATAGGATTTTGAATAGTATTAGTATCTACCACTAGTGGCCTCTTGTGAGAGATATTTTGTTGTAGCCCTTGTCCAACAACTAGACAACTAGTATCAGTAGTACTAGTAGTACCCATGCCAACCCCACCATGACCACCAATCACAATGTCATTTGATTGAACAATAATAGGAATACTATCCCCAGATTCCCCACCCATGGAAGTGGAACTTGATTCACCACCAATGGGAAGACCATGATGTGGTGGTGGTTGTGGATTTGAACCTGAAACAAATGTAGGTAGACCCTGAGGGTAATGAGTAGTACCTATTTGTGATGAATCTGAAGAATCAAGTCCAATGACTGGTTTAACAAGAGCTTTTGATGTTGAGCCTGATGAAAGTTGTACCTGAAGTGGATACCAAATGCCCTCTCCTCTGGCACCTAGACCACCACCTTTAAAACCCATTTTTTCTGCAATGCTTGTTGCCCCTTTGCTATATTTTTCTTTCATGGACTGCACCTAATATTTTAGGGGCTATAGTAGTTGTTGGAGAAGGCTCAACCTCATACTCATCATCATTTTCACTCCTGTCATGTGTTGTTGTGGGATGCTCCATATTCCACAATTTGATAAACTCATCATCCTCGTCGATGGTCTCAAATTCTGCATTGGTCTTTGGTTCACCGAGATTCTTCCTCATAGTCCAAAAATCATTTATTTTGGTTTGAGTCCAAAAACTCTCTTTACATTCTTGCAGAATTGATTTGGGATTAGATTTCTTAGATGGATTAGCAGATTTTAGGTAGAAATTGTAGGACCTCCTATTTTGGATGCCCTAACCCTCCTTTGTTGTGCTCTATGTGTGCAATGCCATAATTTGTGATGAAATTTCTTCTGTTGAAATGTTATTGTCAACTGCAATTTTCTCCATCTCTTTTTTAACCTCATCACAGGAGTCCATGTTTCTAATCTTTTCTAGCAATGGTTTACTTTCATGTTGACATAATGCTGAAGAGTTCCCATTTTTCTTAAGCCTTGCTTGAACTACACTGATTGGATCTTACTACCAGAGACCCTCATCACCAAAGTTTAAAATTGTCAAAAAATCATGTGCCACATTGAATGATTTGCTCTCAAATGTGAAACCTCCACATGAGAAAGGCAAGGAAGGAAATATGCTCTTCTTTTGCTGACCATGGAAGTGTCTATCTGTGCTCTCCAATTGTCGTACATACTCTAATGCAAATACCCTCTCTGTCACATGTATTGGAAGTTTGTATGGTTTTACTGCCTATCCGTAAAACCTTAACACAGTGAATTCTTCCATGAAGAACCAGTCAGCCAATTCTATTTGACTTCCAAGTTGAATGCAATCTCTACAAGACATAGGAAACCTAGGCATTGGAGTGCTTGTAATTTCATTATACATTGGTGCCAAAAAGAAGTCTACAAAATGGTTGTAGTTCTTTCTGTTATCATGCATCCTTATCTTTAGTGTCCATTCATATATTGGACACTCTATTCTGTTCCCAGTCTTCTCATCAATCTTATAGCTCACAATTTGAAGCTTGTTGATCTGGAATATTGCACGATACTTGGATAGAAGGAGATAGCACAAGTAGGATGAGAATTTAAATGTCTTATAGGAACATTTTTTGATCATTAGTAATTGTTTTTGCATGGATTTAACAATGTGCTTAATAAAATTATATCTTACCAGCTAACCTACACAATGGATATTATAAATTATTTCAAGAAGGCTTGCACCCACTTCCCTATCATTTTCCAATCCTAGGCAAAATGACAGCAAGGAAATAGTATCCCCAACCCATGGAACAAAAATGTTAGAATCATAAGGAGGCTTATGATTTTGATCCAACATAATACCAGTACCACTCTTTATTATAGCTTTGATAAATAAATATCTATGACTTGGATCAAGACTCTCATAATTCCCTGCTAGCTTTTCAAGGTCAATTTGGACGTTTGAGTTTTGGGCTTCAAATCCTAGGTTCAACAAACGAGAAAATTCTCCCTCGTTTATGGATAGAATTTCCTTTTTTGTATTTTTATTGACAATTGCTTTTTTATCTTCATCATAATTTTTAGTGTAGACCATGACAAGATCAGGGCAAGGGAATACTTCAGGTAACACCATGCTTCTCAATCGAGCATCCCACGATGCGATTTTATTTGTTCTTTGTTTTAACATTGGGTTGAAAACAATAATTTTTCCCCTGGATGCATATGCCGCCTTACTAGACAATGCATATCTAATATCTATGATACACTTTTCACCATGGATAGAAGGGTCATAAATATCATGGTATTCATCAGTGAAACCTGGTGTTTTAACCAATTCGGTTAGGTACTTTTTGTTTTTCACTTTGCTTCCTGTTGAACTACTGCTTCCCATTTTCCCCATCACTGTTATTGTTAATAATTCAAAATAATGATAGATAAAAACCTGAAAATGCTAACCCTCAAATTGGACCACGAGATTAAAAGAAGCAAAAAAGGTGGGATGTAGGTGTTCTAGATTTTACCCGGAATTTCTATTTCACTAGATTGGCACAGGCATTCTTTGTTGCAACTTGCATTCCTCAATCTAGTAGTTGTTTCTGAATCTTCCTCGATTTATAGGTTTGTCCATGAAATGAAATACGATTATGATTTACGAGTCTCTTATTTTGAAAACTCTGAAAAGTAGAAAAGTAATACCTAAAGGGCAAAATATCTAGAATCATGTTGTAATTTTATTAATTACTATTAATAACTATTCGATGCCGAAGGACAAAACATTCATTACTTTAGTATAAATTCTTAGGACATTAAGAACCATGTTGTAATTTTATTAATTATTATTAATAACTCTTCGATGCCGAAGGACAAAACATTCATTAGTTCAGTATAAATTCTAAGAACATTAAATGTAAAACGTTCAATTCTGAGTGAAGTTCTAAAAAATGTGTTCACTTCCCACATTCCGGCCGAAATCCACCCTAAGCTGTTGATCTTTGCTCATCCAACAGATGAGGGACCAGGGTACCTGTTGTGACTTTACGGGTCTATTTTTTAAGTCTGTTTAATAATTTTAAACTTTCATCCTAAAAAGAGCTTTATAGACTTAATTATATTTAATTAAATTTAAAACTTTTCAATTCCGAGCGAAGTTCTCACAAATGTGTTCTCTTCCCACATTCGAGCCGAAATCCACCCTAAGCTTTTGATCTTTGCTCATCCAACAGATGATGGTACATGTTGTCAGTTGTCGTGGGTTTCATGATTTCTGCCAGTTTTCGGGCACGTCACCATACTCGTGTCACTTTTCGGGTCTATTTTTTAAGTATTTAATCATTTTAAACTTCCACCTGAAAAAGAGCTTTATAGACTTAATTATATTTAATTAAATTTAAAATGTTCAATTCTGGGCGAAGTTCTCAGAAAGGTGTTCACTTCCCACATTCAGGCCGAAATCCACATAAGTCGTTGATCTTTGTTCATCGAACGGATGATGGTACCTATTTTCAGATGTAGTGGGTCCCACGACTTCTACCATTTTTCTGGCACGTCACCATACTCGTGTCACTTTTCGGGTCTATTTTTTAAGTCTATTTAATCATTTTAAAATTCTGCCCGAAAAAGAGCTTTATAGACTTAATTATATTTAATTCAATTTAAAATGTTCAATTCTGGGCGAAGTTCTCACAAATGTGTTCACTTCCCACATTTTGGCTGAAATCCACCCTAAGTCGTTGATCTTTGCTCATTCAATGGACGATGATACCTTTTGAGTGTTGTCATATGTCGTCGGTCCCATAATAAGAGACATTCAAATTTTAAACATGTGCAATAGTTTGAGATAACTATTAAATATAATGTTAATATTATTTGTAAAAAATTGAAATTTAAAAATAGTATAAAACATGAAACTTAGTTTCAAGAATAAAACAAATAACTAAATAAAAATATAAATTTTGATATACAATTTGAAAGGTAAAAGTTTAATATAAAAAAGAAAATATTCAATATTAAATCTAAAATATTAATTTAAAGTTTAAAAAAATTCTTGAAAAATATGTTTACGATATATAATTTTAAAAAATAGTTTAAAAATATATATAAAAGTTCAACATAAATTTAGTGTATTAATTTAAAAAAATGTGCAGTCCTCAACCTATTAAGGCGAGCAAATTTGGAAAGTACAAATGCCAAGGTGGCGATGAATTGTTGCAGAAGGAGTTGTCTGCGACAGGTCGCACGAACGGAGGAAGGGGAGGATGGCAAGAAATATTTTTCTTGATCTCATGGCATTAATGCCTTATCCTACACATTCATTACTCAGCCTATACGATGGAGGTAGAATTTATTACCTTTTGATTTGTGTGCCAGTTTTTGCTTTGAAGCAGAACAAATCTGTAGTTTTTAGCTTCTGTATGACATTTTTTGGAGGAAGTGCTTTTGAAATTGCAGGTGAACATGGAGGCCAATTTCACACTGCGAAGAGACAAGAAGTTGGTGCCCTTTTTGGGCAAAGTATCTGATAAACGAATGCACAGATTGTTCAGGTTTAAGGAGGAGAAGTTGTGGGCGGTAGCTCGATAGATGCTTGCGGAGGAGGTGGCACATATCAGTCACTGGTATCGAACTAACTATATAATTAAATTTAGTTTAATATAAATAAGTTGGAGTTTTAGTTCAAATCTTAACTATATATTTATATAATTATAATCAACCATAATCAATGTACAAATAATTAATGGAACAAACTGATTTTTTTTTTATATATTAAATATAGAGGAAGAAGCATTACATAAAAAAGATCACAATATTAAATTTATTTCCATTGTTTAACAAATAATTGAAATAACATAGCTCATATACAAAAAGAATTTGAAAAAAATTAATTAATAAAAATGAAATAGAATTATAGAAAGCATTTTTATATCCATAAGACTATAAGAGGCAAACTGAAACAAACTGGAATTTGAAAAATTATTATTGATATTTATGCTTTGGAAATTTACAATTTTTACGTCTGAAGTCTGAGACTTGAGTCCCTCAAAAACTTAAAAGCCAAAATGAATGAGCCATTAAGCCTGTTAGGTTTCGAGGACATAGGAAAAAAAACTACTAGGGGCCCAGGGGGGCAGGGCTAGGGCACAAGTAGTGGATGGTTTACAACTTTGCACTAAGAACCCGACCCTCCTTCCATGTAGAATTCTTCAGACAACATAAGCTGAGAGAATTCTTCATGCCACGTGTAGTTTGGAAATTCATCCAGGAGAAACCATTTCTGGAGGAAGTCCCTGCCAATCCACGCCCATTTCCTGTGACGTGTCAACTACTTCGCATTCAGGTTCAGGAGAAACGGTTGCCTGGCCACTAGCATTGTTTTGTCAGGGAGGAGAATCTTGGATAATTCACTCGCCCAAGGGATCCCCACCCCTACTTCTGGAAGGACGACAAGAGTAATGTCATATCCAAGAAATTCTTCCTTAAAAACCTTCCTCAACACATCAGCATACCCATCTTGTCTCCTCTGAGGTCCAGAAGAGATGCTAAGAAGCAGGATGTAATGTCCTTGTTAACACGGTACCTATTTTCATTTCGTAGAAACTCTCTGCCCAACACCATCCGAATAGCCTCATTGGTGAATTACCCAACCTCCTTGCAGACTGATTTGAGGGTTGGGTCTCTAATGGAGCCTAGAAAGGCCCTCTGGTCCTCTGTAGAAATGCTTCTCAAGCAGATGGGAGTGTCCATCTTGAGAAAATAGATTAACAAATTAAACAACCTAAGCCTATAAACCTAAACTAGAGGAAGAATTTAAATACCATGAGCTTTGACGATTTATCTACCAAATGGCAAAGGCTAATTGAAGATGAAAGAAGCAAAGATCGTATATAAATAGTTGAAGCTCTTGATTGTAATAATTACTTCTTTAACCGTATTAATTACTTTAAATTTTTTTAAATCTTTCGTATCTGTGCAAATCTTTCCCATAAATGCACTATTGTGTGAAAATTGAAGCAACTATAAACCAATACCAACTTGGCAAGTATCACATTGAAAGTCGTGGGGACAGAGTGGATTGAAATTAGTGAAAAGATATATATTAAATAAATGAAATTATCGATCGTGATTCATGACATTTGATATGTGTCTATTGAATCCAATTCTATTCTGGGCACTTTCTGGTGAGCTATGTTCTCTTTAGAAAATTGGGCCGAAACAAAACTTCAGCCATTGATCTACGATCATCGAACGGTTTAAAATCATTGATATATTTTAGGTATGTGTCACCCTTCATGTGTCAAAGAGGCCGCACTTATTGATACATCATGCAGAGTCCTGACTCAATGTATTATGTGATGTGATGTGCCTTGTCTATTAATGGCAACGAATTCATGAAATCACCAATAAATTATATATTTTTCCATAAATAACAAAATATTCGCCAAAACAAATTAAATAATTTTCAAGTGGTGGATAAAAATTGCTAATACATTTAAATAATTTTCAAGCGATGGATAAAAATCACCAATACATTTAAATAATTTTTCCTTCGGAGTAAAATTTTTCGCTTATACAATTATATATTTGTTCCTTTTAAGAAAAGTTATTCGTGTCCCACAATAAATATTTTCCCCATAGAACAAGGTATTATTCGCCATAAATTTATGCAATTTTCATACCCTAGAAAAAAATTGACAATGCAAAATATTTTTTTTCCCCATTAATTTTTTTTCTTTTGCCATCAATATGAAAATTTCCCCTCGAAAATAATATTTGATTCGCCAGGATTTTACACAGTGGCCCTGGGGGTGGTTCCTTAAAGTTATCCCTATTCACAAATAGCTTCCCCAATCTTGGCAGTCTTTTCATGAAACAACAAAACCACTATCTTCACCTCTAGCGGTCACATATTTCTCTCTAACTATATCGCAACTGGCTAAAATAATGATGATGGAAGCTAATGTACCTCATATCTACTAGAGAGAAGCAATGAGTACAATGTATTATACATTCAACATATTACACATCAAAGGAGAAACCAGTAAGACACCTTATGAATTATGGTTTGGCAATACACCTACAATTAAGTATTTCATAATTTTTGGTAGTAAATGTTATATCAGGAGAGATGATATTATTGGGAAATTTGGTCCTAGATGTGATGAAGGCATATTTCTTGGTTATTCTAATGAAAGAAAAGCATATAGATGTTATAAAAAGATATTGTAGAGAATTGTGGAGAGTACTAATGTCAAAGTAGATGAGCTAAATATAAGTCAAATCAGAGTTTATGAGAAGGAACTGACAATGGAATTGATTATATCTGAACCAGTAGAACCTTTACCGGAACATAGAGTTGAACCAGTTACTCTAGCAACATCAGAGAATTCTAGAGTAACTGAAGAACCGGGAAGAGAAACACAAAGTCAAAAGACTCCTAGGTGTGTGAGATTGAATCATTCTGAAGATCAAATCATTGGGGATAAGAGAAATGGAGTGATGACAAGAATAAAATTGGCAACTAATGAGGTATGTTTAATTTCACAAGTTGAACTAGTATCAGTAATTGAGGCATGTAAAGAGGAACATTGGCTAAAAGCTATGGAAGAAGAGCTAGATCAAATTGAGAAAAATAACACATGGACTTTGGTTCCCGGCCTAAAAACTAAAATGTTATGGGAACTAAATGGGTTTTTAGAAATAAATTGAATGAAGATGGTCAAGTTATAAGGAATAAGGCTAGATTGGTTTGTAAAGGATATTCTCAGAAGGAAGGAATTGATTATGGAGAGACTTTTGCACTTTTAGCTAGGATTGAAGCTGTTAGATTATTTCTTGCCTATGCTTCTATAAAAACTCCAAGGTTTATCAGATGGATGTTAAATGTACATTTTTGAATGGGGATCTTGACGAGAAAATTTATATTGAGGAACCTGATGGCTTTTTACTATCAGATGATATAGATATGGTTTGTAGGTTAATGAAAGTTTTATATGGATTGAAAAGAGAACCTAGAGCTTGGTATGCAAGGTTGGATAAATATCTTTTGAAGCTTGGTTTTACTAAGGGTAGTGCTGACAGTAATCTGTATTATAAAATTATTGATGATTATATACTGATTGTTGAAGTATTTGTTGATGACATTATTTTTGAAGGTGAAGATAACTCAGCTGCTATTGATATATCAAAGAATCCGGTATTTCATTCTAAAACAAAGCACATATCTATCAAGTACAACTTTTTGAAGGAGAAGGTGGAAGAAAATGAAGTTAGACTGGTTTATGTAAACACTAAAGAGAAGATTGTAGATATTTTTACTAAACCTTTGTCCAAGGAATCATTTGAATACCTGAGAGATAGATTGGGAGTTTTTGCCCCTTTGGTAGAGCCTTGATTGATGTAGTTTGGTATCTGTTTGACATACACTATCAGAGATACTATTCATTCTGACATTGATGTGGGATGCTACTACTCAGGGGGAGTAGTCAACTTTGTGATATAGTGGTTTATATTTTTTCTTTGATATTATTGTCAGATTTCTGGCATTGATGTCAAAGGGGGAGATATATTGATGTGAAAAAGAAAAAAAAAAAGGTAAAGAAAGTGAATGTGAGAGTTTGTTGACTGTCTTCCACAGGGGGAGACTTTTTTGGCATTTTATGGTATTTATGTGTTTTTCACATCTAGTGTTGTCATCAATGCCAAAGGGGTAGATTGTTGGTAATTGGGTGGAATTGATTATGTGTTGCATTGATGTTTTATCATTGATACCAACACTAGCTATTTGGATGCTTTACCGACACCATTCTAGTGCCGGTAGGATGAGCTGTTTTTGGTTAACTTAGATTTGACATGATCTGGTAGGCTCTGGTATAATCCAGTGATGGAATTGGCTTGTTCATGATACTTATACTCATATTTGATTAGCTAGTTTTGGTGTGGAGATTGGATACTATCCTGCATGCTTAGAAGATTGGTTTCTAGTTCTGATGAGGGTTTCACCGGTAGAGCTTTGGATGGAGATATTTGATGAATTTCATAAGTGGTGTTGGTACAACTTTTGGTGGAGTTTTACTATGTTGTTGGTGATCATGTTCGGGACCTGTGGTTGGAGATTATTACTGAAACGTGTGTGGACCTATACTTGGTCTCAGTTGATCTAGGTTATGGACCGACTTTAATGTAACATGTGGATATGACTTATTGATGTATTTATGGGATGTCTTATGTGTTGATATTACTTGTATGGTCTTAGGTCGACATGGCTTGTAATTATGTAATTAGTTTATTGTCTAATGGTCAACCTGATTGTTTATGGTTGAGGGTTTGTATATATAGATGTAAGATCTCATTGTAGATCATCATGTTCATATGTAAGAGGTCATGGTCAAGGAATGTAATGTGTGAATAATGTAATATCATTCAGGCAGAGGATTTGATCAATCATTGGAAATTGAATTGGGTTTATGTAAGAGGATTTAGTCCTCTGGTATTGAGCTTAACCAGAACTGTACTTGGGCATAGGAGATGCTATCTTTTGCAGTTCAATACTTCTTTGGATTGTAGTCTAGATTTCTATGTTGTCAGTGAGGCTCCTTTTGTGATGAGAAGTGTGCTCTAGGCTATTGGTCTTCCTACAAGTGTAGGCCCCTCTATTGTAATTCACATACTTACTATAGAAGTATTATCTGACTGTGGGTAGGCTTCCACCGTGGTTTTCCCCTTTATCGGGTATTCCACGTACAAATCTTGGTTTTGTGTGGATGAATTTTATTTTGTGATTATTGTTTATGCTTAATTGGTTTATTTGCTATTCTGGTATTAATGCTTTTGGTTATGGTATTAAAGTTTAAATTGATAATGGTTCCTGTAATCTTTGACAACTGATTCATCCCCCCCCCCTCAGTTGTCTTGCAATTATGTAAACTGTCTAACATATAAAACATAGTGCCAATACTACTTAAAAAAATTAGATATCCCCTTGAGAATGAGCATAACATTCAATGGAGAAAATAATAAAATAGTGTGTTACTCCTAAACCATAGTCTTGATAAGACGGTTAAATGGTGAAGGAAGGTGGGGCAATGCCCAATTTGAGTCTGATATATTCAAATGTATCTTTGGGAAATGGATTAGTAATTATATCTACAACCCGCTCTCTAGTACATACATATTCAACTCTAACCTCTTTTTTAGATACCTTTTCCCTCAAAAAATGATACTTGATGGCTATATTCTTTGTTCTTGAATGCATAACTGGATTTTTGGAGATATTTATGGCACTTGAGTTGTCACATGTAATAGAAATAGGTTCTTAAAGTCCACCTGAATAACTTTAAGTGTTTTCTCCATCCATAATACTTGAGAGCAACACGTTGCAGTTGCAATGTATTCAACCTCAATAGTGGATAAGGAGATTGAATCTTGCTTCTTACTATACCATGAAACCAACCTATTACCAAGAAAGAAAGTCCCACCACTGGTGCTCTTTCTGTCATCTACACATCTTGCCTAATCAACATGAGAATAGGCTTGTAAAGTGAAATCTCCTTTCTTAAGATACAATAAGCCATAATTGAGTGTTCCCTGTAGATACTTGAATATTCTCTTCACTACATTTACATGTGTTCATTTTGGACTTTCTTGGAACCTTGCAACCATGTACATTGCTTGAACTATATCAGGCCTTGAGGCCGTAAGATACAATTATAAGGATTAATGACAGTCCCAAAGATACTGAGAGGGGGGGGGGTGAATCAGTATCTAACCGGTTTACAAAATATTTGACGTTATTAAGTATTTTGCATTCCAAAATAGTGTACTGGTAAATAAGAATTAATGTAGTAAATAGGAACAATAAAGACAACATAGAAAGCACACCATAACACAAGATTTTTAACAAGGAAACCCGGTGTGGGTAAAACCTCGGTGGGATTTGTGACCCATAATATTCATTCACTGGCCAATGAATGGATATTACTTACAATGTGGTGCCTGCACATGCAGGAAGGCCAACTACCTAGAGCTCACTTCTCAAATACAAAAGGAAGTCTCAATGACTTAAAAAATGGATTATGAGAATCCAATATAATGTACTGCTACAATTCAACATCTGCTGTGCTAGGTTCAGTACCGGTTTAAGCTCATACTATAACCATAAACCCTTATACAAAATCTGCCTTAATATTCGCTCTTCACTTCTACATTATCCATCATGTTCATCCTATATGAAAAATGATTTACAAGATCTCATACATATATGAGTCTTATTACAATATGCCATGTCGACTTTATAAAAGATATTTACAATTAAATACAATAAACAAAACTTTATTCCTGTCGGCTGGGGTGTCGGTATACATTGTTGTCATTTCTGGTGAAGTGTCTGTCAGTGTCAGTGCCTATCGGTGTCTTTACCAGATGAATGCCAGGTGGTTTCCTGAAGGTTGCCGATAGGTTGCCATCAATGACAACACCATCATTTCTCACTAGAGTGAAGAATGCCAACAATCTCCCCCTTTGGCATTGATGGCAAAACTCATGAGAAAAATCCAAAAATCTGTTAAAAAATGAATTCCAAAAATTTACCAAAAATGTGTGCTCCCCCTGAGCAGATGATCTCTTCTGATTAGCCATTTTTCTCTATCTACTACTCCCCCTTTGACATCAATGACAAAGGTTGTCAAAAATTGTCAAATGAGTGTAGATTTCAGCTTGAACTTTGTAACTAGTTGGTTACAATCTAGAATATGTCTGCTAAAACCAAGTTTAAGCTCTAAATAAACCTGTTACTATCCTTCATAGCTACCTTAGTTCTTTGAATTGTACTGGTGAGATGATGCATATGTTCTTCTGGTGTCTTTTGTCCTTGAATTAATGCCTTAGAGATTTCTTTCCTTAGAGAGATAAGGTTATCTAACTTAGGACTGAGTTTCCACTTAAGCTCTCTAGATTTTCCCTTTATCCTTTCCTTCTCTTTTTCTAACTTCTCCATTTTTTCTTTAAATCCAGCAATTTCTTGCTCAATAACTGATATAGGTTCAGATGAAGCAATGATATTATCAGCTATATCATCTATTTCTTTTTGAACTTTTTAAATTTCCTTATCAATGTTAACTGTCAACAGATTTGTCTTGCAAGTATCTTTGTACAATTCCTTATACTCCAAAATTGTTGCATTTAGTGTCGGTAAAAGTGTATTGATGTGTTCTGTGCACTTGTTTATTGTTTCCTCAAAGAATTTTCCTTTTCCTTCTCCATTTTCTCCTTGAATTTTTCTTCATTTATTTGGTCAACTGTCGGTATATTGCCAGTAATATATTTAGACAATGTGTCTAACTGACTTAAAGAATCCTTTACATTATCTACATTGCATTTGGGTGCAATCAACTTAAGAATAGGAATTGTGTCATCAGTTGCCTTATAGGCCAATGCATTACAATCAGTTATTTTCTTTATTGAATCCAGAAGTACTTTAGTCACATTAGTAGGTCTAAACTTTGTTAGTGAAGTACCCGATGTCTGGCCAACTACCTTTACAATTTCTGTGCTTCTAGTGGGAGTAACCAATTTTCCTAAAGCAACCTCTGGTGGGTCAGTATGTGTTTGCATTTCCACTAGCAATGGTTTTGGTTTCTTTGTGATTGCTGGTTTCATTACCTCAATGTGTACCTACAACTCAGTCAGTTTCTCTGCTTGTTTCACTATGTTATCCACTATTGGTGTCTCTATTACTGTCTCTATAGGTTTCTATGTGCTTGCATCAGTATTACCAGTAACCATTCCACTATCCAAGGTTTCCACTGAATTCTCTACTTGTTCTGCCTTCTCTTTTTGTGTTCCAACCCCAATGTTATCTGATGGTTTCTCAGTAGCAATATCATTCTTTTCTTTTGTACTCACCTTATCAACTACAATGTTTACTTCCTGAGTGTCAATATTCATAGTGTACAAAATTTCTGACTCAGGGTTGGTATCCTCATGTGGTGTATCCACATTCTCGGTAGCCGGTATGCTATCACTCTATACCAGTGGAGTAACTAAAGGTGGTGGTAGGTTGTCGGTTACTTTAATGTTTGGTATTCCACCTACCTTACCTTTCCCCTTATCTCTGTCCTTTTGATAAACTTTGAAATTTTTTGGTCTTTTCAACTCTTCCTATTTTTCTTTCTCAACAAAGAAAATGTCCCACTTGTCTTCTATTTCTTCTGTAATTTCATTTACCCTACCAGCCATTAGGCTCACATGCCAGTATCCACTTGAAAAAATCGATCTGTTAGCTTCACTGATTAGTTCATCAATCTCTTCTACAGAGTTAACTGGATGAATAGCCAAAAGTTTTTCAATCTTGAGTTTCTTATCTAGCTCCATAACTGCAATCTTGTTAGCATCTAACCTTCTATACAATTCATTAGGTAAGTCATCTACAACTTCAATTAATACTTTCTTGTAAATTTCAAGATGTTAAATAATGTTGTTCTCAAAACTTTCTTTCTCTGCATCTGTAAATGTATTGTATAGTTTGCTCACATTAGATAGATTTCCGTCATCAGTTATTTCACTCAATAGGTTATCCAATGGTGGTATGACCTGTTTTTTCTTCCTTTTAGGTGTCAGCTTCTTTGCCGATGGCCTTACTACCTGTTGCTTCTTCCTTGTATTCTTGGGTGTAGGAGAGGGTAATGGTGATGGTTTTCTCTTCCTATAAACTGTTTTAAACTCAATGGATATTTTAATCTTAGAGGATGTACCAACCAATGAGAGTTGTGCCTCTGGTTGTAATCCTTCTAAGTCACTTTCCTTAATACCAGTGATGTTCATAATGTTTTCTTTTATTTCCTTCACTTTCTTGGTTTCACTCCTAATGTACTTTTCTCTTTTCTTCCTCTGTTTCAATGTCTGTACACCACTCTTAATTGATTTTACACTACCAAAAAACTTTTCTTCTAGTTCTCTAGGGGCTTCTAATAGGGCTTTGGCATAAATTTCAATGATGTTTACATCTGCCTCATACCCCATTTCTATTACCCATATATTTCTAGGAAGAACTGCTTCCATCCTTATCTCATCCTTTTTAATTACAAAACATATTTCTTTTTCATATTTATCTACAATACTTTGTGGTAATCTCTCTCTTGTTTTCATTTTTTCTTTAAAGGCTTTGAAGTACTCTATTATATTGTTATCCTTATCAGTACCCATACCAGTGAAGATTTCTAATAGTTGTTTGCCTATTGGTATATCATAACCAAAGTCTTTCTTACCAATACTGGGAACCTCTTTTGTGATATACAACATCAGACATACCAGGAGATTGCCAAAATGAAAAGTTCCTTTCTTGTCTCCTTTTATCTTTTTTAGATTATCTATCAATTCATCATTTAACCACTCACATACATCTATTTTTGCATTATTGTTGACCATATCATATGCACTTTTAATACATAGACTGGAAATTGAGTTCAGTCGGTTTGCATGTGCAGTTTTATAACCTAGGATCATGCTTATGAATCTAACATTCACATCCTTAACATCATTTACTTTTAGGGATCTGCTATCATAGGTTGCTCCTATTAATGTCATCACTGTGTTATTAGGAACCTTCTTAGTCTTATCTGGCCTGTTACCGGTGGAGGGTAAACCAGTCACTCCCCTAACTGATTCCTTAGTGATTTTGCAAACAGAATCTTGCCAAAAGAATTCTCCATGAGCTCTGCTAAGGACAATTATTACTACCTCCTTAGGAAATTCTAGGATGTCTAAGGTCTCCACAAAACCTAAAGTTTCAATAACCTTGTGTTTGGGTTTCACATTTCCACTTTCATCACAGATAACAGTTTTAAACATTTTCAATATTTCCTCAGAACCTAATTCCTCAATATGACAATGAATATAGATTCTAGGGTCTTCAACATAAGCAACACCTTTTGGAATTTTAGAAAAAGCACCCAGGGAATCATCTTGTTTCGCTATCTCAAGAATGATTTTAAAAACTAGCCTAGGGTGCTTCACAACTTCTATAATAGTAGGGTGTACAATAAATTCTGGAGTAGATGAGGAAGCCATTGATAAATACCTTAAGCTGCCTGATAGGTTTGAGTGCTTGAAATAAATTGCTTCACTTCTTCGCTTTGGATGCCTTTGCTTGGATTTTCACGCTCTCTAAAAGTTTGAATGCTTGGTGAATTGAAAAAGAGGGAAAATCAATGTTTTGTAATATCTTTTCCTCCAACAACCGCAATAAATGCTCGCCGGTTAAGTGAAACTTAACATATCTACCAGTGAAGAAGAAATCCATCTTCTCACCATCAACCAAGGGTAAATTTGCATGATTTTCAACTTTTTGCAATACCCCCAAGGGTTATCTTTTTAGTTGGATGAAGAATCTCCTGCCGGTGGAGTAATACTCTATTCTACCAGTGAAGGAATATTCTCATCTTGATCTCTCTTTCTAATCCACTGTTTTAAAAATTCTTGCTTTACCTCATCTATCTTCTCTTTGCCTTTCAAACTGGGTCCTTTATTATTCACCGGTGAAGTCTTACTTCTACAAAATTTTGCAATATGTCCAATTTTGTTACAAGCATAACAAGTCACATTGTTCTTCTGAATAGCCTTTCCATATCCTATGCCGGTTTGTGTTCTGCATTGATTAGATAAGTGCCCAAATCTTCCACAAACATAACATCTTACATTCATTCTACTATTTTCTGAATTATAACCAACTTTGTTGCATTTGGAACATTGACTAGTGGGTGCATTAATGTTCTGATTGTTTCTAGATCTACATTGATTTTCTCTATGACCATACTTGTTACAGTTAAAGTATTTCCCATTAAATTTGTAAGCATTAGGTTGTCTTACCGATTTTCTATGATCAGGATTGTTTGTAGTACCAGAGCTTTCACCAACTTCAAATCCAAGTCCATTAGTGTCTCCATTAGCTTTCTGACTTTTCAGCATATCATCAAGTTCTTCTGAACTTTTCTTGAATTTCTCTTTATGTTGATTTGCAGTAGCCAACTCATTTTCTAGAATTGCCATCTGTCTCATAAGTTCAGTTTTATCATGTTGCATATGAATCAAATCTATCTTCAACATATCATTCTCATGACTGAGTCTTAGATTCTCATTTCTAGCATCATTGAGTCTCCTAGTCAAGTCATCTTCATTCTTCTTTCTGTCTTCAATATCTTTACAAAACCTCATGGTCATATCTTGCATTTCATTCCTCATAGTACTATTTTCTTGCCTCAATTTGTTCACAAGATCATTAAGAGTTTCCTTTTAATCATCATCACTCTGCATCTTCTCATGAAGTTCTTTTCTTTTATTTCTAGCAATAGTGAGATTTTCCTGAAGTCCTTGAATGAATTCTTGTGCAGTCCTTAGATCATCTTCAAGTTTGATATTCTTCAACTTCTGTGAATCATAGTCCACAAGAGCTCCTTCTAATTGCTTTCTCAAGTTTTCCATCTGTACCGGTCTCAGAATCTTCCTCAAGTTGTTAGACTTTTGAAAATAGAGGACCAGGCTCTGATACCAATTGTTAGGATTAATGATAGTCTCAAAGATATTGAGAGGGGGGGGGTGTGAATCAGTATCTAACTGGTTTACAAAATATTTGACCTTATTAAGTATTTTTCATTCCAAAACAGTGTACTGGTAAATAAGAATTAATGCAGTAAATAGGAACAATAAAGACAACATAGAAAGCACACCATAACACAAGATTTTTAATGAGGAAACCCAGTGTGGGAAAAACTTCGGTGGGATTTGTGACCCAAAATATTCATTCGCTGGCCAATGAGTGGATATTATTTACAATGTGGTACCTACACATGCAGGAAGGCCAACTGCCTAGAGCTCACTACTCAAATACAAAAGGAAGTCTCACTGACTTACAAAATGGATTATGAGAATCCAATATAATGTACTGCTACAATTCAACATTTGCTATGCTAGGTTCAGTACCGGTTTAAGCTCATACTATAACCATAAACCCTTCTACAAAATCTGCCTTAATATTCGCTCATCACTTCTACATTATCCATCATGTTCATCCTATATGAAAAATGATTTACAAGATCTCACACATATATGAGTCTTATTACAATATGTCATGTTGGATTTGTAGCTAGGAAATCAGAAATCATCAAAGCAAATAGATATTAGACATAGCTCAATCACGAAAACTCAATTGCAATGATAACAATCCTAAAAACACTCAATAAAGACATGAAAACAAGACATCAATTCAAGATTGAAAACTTAAGCAAACCAAATGCAGACTTGAATGTCTCCTTCATGTGGCTCCATTGTCCTTCTTTGTTCTTCAAATAGCTTTGTTTGTGGATCTCACCTACAAGTGCATACACATGAGATGAAAGCAAGTAGACAAGATACTAGCGCAAGAATACTCGAAGTGTGATTGATTCGACAAAGTGATTCGAAAAAGTGATTCAAAAAAGTGATTAATTGGGATTGAAGAAATTCATCCAATTTATAGACAAATTGGAGAAAAGATCAAATTAGCATGAAGAGATTCAAATGGAAATTGCAAATCAAGAATGTCAATTATGACAAATTTGGACAAATTTGCACTTTCTATGCAAAATTGATTGATTGAAAATTCATGACAAGATTATGACAAATTTCTATGTCAAAATTAATTGATTGTCAATTATGACAAATTATGACAAATTGAAATGTCATTCCCATGAAATTAGGAGAAAAATAGGAGGAAATTGAATTAGAAATTAGGAAAATTAGAATATTGGAAATTAGGAATTTAGGAAATTAGAAAATGAGGAAATTAGGAATTTAGTGAATTAATTAATATTTTTTCATTTATTAATTAATTCACAAAGAGGGAATTTAGAAATTGATGAAAAATTAGGAAATTAGTGAATTAATTAATAATTTTTCATTTATTAATTAATTCACAAAGAGGGAATTTACAAATTGATGAAAAATTAGGAAATTAGTGAATTAATTAATAATTTTTCATTTATTAATTAATTCACAAAGAGGGAATTTAGAAATTGACAAAAAATTAGGAAATTAGGAGTTAGGAGAAATTAGGTAAATCAATTAATAATTTGTCATTTATTAATTAATTCACAAAAAGATGAATAATTAGTTAGCCAATTAAATTAAACATTTAATTGTGACACAAAGACCTAGGATAAATAAATAAATTATTTAACCTAGAGGGAGAAATGACAAACAGGGTTAAATGAATAAAATCATGAAACCCTAAAAGATGAATTAGAAAATGCAAGGATGACATTTAGGTCTTGACAAAGGATGATTGATATCGATTCGATTTGATCATGATTCTGACTTGATAAAAGACCAATGCTAATAAATGATGTGATTGATAAATGGGCCAATTGACGAGGAACAATGACTAATTGATCCAAATTGAGAAAGACGACAATCGATGACAAATTGATCGTAAAATGACAAAATTGACAAGAAGACAAGGATCGATGACAAAATAGATCACAAGATGACAAGATTGATGACAATTTGATCAAAAGACAAGAATTGATGACAAATCGATCGCATGATAACAAGATTGATAAGAGGACAAAACCCTAATTAGGATTGACGATGTCCAAAATGATGACAAATGAATACACACATAGATGCGACAGGATAAGATTGACCAAAATCATGACTGAAGATTGTTATCGACAAGACCAAATTCAAAAGTGAGACAACTGAAGAATGCAGAAGAAGGACTCGATGCTCGCAAATGATAAAGACCAAGTGCATGACATAGGAGAAATGTTAATGCGACGCAAAAACCGTAAAATAAGGCAATGCGCAAATGTTAAAGTACGATTCCACAAGCATTGACCATTTTTAGGTGTCTACAGGATTTATAAAAGATATTTATAATAAAATAAAATAAACAAAACCTTACTCCTGTCGGCTGGGGTGTCAGTATACATTGTTGTCACTGTCGGTGCCAGTGCCTACTAGTGTCTTTACTAGATGAATGCTAGGTGGTTGCCTGAAGGTTGCCGGTAGGTTTCCATCAATGACAAAACCATAATTTCTCACTAGAGTGTAGAATGCCAACAACAATAGGCTTCCAATCATAAATCTACATGAGGTCTGATCTACACTAGGTGACTCATCATCCTTACTAAGTTTACATCCTATCACCATAGGTGTACTCACTGGCTTGCAATCTTCCATTTTGAATTTCTTTAACATATCCTTTGCATACTTAATTTGTGCAATTAATATACCTTTGTTGAATTGAGATATTTGTAGACCAAGAAAATATGATAGCTCTCTAAGCAATGACATTTCAAATTTAGATTGCATCTGATTAAAAAATTCCTTACATAAGGCATCCTTGTTTCATGCAAAGATGATATCATCCACATATACCACAACCATGATCATAATATTTCCATTTGTCTTGATGTATAAATTAGGATCAACATTCCCCTTTGTGAATCTTTACTGATGTAGGTGTTTATCCAACCTAGAATACGATGCTCTTGGTGCTTGTTTTAACCCATACAAAGCTTTCCTCAATCTACAAACAAATTTTTCATCTTCATGAAATTGAAACCCCTTTGGCTGCTCTATGTATACTTCCTCTTCAATATTACCATTGAGTTATGTAGATTTGACATCTATTTGATAAACTTTGTATCCCTTGTATGCTTAGAATGCCAAGAAAATCCTAATAGCTTCAAGTCTTGAAACTGGAGCAAATGTCTCTTCAAAGTCTATCCTTTCAACTTGTAAGTATCCCTTGCAGACTAATCTAGATTTTTTTCTTATTACCTTGCCTTCCATTCTTCTTATTCCTATAGACCCACTTAGTTCCAATGACATTCTTATCAGTCATTCTAGGAACTAATTCCCAAGTCTTATTCTTTTCAATGTACTAAAACTCTTCCTCCATGGACTTCATCCACTTCTCACTCTTGCTAGCTTCATCATAATTCCTTGGTTCCATTTCAATCATGAGACAAAATTTTACTTGCTCTTTGTTCCTTGCATCTCTTCTTCTTTTTTTCACACCCTCATTCTTGTTACCAATATTCTGATCCTCAGGATGGTTCTTTTGCAAATATCTATTTGGGGCTTTGTTAACAATATCTTCTTCACTTTTAGATTGTTCTTCCTCTTCAATATAAGGTTGTTCAATCCAACTTATTGTATTTTTCCTTCCTTTATACAAATCCTCATCCACTCTCACTTTAACACTTTCAACTACTTTGTTTAACCTTTTGTTGAAACACTTGTAGGCCTTGTTGTGAGTAGAATATCCCAAAACTATCCCTTCATCACACCTCAACTCAAAGATTCCTAAACCATCCTCATCTCTTTTGATGAAGCATTTACTACCAAACACTTTGAAGTATTTAACTATGTGCTTCTTGTCAGACCAAAATTCATAGGGAGTCATCTTGCTATTTACTCTTAGCTGCTCCCTGTTTAATGTATATACAACTATATGGATTCCCTCTTTCCAATATGCATCGGGCATATTAGATTCATCCAACATAGTTCTTTCCATCTCCTTGATTGTCCTATATTTCCTTTCCACTATACCATTTTTCTATGGTATTCTAGGGGTTGAATATTTCCTTCTAATTCCATGCCTCTCATAGTAGTCTTCAAATTCATTTGATGTGAACTCTCCTCCATGGTATGATCTTAGACATTGTATCTTGTATCCGCTTTCCCTTTCAAGCATTTTTCTAAAGATTTTAAAATCTTTCAAAGGCTTGTGACTTGTCTTGAAGGAATGTGACCCATGTCATCCTTGAAAAATTATCAATGAGTAGCATAAAGTATTTCTCACAATTGAAAGATCTTGTTCTATTTGGACCACACAAATTAGTATGTACAAGGTCCAAAGGCCTTGTAGTAGAGTATTATTTGGTCTTGAATCTTACTTTAGTTTGTTTTTCTCTTTGGCATTTATCACATGTGGTATTTGCTGGCTTGATAATTTGAGGATTGTTCCTTACATATCCTTTCTTGGTCACCTTAACCAAGTTATCAAAACTAATGTGTCCTACCCTTCTATGCCATAGCCAACTTTCATCAAATTGACCCTTCATATAGTGATATTCAAAGCATTCCTTCTAATTATTTACATTTCCATATGTTCTTTTGCCCTCTGCAACTAATTGGCCATTGCTCTCTTTTTTTATTTCACAACCTTTTGAGTCAAAAGTAAACTTATATCCTCTATTAAACATTTGGCTCATAGTTAATAGGTTATCTTTTAATCCTTTCACATAATACACATTGTGATCTTTCAACTTACCATATATGTTCAATGTACCCTTACCTTTCATCTTAATGGAGGAATTGTCTCCAAACCTCATCAAGCCTCCATCCCAATCCTCAAACTTAGTGAATTTCTTCTTATCTCCACTCATATGATTTGAACAATCACTATCTAGAACCCATAGAATTTTCCTTTCAACATGCAGGTTTTTTTGAACTATTAGACCTAATTCCTTTTGATCATTTCTGTTTTCTACTCAAACTTGGTTTGTCTCCTTTCTCTATATTCTGTTGTAGTATTTTGATTGGATGTTTTTTTTTGGTTTTGTAGTGTGAGTCCTTTTTGTTGGCTTGATGATGATTGTAATGGATGACTTCATGTGTTGTCATTGATGGAACATGTATACACACACATATGTTCACATTAGTTTAGACAAATTGGTATTACTTCCAAAGTTACTTGTATTGCAACAAGTATTGATAAGATGGTTTAGAAGGTGTCTAAGAGGTATATGCAGGCAACTTGTATATGAGAGAATGGCCTAACACTCACTTGGAGATTCAACAGAAACCATCAAAGAAGAAAATGAAGGACAATCAGTTTATATGTTGATAGTGGTTAACCCCAAACCAGTGTTAGTGCTCCAACCGGTATTCATTGATTGTGTGATGAGTTATCACTGATCTTGATGAGTTACCCTTAACCAAAATTTTGGTGGTAATTTGTGATGAGTTATGTTTGGTTGTCTAGATACACTG
This sequence comes from Cryptomeria japonica, assembly GCF_030272615.1. Classification (NCBI taxonomy): domain Eukaryota; kingdom Viridiplantae; phylum Streptophyta; class Pinopsida; order Cupressales; family Cupressaceae; genus Cryptomeria; species Cryptomeria japonica. The sequence continues at coordinate 800,095,912 of NC_081414.1, read as the reverse complement.
CACCTAGGTAATTGTGATATGATTTCTAAGCCGACATGAAATCTAGTGTCTATATAATGACATTATGATGAACAATTTAGAAATGGAACATGAGATGATATGATGGAAGATAGAAGTTGAAGGCATTGCAGAATATGTTGGTGATGAAATTGGTGATGCAATTTTGAGTGAGTAGAAGAGGATCTATTCAAGGAAGTTGTGCTACTATTAGATCACACCACCTATTATTTTCTAATCACTACAACAGTCAAAACCCCTAACCGGGCAAACTATAACAAGCTTCATTGTACAAATCCTCTAACCATGTGATCCATTAGTTTGGATTCAGAAATCCTCTACTGAGGTTACTCCTAATAGGGTACTACCTTTAACAGGGTATATCTCCTAATAGATCTTTGGGATCTTTAATAGAATTCGCTCCTAGCAGAGCATTTTTGTAGACCCTAACCGGTCATTTATCTATTACTACAAATAGTTAACTTGTGAGTCCCATCTCACCGTGGTTTTTCCCATTTTGGTTTTCCATGTATAAACACTTATGTTATGGTGTATTCTTTACTTATTGTGGATGCTTCAATATCATTTTGGATTGCATTCATAGTGTTTAATAAACTTGTTAAGTATCTCAACTGCTCAGTGTTTAAAGTGTTTTTATTTTTACTGTCACTGATTCACCCCCCCTCTCAGTGGTTTATAAGTCTATCAATTGGTATCAAAGCCAAACTTCTTTAACGCTTAATTGCTTGGAAGGTAACCCTAAAGCCACCATGGGGGATATGAGTTATTTGGAGATGGATAGAGTGCTTGATGCTACCAAGGATGAGCTTGAAACCCTAAGGGTAAGATTTAAAGCTTCACAAGTCAAAGAGAGAGAGCCAACTGAACAACTATTAGAGATATCTGACAACAATTCTTCAGATAAAGCTAACATTGATGCATTAGTTGAAGAGGTTGAAAAGTTGAACTATGAGAAGTTAAATTTTAGAAGAGAGTTAGAAGCCCTAACTATTTGCATGAGCCAAGCGCTGGAAGCCAGGAGGACAACTGAAGACCTTGTCAAAGAAAGAGATCATGAGATTTCTAAGATCAAATAAGAGAATTAAACTTTGCATGAGCATTTGCATGTTGAAAAAGAAGAAAAAAAAGATTTGCAGCTAGATCTTGAAATGGCATCATCCCTAAGAGAGAAAAAACACAATGAAGATCTTACCAGAGAACTCACCGAGGCTAATGGAAAGATGGAAAAGTTCAATAAAAGTACTTCTATGCTAGATGAGTAGTTCCAATCTCCAAGGATGAAAGGAGATACCTCTGGACTAGGCTTTAGCACATCTGAGAAAGGAGAGTCTTCTGGAACAAAGAGAAACACTCACAAGGATGAAACTACTCCTAAGGTTAGCAAGCCTACTGGTAAGAGAGTGTTTAAACCTATTTGCTTTGTGTGTCTTAAACCTAGACATACTATAAATTTGTGTAGAAACAAACCCAATGAGAATACTGGCTACAATGCAAATACTATGTATGTATCTAGGAGATTTCAAGGTGATTGTTTTACATGCAAAATGTATGGACATAGATCAGTTGAATGCAGATATGGAGCTAATAATCCAATATGTCACATGAGTCCAAGACCTAATGGTAACAGGATGAGAATCTATGAAAATCGAGGAAATATGAACTGCAAAGGCCCTATGTCAACCGGTTTAGTCCATTTGAAATGGAAAAGGTAAATATCATCATTAATACCATTTGTAACAATTATGGTCATGTGGCTATGAATTATAGAAGGAGAAATAGAAGAGGCAATGCAGGACCTTGAAGATCATCTAGAATGGCCTGCTATCATTGTCATAAACTGAGACACATGGTGAAGTTCTGTAGAACCAGAAAGAAAATACCGGTCAATCATTCTGTATACTAGAAGGATAAGCAATAGGTAAATATTGAGGAAACCAGAGAAGAGATGAACCAAATTTGGAAAAAGAAGAGTAATGATATGCCTACAGAAGAACCCAATCCTTCACCCAGTGTGGAGAATCCTGCACTGATGAATTAAGCATTTTCATTAGGGCTAAGGGGAGCATAGCGGTAAATATACTTCCAGACCCCTTGCAAGATGAGTGGTAAGAAAACTTGCATTTTTAAATCATTCTGTGAGAGATCTTGATATCTTTGTCAATTGGTTTTTCTAAAGTTTGTCAACCTATTTTACACCTGTTAATATTGAATGTATCGTGAAGCGGTGTATTAGGGTTTGTAACACTATCGGTCGAGAATTAAATGAAGTAGGTAAAAATGATGAAAGAGAATTTTACTATGTTATTTTTACCCTAAATTCATTCGAAAGAGAATTCTTGAGAACTTGTAGAGCGAAGAAAGATTTGCTAGCTGGTCTTAGCTAAATTTATGCTGTGAATTGTGTGATTGAAGCTACTTTGAAGATCACTGAAGGTTGAACTGATGTGTACTTGAGTAATCAACTGGTAACCAAGGAAGTGCACGAGAATTAAGGTATTTCTTTGAAAATTATTTTTTGAATTGAGTTTATCTGAATGGCTTCATCTTCTAAGAAAGTAGAAAGGTTAATGATCACATCAAAACCTATGGAGGTTGAGGAATCATAACAAATAGTGTCCTACAATACTTTATCTCAAGTTCCTGAAGGTGTTATTGTAAAAGGAGATTTTTCTCATTATATTGATTGCAAAATTGAATATTTGGGATCATTTTCCATCTATTCTCAACTGAAATCCCTATGTGATAAGAATGGTTAGATCAAACCCGAGTTTATTAGGGGTTATGGGAAGGATTTTCATAGTGCAACTTATTTTACTGAGGATTTTAAAGAGGAACACATTAGAATCATTCTAAGTCATGTTCATGGTGAAAATATGTATCTGGAAAGGACACACACTATAACCAAGGAATCTATCCATGCTGTGATTGGTTTTTGCCAAATCGGTGAAGTTCCCAAATTGAGGAGAATTTCTAAAGAGACATTAACCACTTTAACCTTGTTTACCTCTGATGGGAATGCATTTTTTGTTAATAAAAATTAACGACCCAACGGTTAAATTGGCTACTATCGTTATATGCTACCAGATATTCTATTCCAGTAGAATGAATAGTGTGTCATCTATAGCAGTGCATACAACCTATAGGATGATTTCTGAAAACGTAGACTATGACCTTTGTGAGGCCATAAGAAGTTAGTTGATGTTGAACCTGTAGTCAATCAAGAAGGACAACAGTCCGAATTTCAAATTTGGTCCATTATTGATTGGACTATTCTTTTAATTTCAGAATTTCCTATCGGGAATTGGTGATATTGAATGGTCAAAAGACCTACTAGTAACTGCCCAGATTAAGAACAACATCAAGGCTATTAAGAACACTTTTTATGTCGCAATGAAAATGAACTTCAATGAATTTTAGAAGAAAATGAGTATGAGGGTTAGGCTACCTGAAAATGTGGTGAGAAAATTTGCTAAGGACATCATTTTTATAGTCACCAATGATTTCTGTTAGATGGAAGCTATTGAACCTAGAGAGGATGAAATGGAAGAAATGAGCTATGAAGTCAATTATGACTTATTGATTGGTTATGCCAATAACCTATTGGCATCTCCAACAAATAAGAAGAAGAAAAGGCTGGATATTGTTGAGGAGCAAACTGCATAAGCTGAAACTAGTAGTGCTCCACCTAGCAGTGGTAAAGGGAAGAAGACACAGACTGAGAAAGTGCCTCCGGTGTCAACAAGTACAAGAATGACACAAAGTGTCCAAGTTATAAAGGAACCAACACCTAAGGTATACATTAAGAAGAAGCCTACAACAAAGAAGAGAGGTCAAGAACTGATTCTCCTAGCTGAATTTGATGACATTGACAGTGAGGAAGAGCCCAAGAAAGTGAAGGCAACTGGTAAGAAGGCCAAACCAGTTGAAGCTACTTCTCAGACTATTCCCATTAAATATTTATCTTAAAAGTCTATGTCTGATTTTGAGAGATCGGTGAAGACATTAGGGAGGAATAGGTTTGATAATGTTAAAGAATGTTTTGATTCATTTGATGAAGATCAGAAGGAACACATTGTTCAATAGGTAATCGAGCATTTGTGTCATTACAATTGATTACCACATGATCTTAAGAATGAAATTTCTGATTCTTTATATTCAATTCTTTTGAATAAATGGGAAATTATTGATGATGTATTTATTCAATATTTTCCTGATTTATCTAAAGATGAGTTAATTGCATTGATTGATAACTATAAAAAACAATTTAATTTTAAGTCAAGGAGATTAAGGATAATCGGTGGATAGATGCAATCTGTTGAAGTGGAAACTCATCACATAGCAAGGGATATTCAAACAATGCATAAGTAGATTGAGTCCCAACGGGCTAATGAGCAAGATACTATGGAAAGACTGGAAATAGGTGAGGAAGAAATTTTACAAGCTGATATTGTCTATCCTACCAAGAAGAAGGATGACACTACTTCCCAACCAGTGATTTTTGTTGATGATGTACAAGATACCATTAATATGTCTAGAAATATCATTGAACTAGATAAGCAGCCATCGACTATATCATTGGTTAAAGCAGTGGAAGTACAAGCTACACAACCAAGTGAGGATATTCCATCCCCACCAGTAAAAGATTAGCATGTGAAAAAACAACTTCCAAAGGTTTCACAAGATACCCAAGAGAAACCCGTTGAACAAATTGCTGAAAATTCCTTTGAATAGGAAAAGGAGAAAGAGCAAAAGAAAACTGAAAAAGGAGAAATCTGCTAAAGTTGAAAAGGCATTAGTCAAACAACAGAATGATGATGATGATGATGATGATTCATTAGGAATCAAAGGGCCTATATATGTTGATAATATGAGTGCATCAGAATTAATGGAGATTGCAGCTATAATTCAATCCAGAGATCAAAAGAAGAGGCTTAAGGAGTAGAGGAAAGACGAAGAAACCATTCAAACTGCTATAGAAATTTTGTCAAGTCTTCTACCAGAGACTGCTATGTTGGGTTGATGATGATTGTAATGCATTCATCATATGTTGTCATTGATGAAACACACACACATAAATGTGCATATAAGTCTACCGGTATGTGAATTCAAAGTTGTTTTTACTACAACTGGTATACTAGAGGTTTATTTCTAACTGGTACTTGGTGAAAACCAGTATATGCATGGAGATAATCACTTGGTTATACATGTCTCAGCATCAACATGAAGATCCAGCGGAGACTATCTTAGAAGCATCAAGAACAAGCAATTTAACTCAAACCGGTATTAGTGTTCCAACCAGTACTCTTTGATTATGTGATGAGTTATCACAAGTCATGATGAGTTACCCTTACTAAAAAAATTTGGTAGTATTTTTATGATGAGTTATGATCACTTGACCATATACACTACACCTAGGAAATTGTGTTATGATTTCTAGTGGCCAACATGAAATCTAAATATCTATATATTGACAATACAATGAATTATTTTTGTATGATGAGAAGGGAAGGCAAAAAGTGTTAAGTTGTAGATTATGTTGGAAAATTAGTGTTGAGTGTGCTTAAAAGGATCTGATCAAGCAAGTGTTGTGCTACTTAGATAGATCAAGCAAATCTTGTTGTCTTCTAACAATTACAACAAAATTAAAATCCCCTAACCGGGTAAGCTCTAACAAGCTTTACTATTCAAATCCTCTAACAAGGTGATCCATTAGTTTGGATTTAGAAATCCTCTACCAAGGTTACTCCTAACAAGGTACTACCTTTTAAAGGGTATAGCTTTTAATCAAGCTTTGGGATCTTTAACAAGATTCGCTCCTAGCAGAGCACTTTGTAGACCTTAACTAGTCAGTTATCTATTTCTCCAGATAGTTAACTTGTGAGTTCCATCTCACCATGGTTATATAATTTTGGATTACATGCATTGTATTTAAAATTTTTGTTAAGTTCATCTACTAGTCAGTGTTTGAAGTAGTTTTGTTTTTGGTGTCACTGATTCAACCCTCCTCTCAGTGCTTTTCAAGTCCATCAATTGGTATCAGAGCGTAACTTCTTTAAAGCCTAATCACTTAGAAGGAAGCCTTGAAACCACCACGAGGGACATGAGCTACTCTGAGATGGCTAGAGAACTTGAAGCTAGTATAAATGAGCTTAAATACTTGAAGTTCTTCAGATGAGGCTAATATTGATGCTCTAGCTGAGGAAGTTGCCGGTGAGAAGCTAAATCTAAGGAGAGAGTTAGAAATTTTAACTATCCGCATGAGTCAAGAACTGGAAGCCAAAAGGATAGCTGAAGAGATTATCAAGGAAAGAGATCAAGAGATTGCCAAGATCAAGTGGGAAAATGTCACTGTGCGTGAGCATTTGGATGCAAAAAGAGAAGAAAAAGGGAACTTACAGCTAGATCTTGAACTAGCATAATCTCTGAGGGAGAGCCTGTCAAAACATAATGAAGATCTCACCAGGAAGCTCACTGAAGCTAATGAGAAATTGGAAAAGTTTAAAAAGAGTTCTGCCTTGCTAGATGAATAAATCCAATCACAAAGGATGAAAGGTGATAACTCCGGACTTGGTTTTAATACATCTGAGAAAGGAGAATCTTCTGGTACAAAGAGTAACATTCATAAGGCCAAAAATCCCACTGGTAAGAAGGTTTTCAAACCTATTTTCTTTGTTTTTCTTAAACCTAGTCACACTGCAAATGTTTGTAGGAACAAACGTAATGGAAATGCAAGCTACAATGCTAGGCATGTGTCTAAGAAATTTGAAGGTCATTGCTTTACATACAAAATGTATGGAGATAGATCAGTTGAATGCAGATATGAAGCGAATAATACTGTGCCTCACATTCATCCAAGACCAAATGGCAACTGGATGAGAAATTATGATGACCGGGGAAACATGAGCTGACAAAGACCCTACAACAACCAGTTTAGTCCATTTGAGATGGAAAAGGTAACAAATGTCATATGCACCATCTGTAACAACTTTGGTCATGTGGCTATGAATTGTAGAAGAAGAACTGGGAGAGGTAATGCAAGACCTTGGAGATCAATTGGCATGGCTTTCTATCACTGTCATAAACTGAGACATATGAAATTTTTTTGTAGATCCAGGAAGAGAAAATTGGTCAACCCTTCTAAAGATCAGAAAGGCAAGAAGAAGGTCAATATTGAAGAAACAAGAGAAGAAATGAATCAAACTTGGAAGAAGAAGAGTGATGATTCACTTGGAGAACAAACTATTCCTTCACCCAATGTGGAGAATCCTACACCGATGAATTAAACCTTTTCATATGGCTAAGGGGAGCATAATGGTAAATCCACCTCTGGACCCCTTGAAGTGAATATATGGTAAGAGAATTTGAAAGTATGAAATTTTGATAACTTTCTATCATTTAGTTATCAACCGGTTTTTCCTTGAGCAGTGTAATTAGGGTTTGTAACCCTAACAAACGAGCATTTATTGCAACTGGTAAAAAGAACAAAAGTGAGTTTTCACTTTGTTATTTTTACCCTAACACTTTTGAGAAAGAACTTTTGAGCACTTGCAGAGCTAAGTGAGGATTGTTAGTTGATTTTAGTCAAAGTTGCATTGAGATTTGAGTAATCAAGCTGATTTGAAGTTTGGAGAAGAATGAGATGGTGTGTACTTAGGCTTTCAACCAGTAAATGAGGCAACATATGAAATAAGGTATTTCTTGATAATCTTGCTTCAAAATCTAATTTATTTGGAATGGCATCATCTTCTAAGTCACTAGAGAAATTGATGATCACGTCAGAACCTATGGAAGTTGTAAAAGAAGAAAAGATTGTGTCTTATAATGCCTTGTCACAATTTCCTAGTGGTGTCGTAACGAAAGGAGATTTGTCCAGCTACATTGACTGCACTATTGAGGATTTAGGATCATTTCCAATATATTCTCAATTGAAATCCCTTTGTGATGAAAATGGGAAGATTCAAACATAATATATTAGGGTTTTTGGGAAAGGTTTTCATAACACGACTTACTTTCTTAAATATTTTGAAGAGGAGCATATCCAAATTATCTTGAGTCAAGTTCATGGTGAAAACATGTATTTGTAAATTATCTTGAGTCGAGTTCATGGTGAAAAAATGTATTTGGAACATACAAATACTATAACCAAGGAAGCCATTCAAGCAGTAATTGGTTTTTACTGAACCAGTGAAGTACCTCAGTTGAGATGTATTTTAAAAGAGACAGTAAATACTCTAACTGGTTCAACCTCTGATGGTTGTGCCTTTTCTGTCAACAATATCAGAGACCCAATGGTAAAATTGGCAGCTATGGTTATAGGCTACCATGTATTATACTCTAGTAGATTAAATAGTGTTCCATTAGCAGTAGTGCATACTGCTTACAAGATGATAGCTGAAAATGCAGATTATGAGGCCATAAGGAGCCAATTGTTGTTAAATCTACAATCTATCAAGAAGGACAACAATCTAAAGTTTAAATTTGGGCAGTTATTGATCGGTCTATTCTTTTATTTTCAAAATTTTCTACCAAGAATCGGTGATATTGAATGGTCTAAGGATCTGCCGGTATCTGCCTAGATCAAGAACAATATCAAGGCTGTGAGGAATAGTTTTTCTACCGCAATGAATAAATACCTCAATGAATTTTAGAAGAAGATGAGTATGAGAATAATATTGCCTGAGGATGTGGTAAAACATTTTTCTAAAGACATTGTTTTTACAGTTACCACTGATTTCTGTTTAATGGAGGCCATTGAGCCTAGAGAAGAAGAAATGGAAGATATGAGCTATGAAGTCAACTACGACTTATTGATCGGTTATGCTAATAACCTATTGGCATCCCTAGTAGATAAAAAGAGGGCAAAATTGAGTTCAAATAAAGATCAGACCACACAAACTGAAACTAGTAGTGCCTCTGCCATAAGTGGGAAAGGTAAGAAGAAGAAGGCTGAGAAAGCACCACTTGTGATAAAAAGTACAAGAATGACATGGAGTGTCCAAACCAAAAGGGAACCAACACGTAAAGTTTATGTAAAGGAGTCTACATCAAAGAAAAGAGGTCAGAAGTTAATTCTCCAAGAAGAATCTAAAGGAATTGACACTGAGAAAAAACCTAAGAAGCTGAAAGCAACTGGTAGAACAACTAAGCAAGTGAAGGAAGTGCCAAGGGCAACCGTGCCTTTTGATATTTCAAATTACAAGCTTGAGACTACATTTGAGAGGACAATCAAGATATTAAGAAGAAACAGATTTGAAAATGTCAAAGAACATTTTGATTCCTTCAGTGAAGTTGAAAAAGAACAAATCATTCAACGAGTAATCAATTATTTGTGCCATTATAATAGATTACCACATGATTTTGAAAAGGATATCTCTAATTCCTTGTTTACTATTATTTTGAATAAATGGGAGGAAGCAATTAAGAAAGAAAAAGGAATCATAGATAATGTATTTGTACAATATTTTCCTAAATTTTCAAAGGATGAGGTGAATGAATTGATTGATAAGTACAAAGCCCATTTTGCTTACAAATCAAGAAGATTGAAGTTGATTAATGGAAAATTACAACCTATTGAGACTGAGACTCATCAGATTGCTTGTAATATCAAACACATGGAAGATATTATACATTCTTCTAAGGATGAGTAAGATACTATTGATTGACCTGAAATGGATGACAAAGAAATTGTGCAAGCTGATGTTGTCTATCATATTAAGAAAAATGATGACACTATTATCCATGATGTTAATGATATTCAAGATACAATTGATCTATCTAGGGACATCATTGTATCAGATATGCAGCCACCTAAAATCACTGACTTATAGGTTACTTCAGTTGAGAAATCGACAACTCAACTAGAAGTGGGTAATCCACTAGAAAAGGAACAACCTGAGAAACCCCAATCCCCATCGGTTTCACAAAATATTTCTTTGGAAATATTGTTACAGAGATTTCAGAATAGGAAACAAAGAAAGGGAAAGAGAAAGCAATTGTAAAGGTAACATCTTCTGAACCAGTAAAACCATTAGTTATACAACAGAATGCTGAAGATGAAGATGACTCACTAGGCATCTTAGGGCTTATCAATGTTGATAATATGAGTGCATCTGAAATGATGAAGATTGCAACTGTCATGCAATCTAGAGCACACAAAAAATGACTTAAAGAGAAAAAGATGGAAGCATAAACCATTTAGAAAGCAGTAGATATTTTGACAAGTCTGCTACTGGAAACTGCTTTAGGGCATCTGACAACTCCCATTTGAAAACTTGGTTAATTGGTTGCTGTTGCATCTAACCAAATTTTGTCACTTGAAGAAGTAACACATACATATGTTGATAAGAGTTATAGGAAGAAGCGTGGAGAGCAGCTTATGAAGGAGATTGATATAGGAAAACTAGATCTATCACTTAATAAAGATTTATTAAGGCAAGCTATTGAAACATGAGGGAAATATCTTGCATCTACTTCTAATGTTTCATTCTTTTCTTTTGATATCAATAGCAGGCAAACTGAAACTAAGCAGGAGCTAGAGAAGATATACAATGCATATGTACCACTTCAAGACTTTGTTTTTACTTTTAGCAAATCTGTGGATGATTTGCACAATAGATTAGACACCTATGATCTTGAGAAAGAAAAAAGACTCCTGTCACTAAAGGAATTTAAGAGTCAACTCACATCCCAAGTGGACATACTACAGAGAGCCTACATGAATGTAGAAGCTATTTTAGCTACTCTAGAAACTTGTACACTTGATTCCATGGAAGAATTTCATACTCAAATTATGTCTACACTTGAGTTCACTGAGAATTTGCTGGAAACATGCTTTATCTCAGTTCAAGAGGAATTTTGGTGCAATTTTTCTTAGGATTTCTAATGTCTAAATCTTGATTCACTTTTTCAAGTTATTGTATATGAAAAATAGTTTGATACAAATTTTCTACATATATATATATTTTTCTTTTTCAATTTGGCATTTTTGTCAAAGGGGGAGTAGAAATTTGTATGTGTGTTTTGAAAATTTTGTATGATGTATGTTTTAAGGGGGAGTATGTGTATATGTGTATAAATGTCTTTTTGTAAGCACACTTAGTGGTATTGTTGTAAAATTTTCTAAGTGTTGCCATCAATGCCAAAGGAGGAGATTGTTGTCTTGATGATGATTGTAATGCATTCATCATATGTTGTCATTGATGAAAAACATACACACACATATGTTCATATAAGTCTACAGGTGTGTGACTTCAAAGTTGTTTATACCACAACCGGTATGCTAGAGGTTTATTTCTAACTGGTAGTTGGTGAAAACCGGTATATGCATGAAGATAACCATTTGGTTATACATGTCTCGACATCAACATTAAGATCCAGTGGAGACTATCTCAGAAGCATCAAGAACAAGCGGTTTAATTCAAACCGGTATTAGTGTTCCAACCGGTATTCTTTGATTATGTGATGAGTTATCATAAGTCATGATGATTTACCCTTACCGACAAAGTTTGGCGGTATTTTTGTGATGAGTTATGATCACTTGACTAGATACATTACACCTAGGAAATTGTGTTATGATTTCTAGTCGCCGACATGAAATCTAAATATCTATATATTGACAACACATTGAATTATTTTTGTATGATGAGAAGCGAAGGCAAAAAGTGTTAAGTTGTAGATTATGTTGGAAAAGCAGTGTTGAGTGCACTTAAAAGGATTTGATCAATCAAGTGTTGTGCAACTCGGACAGATCAAGCAAATCTTGTCGTCTTCTAACAATTACAACATAATTAAAATCCCCTAATAGGGTAATCTCTAACAAGCTTCATTATTCAAATCCTCTAACAAGGTGATCTATTAGTTTGGATTTATAAATCCTCTATCAAGGTTACTCCTAATAGGGTACTACCTTTTACAAATTATAGCTTTTAATTAAGCTTTGGGATCTTTAACAAGATTCACTCCTAGCAAAGCACTTGTAGACCTTAACCGGTCAGTTATCTATTTCTAGAGATAGTTAACTTGTGAGTTCCATCTCACCATGATTTTTACCTATTTGGGTTTTCCACGTACAAACACTTGTGTTATGGTGGATGTTTTACTTATTGTGGATGCTATTATATCATTTTGGATTGCATGCATTGTGTTTAAAATTTTTGTTAAGTTCATCTGCTAGTCAATGTTTGAAGTAGTTTTATTTTTGGTGTCATTGACTAACCCCCCCTCTTAGTGCTTTTCAAGTTCATCATGCTATAGGGAACTTTTGAACTCCCATTGGCAAGCTTGGTCAGTTGGTTGCTGATGTTAGGAATTGGAAGAGCAACTAAGAGGGGGGGGGGAGGTGAATCCGTTGCCAACAAATTTCATCTAAATTATAACTTAATCAAACTTGATACTTAATATTGATAAACCAAACTTAATGTCGGTTGATAGATTAACAATTAATATTAATACCGGTGAAACTTAATGCATAAAACAGAAAGAGAAAATACATCCACAACACATAACACAAATATTTTAATGTGGAAACCCTGTAAGGGGAAAAAACATGGTGGAAAACATTACCCACAATCAGATGATACTATTGCAGATAGTATGTGTATACATGGGGTCTGCACATGTAGAAAGACCAACTTCCTAGAGCACACTGCTCAAATGGGAGTTGTAATGACTACAATAGGATTGGTAAATCCTAGAATAATGTACTACTCAAAATAGCATCTCCAATGCTAGATCACTACCGGTTAAGCTTTGATAAACACCTTCAAACCTTCCTTGAACCTTCTCTATGGTCTTCTCATATGATCTTAAATATTTGCACATACCATGTTACAATACCATAACCTTACATACCATATAATCTTATCATATGTCATCTCACAAATGAGATCTTACATATATACAAAATCTAAGACCAAATGTGTAGGTCGGCTCACTAAGAGTATTACAATTTAAATCAATGACAAATAAGTCAAGATGCAATTCATCATGTTGGATCAATAAAATTACAACAATATTCAATAAATAAATCATCTCCATAACATGTCATGCTGATTTGGAACAGATAATGCATATCGGTCCATAACCTAGACCAATTTGCCGGTAACAACAAATATGTCAACTTGATTAGACCAATAACCAAAACACCAAAACCAAGAATCCAAACCATGTCTTTGAGATAATAAAGTGATCTCTAGATGATAACAAGTCTTCATCAGTGCCGATGGACAATATAACCTGCCGGTGAACAATATACTGGTGACTATGCACAAGTCACCGAACTTGTCGGTAAACATAATGTGCCAGTTCAACATAACCATAGATCTCTAGAAGGATAAGTATTGACATCAATGAAAAATTTAATGCAAAACATCCATAATACCAACAATCTCCCCCTGTAGAATTGATGGCAAGACTAGATAGAATAACATCTAAGTGCCAAAAATAGAATGCCAAAAATAGAATGCCAAAAACCAAAAACCAACAATCTCGAGAATAGATCAATACCATAAATCAAAGTATAAATGAATAACTCTCCCAATGAAATAATGTCTACAAAAGAATACTCTCTCCCCTAAGGATAATGTTTTTCCATAGATATCTCTCCCCCTTTTACATCAAATGCCAAAGCAAATAAAAATACCAGAACATACAACCAACTAATTCAACCAATTACTATAACCAACTACTCCCCCTGAGAAGTATCTCTCCTCTATCAAAGCTGGAAAAAAGATTTCTCTGTTAGTTTCTATTGGTTTGATGCCAATATTCAATTGTATAAGTTTCTATCAGTGAGGGTATTACACCAAGCTATTCTTAGAGATATTCAAAATTTTCCTTAGGCAAAGGATTAGTATAGATATCTGCAATATGCACTTTAGTATTCACATAAACCAATCTTACTTCTTTTGCTTCAACATTCTCTTTCAGAAAATTGTATTTGATAGAAACATGTTTAGTCTTAGAGTGAAATACCAGATTCTTTGTGATGTCATGGAAATGGGGACAAGCAACAACAAAGTTCAATGTTAATAAGTTAGTTTCAACCATAAAACCAAAACAAAGAACTAAAAACTATTCCAAACATATCAAAAGAGATTTCAAAAAGCACGAAAGAAGTTTAACAAAACAAAAGAAAGGAGAAGAGCCTCCCTAAGATGCTTCCATGATGCCTTTTGATGCTTCTCCCTTGTTTCTCCCCTCTCCAAGTCCCAAATGAGTGTAGCTCTCAGCTTTTAGCACTAGCCATGAATGCCATATGGAGATTCAAAATAGTTGGATATGATAAAAAAATGCTATGCAACTGTAGATAGTGATGCTATGAAAAAGCTCTATGCTAATACTAGTATAGTAACAATACTCTAATGCTTCCTTCTTTGCTTGAGGATAAGGGTTCTATTTATAGAAGAAATGGGGAAATGAAGGGTTAAGATTGAGAAATATTAACAAGGGTTAGGATTGAAAGATATTCAATCCATGTGAGACTTTCAACCCCATCCCATGTTGACAAGTGTCACCATGAGGAGGCTTGAGAGGAGAGACAAGGAGCATTAAATTCTTGAGGGGACATGATGGTTACCCTAGGGGGTTGGGCTAGGGTTAGGTTAATAGATATTCCTTTTATCCAAGGGATAAATGAATGTGCAAGGGTTAAATGGTTACCTTAGTCAAAGAAATAAATGCTTTGAAGAGACCCATGAGTCAAAAGGATGGTTAAGTTAGAGGAAAGTCTCTAACCAAAGGTAAAAGATGAGTTAACCATAAATGGTTATGTAAGAGCCTTTAATGATTTGGAATACTTTAGAGGTTAACCATTTGAAGACATAAAACCTTTAATGGTTATTAAGGACTTTGGAGGGTTTTTGAGAAGTGGCTTCCTTTTATTTAGGAATGTGACAATAATTAGTGTAGCCAGGAAATGTGGAAATCATCAAAGCAATATCAAAATACTAATCTAGCTCAATCACGAAAGCAGATTGCAATGATCAATCCTAACACACTCAATAAAGACATGAAAAGCAAAACATTCAAAACTAAAAACTAAGCAAACCAGATGCAGATCTGAATGTCTCCTTCATGCGGCTCCATTGTCCTTCTTTCTTCTCCAAATAGCCTTTGTTTGTGGATCTCACCTTCAAGTGCATAAACCTAATGTGAAAGCAAGATTGACATTGGCACAAGAGTACTCAAAGTGTGACTGATTCGACAAAGTAATTCAAAACAAGTGATTATTACTAGCCGAGATTGAAGAAATTCATCCAATTTATAGACAAATTGGAGAAATGATCAAATTAGCATGATTCAATTCAAATGGAAATTGTAAATCAAGAATGTCAATTATGACAAATTATGACAAATTATGCACTTTCTATGCAAAGTTGATTGATTGTCAATTATGACAAAATTATGACAACCTTCTATGTCAAAATTGATTGATTGTCAATTATGACAAATTATGACAAATTAACATGTCATTCGCATGAAATTAGGAGAAAAATAGGAGAGAATTGAAATTAGGAATTAGAAAATTAGAAAATTAGAAAATTAGAAAAAGAGGAATTAAGAAATTGATGAAAATTAGGAAATTAGAAATTAGAAAAATGAGGAAAGTAGATATTTAGTGAATTAATTAATAATTCTTCATTTATTAATAAATTCACAAAGAGGGAATTTAGAAATTGATGAAAAATTAGGTAAATCAATTAATAATTTGTCATTTATTAATTAATTCACAAAAAGAGGAATAATTAGCCAATTGAATGAACATTTAATTGCGATGAGAAGACTTAGGATAAATAAATAATTTATTTAACCTAGAGGGAGAAATGACAAACAGGGTTAAATAATTAAATCACGAAACCCTAGAAGATGAATTAGCAATGCAAGGATGACAATTAGGTCTTGATGAAAGATAATTGACTCGATCATGATTCGGATTAACAAAGGACCAATGTGATAAATGATTTGATTGATAAATGTGCCAATTGACAAGGAACAATGACTAATTGATCCAAATTGACATAATTGAGACAGACAACGATCGATGGCAAATTGATCGCAAAATGACAAAATTGACAAGAGGACAAGGATCGATGACAAAATAGATTGCAAGATGACAAGATTGAAAATGACCACGATCAATGACAAATCAATCGCAAAATGACAAGATCAAACATGACAACGATCGATGAAAAATTGATTGCTAGATGATAAGATTGATAAGAGGACAAAACCCTAATTAGGATTGACGATGTCCAAAATGATGATAAATGAGCACGTACATTGATGCGATAGGATAAAATCGATCAAAATCATGACTGGATAGTGTTGTCGACAAGACCAAATTTGAGAGCGAGACGAATGAAGAATGTAGAAGAATGACTCGATGCTTGCAAATGATAAAGACCAAGTGCGAATCATAGGAGAAATGTTAATGCGACGCAAAAACCCTAAAATAAGGCAATGCGCAAATGTTAAAGTACGATTCCGCAAGCGTTGACCATTTTTAGGTGTCTACATTTTGCCCCTCTTTGAGACAATGCAATTCTAAGCATTGTTTCAAAGAATAATAATGAAAATGCCCCAGAAAATGACAATGACATATGCATGCCCCCTCGAGGAATTGGTTGGAAACATGCAAAAAAGAGGCCAATTGATTGATAAAAATGATAGGATCGAACAGACTGACAATCGAAGATCAGAGGCATGAAGGACAAGAAATTGATGGTGCAAAAGACCGCTACCAACATGAGATGGAGAGGTTGCACGTCCATCTATGCACTAACAAAGATCTATAAATGAGACCAAGAGAGTGAAAATTGCTCATTTGCACTAGCCAAAGAGGAGGATTTGTTGCTCTGGAAAAGGACACTTGCAGAGAGATGATGAACATTCCAATGGTAGATCACCTCAGAGAACATGTACACATGTACAGACGACTGGAAAATGTAGGAGCAGCGGTATGTATCTCAGAAACCCATGTTTTCAAGTTGATGAATTTGACTTGCTTGCGGGACATTGCGGGGCCGACAAGAAATGCAGAAACTGACTTCTACGCTTGTGTAGGGCAAATCCTGTGCTTGTGTGATGTCTTATGCTCTTGTGTAGGGAGACACAGGTGCAAGACATGTGACACAGGCGTAGGACTCATCACACAGGCACAATTATGTAGTGTAAACCCTAATTGTGGTCAAAACAACATGCAAATGATCTGGAAAGGGGGGATAAGGGTAGGATAGGTCAGATTAGATGAAAAACACCTTGATTTGGACATGAAATGAGGAAATGAAACCCATAGGAGTAAACCCTAAAACTAACAAAATGTGCCCCAATTGTGATGCAAAGTTGACAGTATCCATTGATCACGCGGGAGAACAGACCAGACTGTTTCATGTTACGACATAGACTAAAGAGCACAGACAAAGATACATTAGTAGGACTTGGGATATACTATGTCACATTTATGCCTGAGATTAGGGCAAACATAGGACTGCTTACCGTATTGGTAGAGTGATGGCATTTAGAGACTTCCTCCTTCCATCTGGCGACTGGAGAGGCAACTGTGACACTAGAGGATGTATGGCGCATCCTCCGCATTCTGATTCATGGAGAGATGGTAGAGTATGACCCAGTGATAGGGAGAGATGCATTGTGCAGATTATTTGAGTGTGACGTAGATGATCTGGATATCATCAAGAGGGAGATTGGTTGGGAGACCATGGCATCAGAGTATGATCAACGATATGTGGTAATAGTAGTGGTGATAGCATGTCTACTAGCAGGAGACAGACGAGGACATGGATTCCCTATTGGATGGGGAAGAGTGCTAGAGAAGATGGTGATAGAGGGGATAGTGTACGCATGGGGACCATGTGTGCTTGGTATGCTGTATTTTCAGTTGCATCAGATAGCATATCAGGGAGTGCAGACGTTGAGTTGTGGAGTCACATTGTTACAGGTATGGGCATTTGAGCACATAGCCATATGTTGATCGATTGCAGAGAGATAGGTATTACCACACCGACCATATGTGTACTGCTATGGGGGAGCACTAAGACAGGGTCCTTTTGGATACATATTGTATTGGCGACATGAGCTAGATAGACTGAGAGAGTTCACATGGAGGCCATATCGTGATTGCCCTGGATGGTCAGATGACAGTGAGGAGCTACCATATTGTAGATAGGAGAGGTACCTGATTGGGCGACCAGTGAATTGCCAGAGAGTGATTGAGATGTACCTACCAGAGAGAGTCAGACGACAGTTTGGAGAGAGGCAGGATGTACCTAGGAGGACTGCACACTTTGCCTGATCTCACAGAGAGACGAGTCAGTGGGGGAGTATGATTCAACCACACATAGAATATACTGACTTCTCACAGCTACAACAGAGATAGTGGGATTGGAGATCAGATGTAGATGACGCCGGGACGACAAAGGAGTATGAGAGATGGTTTGCACGATGACGGCCAGTGCCATTGACAGATCTGGATATTCTAGTACCTAGGTGACAGGAGGACTTTCGACTCATAGGAGAGGAGGAGGGAGATGATGAGGATGAGGAGGATGAGGGTGGTGATGAGGATGAGGAGGATGGAGATGAGGATGGGGATGACAAGGAAGAGCCAGATTCAGGCGAGTAGGAGGCATTGCAGGATATACCCATAGAGCCGGAGACAGCTAGCATAGAGGAGATGGAGCTATGCAGGGCTACCATAATGAGTCAGCATGATCATATTGTGACATTAGAGAGAGAGCATGAGCAGTTCAGAGTGGAGATAGCCAGACTTATAGCGTCTTGAGATACAACAATAGCTCAGGCACAGTGAGAAGAATAGAGAGTCACTAAGTATATTGGGTCGATTCGGGATGCTAGTGCATGGGAGATGGCACAGATGCTGGTAGAGACTGGAGAGGAGATACGCCATTGGAGGACACCATATGAGAGTGCAGTTCCACCAAAGCAGAGAGCAGCTTCATATCAGGCACGATCGAGGACAGAGAGCAGGGCATGCTCTTGGAGGTCATTGAGCAACATGGGGGTGAGTGGACCTATGAGACCACCACAGCTAGGACCAGGAGGGACATCATCTGTGAGACATGGCAGGGATGAGGAGGACAGAGGGAGCACCCAGTGACAGAGGCACATGCTCCGTATGACGCACAATGGACATTATGTAGTTTGACATTTTGTAGTCAACCTGCGGGCCATACTTAGGACAGACAGTCCAATTTTGTACTCTGATATTTTTGTGACATATGATATGATATGCATCGATATGATGGGATGCAATATGTTATGACTTATGTGATTTTCCATGTATGGATGACTTATGCATTGTTGATGTATTATTGTGGAACATGTATGGATGTATTTTTATGTGTTTTTGATGCATTTATAATATGAAATGGATAAAATTCTTGATGTGATGCTTGATGTAATGCAAATGTACTAACCAAATGGATGCAGGATGCAGCATGTATGTTTGGGGAAATCGGAGCACGAGACTGAACTGACTATCCAAACGGATGGAAGAAATGTTAGTAAGAAGAAAATGAAACAGAGGACAGTTAGAGACGAAGAAAAACTTGCTTTCAGTAATGCACTTTGTAGGTGAGAACCTTTATTTTAATGTAGAAAAATGGATGCGTAGCATCATGGAATTGAAGGCCAGAGCTGAAATGCAACCCTTTTTTGCAAAAGACAAACACATCATAGACAAACAACAATCACAACCAAAAAGAAAAGGACCATGAACTATCCCGGTTACTCTAAATCACTTAGTGACATCATCGAGCAACATAGGAACATGATCGAAGCCAAAGATAAATCAGTAAAAAGATAAGATGCACAAATTCCAACAAATCAAACAAACATCTTGATCTTCATTGTCAAAAGTTGAAAGTGCTGATAGGACGATCATGCTGTCTGGTTTTAGGGAATGCAGTACCCCGTCTAAGACAGGACACAGTCTAGTTTCGAGTATACCACACCCTGTATAAGACCCATGATAGTAGAGACAAGGACAAATGATTTTGAGGTTGATTGATATGACAATTTTGATCAATTTGAATGTCTGGGAAACCATTAAAGACTTAAGAAGACTCTACAAAGAAGCCATTAAGTTTTAAGACTTTAAGGGAAACCATTAAAGGCTTAAGAAGACTCTATAAGGAAGCCATTGAGTTTGAAGACTTTAAGGGAAATCATTAAAGGTTTGAGAAGACTCTAGAAGGAAGTCATTAAGTTTGAAGACTTTAAGGGAAACTGTAGTCACATAAATCTGTCCACTTAATTAAATGAATACTTAGTATTTATTTGATTATTTAACCATCAATTAATAATTAATTAAATTAATATTTAATTAATTCATCTTAACCCTATTCTCCTATTAATTAAATAAATTATTCAATTTATTTGATTTAATTCACTTAACCAAATTCATACCATTAATTAAATAAATAAATCATATTTGTTTAATTAAATCTTCTCTCACATTTAAATAAATTAATATTTATTTAAATCCCCCAAAATCCCACCTCTCACATTTAAATAAATTAATATTTATTTAAATCACCTTTATCCTCCACCCACTTGCATTTTCCTACAAATGCAAATTGCACAATTATTTTAAATAAATAAAACATTTATTTAAATCACCTTTATCCTCTACCCACTTGCATTTTCCTACAAATACAAGTTGCACAATTATTTTAAATAAATAATTTATTTAAATCACCTTTATCCTCCACCCACTTGTATTTTCCTACAAAAGCAAGTTGCACAACTATTTTAAATAAATTATTTATTTAAAATCCTATTTATCCTCACCCACTTGAAACCTTTAATGGTTTCCCTTAAAGTATTCAAACTTGATGGCTTTAAAGTCTTCAAACTTGATGGCTTCCTTCTATAGTCTTCTTAAGACTTTAATGGTTTTCCTTAAAGTCTTCAAGCCTTTAATGGTTTCCCTCAAAGTCTTCAAGCATTTTAAATGCTTTATCTTCTTTTTCTCATTTAAATAAATTAATATTTATTTAAATATTTATCCAAATGCAACTTACACCATTTAATTGAAATAAATGATTTTATTTTAATTGAAAATACCAAAATTTCTCCCACTTGCATTTTCCTACAAAATCCACTTGTATGCCTAAACCCCTTCTAGATTCTTCTAAACCCTTCCTAATTAGCCTAAATTCATCCCTTAAATATTGTCACATTCCTAAGCAAATTGGAGTCACTTCTCAAAGACTCCAAAGTCTTTGAAAAGCAATTAATGCTTTGTGTGTTCAACAAATTAACCCTCAAAGTCTTGGATAACCTTTGAAAGCTTCCAACCTTCAACCACTAAATGGCTCAAAGTCTTTGATAACCATTGAAGGCTTTCAACCTTCAACCACTTAATCCCCAAAGTCTCCAATAACCATTAATGGTTACCTCAAACCCTCCCACATGGTTAAAACATTTGTTTTGACTCAACCTCTACCCAACCCAAAGGTCTCATCAAGCCTTTAATGCTTTGACCATGATTATCTCTTAAACATTTGCACAAAGGTTTATCCTTGGATTAACTCTTAATCCAGTGGGTAATCTTAATTTAGACTTGACCCTTACCTTCTAGATAACCATGAGGTCTTCTCAGGCCTTTAATGCCTCCAACCTCTTCTCTCAACCCAATTCTATGTTGACACTTGTCACCATTTTATTGGTGCCAATTGTGCACATGGATCCCCAACTTTCAATCCTAACCCTTGTTAAGATTGCTCAATCTTAACCCTTCATTTCCCTATTTCTTCTATAAATAGAACCCTTCTCCTCAAGCAAAAGGGAAGCATTTTAGAGTATTGTTGTTATACTGGCATTAGCATAGAGCTTTTTCATAGCATCACTATCTACTCTAGCATAGTATTTAGCTTTTCATTTCATATTTGAAGCTTAGTATTAAATCTCAATCCTCCATAAGCATCCATAGTGCAAAAAGCTGCTGAGAGCTACACTCATTTGGGACTTGGAGAGGAGAGGAACAAGGGAGGAGCAACTATGAGCATCTTGATTAGCTATTTCATTTTATGTTTATATGCTTTCTATTTCATGCTTAATATCTCTCTTGATATGCCTGTTTAGGATAATCTTTTGTTGCTAACACTAACGTTTGTTTCTTGTGCTCTTGTGTGTGTTGCCATCAAACAGATTTTCTAATCCTTTTTGCAGAGCATCATTTGGTGAACCCGACGTGAATCCAAACACCAAAAAGATCAATTTTTTTTTTTTTTTACCAATAACATGTTTGAATGTTGAAAATGTCACACAGGTTGAGATTTTGACACTGTTTTGGTGCGTTTGGCATTATTTTGGCGCTATTCCCCCTGTTTCAGTGCTTTTCCCTTCTCTGTCTTTCCCTTTCTTTTAATACGTTTGTGTTAAATAGTGCCTCTGTTCAAACGCAGACTAGCGTTATTGTAACAAAACGTTGTACAAATCACTTTGTAACCAAAAAAAATAAAAATTTAGGCTTGTAGAAGCCCACCAAATAGGCGGATTTTACTAACTATTTTTCTCTTTTGTGCAGATTTAAATTAGATTAAAGAGTAGATTTATATTTTTTACTAACTTGTTTTTGAAGTTGGTTTTAAAAATGAATTCACTTTTTATTTTGGTTTAAAATTAACTTCACATTTCAAATTTGGGCTTTTGAAAAATAATCACACATTTGTTTGGGGCTATTAAAAAGAATTTCATTGTTCAAAGGTAAAAAGAACCACAAACTTATACAAAAACAACTTTATTTTTTTTGCAAGTTAGGAAACAAACTTCGTTTTGGTGCTTAAAATCAACAAGGCAAATTTTATTTCTTGCATCAAGATAAAACTCACAATCCACACTTCCATTTTTGGTGCACATAAAATTCACAATCAACTTGTCTCATTTTTAAAGCAATTTTACTTCATGCAAACGTGTTTTTCATTAAGTTGACTAGGATTTTCAAATTCTAGTTTACTCCAACAATTGCCTTTGAAAATTAAAAAGAACACCATGCTTGTTGGAGCAACATCTCCAAATAGATAGAAAATCATTGCGATGACAAATTAAAAGGAACAAGTGAATTTTGTGTTTGGCACACTTGTGCAAAAGAGTTGGTCGAGTGGTCCTACCTCTAACACACACTATCCTCTCCCTTGGCTCTCGTGGTCCTAGGTGCAAGAGAAAAGTGTTAGTAACGCTCAAATTTTATCTTTTTAAGAGAGGCCTGCCAAGGGATCGATACTCTTGGGAACGACCTCGAGCGGTAAATCCTTCGAGCCGCTATAGAAATCAGGTGTGAGCGAAAGCTGTAGCCTTGGGTATAGCTGTTCCTACAGTGTAACTGGCCGAAAGGACAAATGGGCCCCACCACCAGTTACAAGGCTCTTAAGTGAGTCACTGCAGAATGAACTTATGTCCAAAAACATCGAACATGACTAAACACCTTTAAGTAGTAGCCCACCCGTTCTATTGATTGAGGATATTTGCGATATAATTTAGTGCAAGAGCATAGATGGTTTTGCTCCCAAGATACTCACCATACATATTTCCTTGAGTAGAAACATAGCTTTTTTGAAAAGTCACTTGTGGCTTGATAAAAGTGGTGACTCCCCCATCATAGGGATCATCTATTTGTTATGCTCGTGCAAGACTTAGTATATCACATCCTTACCTGCCATGGCGGGATTCATAAGGTATGTAGTACCAAAGTCGAAGAAATATCAAGATGTGGGCTAAATTTATCACAACTGGCCATTTGACCTTAGGGATAAAAAGTGTTTGAAGTGTGTTCGTTTTACAGACCTAGTGCGAATTGAGCCGACTTCAGGCTTTGGAAATACACCTTAAAATAAATCTAAAGGAAGGGTCAAAAACAAGTCCAAGGATTGGGTTGATCTAGACCCATACTCATTTGTGCCTTTGAGGCTACAATCTTGTGTTTGTGTGCTTGCTTTGTTTTCTTGTCAAAGAAAAATCAGAAAATCAATCCCAAAAACAAAGTATTCATCCAACATCTGTCAACACAACCAAAAACATCAAAAACAAAGTACAAACAACAAAGAGTCAAATTTTATGACCATTCTTCACATCTTGCGAAAGAAGAAGTGTCATCAGAATATTACCTTGAAAAGAAGACCATTAAGCTCAAAGGCTTTGATCAAAAGGAGGAAATTCTTCTATCTCAATAGACAAATCTTTGTCTCACATAGAGTCTTTCTACATCGCATGCGTCTCTATCTTCAAGGTAAAACAAACGAATTTGATTCCGAATCATTGAACCGCAGAGCTTTTATGCAATATAGAGCTCTGAGTTATCACAAAAATCAAGGAGGAAAGATTAATCCCAACTTCTTCCCAAACATCTGTATCACCTACAACAGAGCTCGAGAAGTGCCACCAATGCCTGAAAGGGAAGAAGAAGAGT